>NC_041386.1:378805769-378957894 GCF_002162155.2 Triticum dicoccoides
AGTTAGCTATAGCGCGTTTAGTCTAGTGGCGCTACTGGTATCACCATTAGCTGTAGCGCTTTTTCCCAAAGGGCACTACTGCTATGTTGACTAGCTATAGCTCTTTTTTAGAAAAGCACTACTGCTATAACCAGTACCTATAGCAGTTTTCCTGTTTTATTTCTTCTATTTTCGTTTCCTTTATTTTCTCTTGCATTTCTTTTCTTCTTTTTATTTTCTTTTTGTTTTTTCCGAGAGTAGGAACGAACGGAAGGTGATACAAGTATATAACTAAGGCGATATATATTGCATCATTTGTCGGTAAAGTATGTGTACAAAATAGGAACATATATTATATCATTTGACCCATGCATAATGGTTACATGTTTACCCAAAATAGGAACATATATATTACATCATTTGACCGATAACGGTTTCTTAGCATCGACGTTTTCGTTTTTGAGTGAGCTTCTTTCCCTTCTTGTTCGTTGAAGAATAATTAAGGCCCTCATTGTGGCTTTTCCTTTTCCATGGAGTACGATCTTTCTTAGGTAATGTAATATTGATTCTTCTTTTGACATATACTTCATCATCGTCGTCATCTTCCCTCATTGGGTTGTTGTACTAGTCATAGTCTTCCTCATTGGCGATTCCATCCATTCCAATGATGTTCCTTTTGCCTATAATCATGACAACACGGCTGGGATTGCACGGGTCGGTTATGAAGAAGCATCGTGTCACGTTCTTACCGTGTAACCATGGCTCATTCTTGCGATAGCGTTCACGGTAGCGCTCTTGGCATCGGGTATAGTCATGGTAGTGAAATACCTGTTTTGTCGTTCGACATTCTTAGCTCATCTGACACGGAACATCATCGCATTGTATAGTCCAGAGTAGTCAAGCTCCCAAATCTCCTCGACCCTTCCGTAAAATCTTTTAGTTGCGCCGTTGTCGGTGCCGGTCATGCATTCCATCGTCACCCCTGAGTTCTGATCATCAATGTCCATATCTTTGGCCTCCGTGTAGAAAGTGTGTCCGTTGATATTGTATGCCTGATAGGTGATGAGGTTGTGCGAGGGGTCCTGTGCTAAGGCATATATGAGAAATCAGTCATTAGAGCCCTCTTCCGGGGGATTAGCAATAATATGCTGTTTGAACCAATGAAGGAAAGTGGAGTTGTGCTCTCTAGTATCTCCGACGTCCGTCCTGCATACTTCTTTGCGATAGTTTCTTTGTGCAGTGCTGCGGAAGGAACTACCTGGTCTAGGTGTTGTAGCACTACCAAGTTTTCTCTATCAAAGTCGATGCATCGATCTGAGTAGGCCACATGCAGTTCCCTGCGACCGTTGGAGTGACCTTATCATTTGAGCCTCCCATCGTGCTTGTTAACGGGCAAACCAACACCAGGTGGCCAGTCTGCACCATATAGAAAATTCTCACAGAAATAGATGCACTCTTGTGTCAAATAGCCCTGGATGATGCTTCCATCTGGACATGACATGTTACAAATGAATCCTTTGATGATCCCATTCATCCTCTCAAATGACATCATGTTGTGCAGGAATGACAGCCCCAGGTCTATTATGTCGTCCACAATATGGACACATAGATACACCATGACATCAAAATAACGCGGGTGGGAAGTACATCTCAAGCTCACTTAGTATCACAACGATCTCTTCCTATAGCCTTCGGAGCTACTTCACATTGATCCACTTTCGAGAGATGAGGTCGAAAAAGTTGCAAAGACCAATAAGCGTGTCACGCACGTGCTTGTCCATTATCCCTCTGAGGGCAACTGGTAGTATCTGTGTCATCATCACATGACAGTCATGGGACTTCATCCCACTGAACCTTTTCTTCTTCGTTTCTAGATATCTGCTTATCTTGCCACAATAACCGGAACTAACTTTGACTCCGGTAAGGCACTTGAAGAATTGATCGATCTCAGCCGGACTTAAGGTTAAGCAAGAAGGGGGGCAATAATCCACTTCCTCTATCTCCGTCTCTTTCTCCTCTGAATTTTTATGGGGCGGCATGTGCAGATCTTGCCTGATTTTCAAATCTTGCTAGTATTTTCTTGCGTTTGGCCCATCCTTTGTCTTATCCGGCATGTTCATTAGTGTTGCAAGCAAGCTCTCAAGGACATTCTTACAGATATGCATTTGATCAAGGCAATGAGGTGTGTCGAGTTTCTGCCAGTACTCCATGTACTAGGAAACAGACCTCGTCTTCCATACCTTCAGCAACGGCTCTGGCGCCTTTTTAATCGTCTTCCCCTCCGCGGGGCACTATTCCCAGTTTTTCAACAGCTCATCGATTTTGGTGCCGCTCTGCTTACGTGGAGGTCCTCGATGCTCAGCCTCACCATTGAATAGATCTCCATAGTTTCTCCATGGGTCGTCCTTCTCGAGCCATCTTTGATGCCCCATGTACACGATTTTCCCAGACGCGCCATCTTTCCTTGACATTAGCTTCTGAGACATCGTATCATCCATGCACCGCATGCATCCGCAGTATCCATGCCACACCTGGCCTACAACATATCTGTAACCGAGATAGTTGTGCACCATCATGATCAGCGCGGCTCTCATATAGAAATACTCGCCTTTGCTGGCGTCCCATGTCTTGGCCGGTGTTTTCCATAACGTGTCTAACTCCTCTTGAATTATCCCCAGATACAGATTAATATTATTTCCCGGTTGTTTTGGCCCTTGAATTAGCATGCTCATTCGTATGTACTTCGACTTCATGCGCAACCAGGGGGAGGTTGTACATCCATACAAACACAGGCCATGTGCTATGGTTGGTGTTCTGGTTGCCAAACGGATTCATGCCATCAGTACACGCGGCGAGCACGATGTTCCTTGCATCACATTATAAATACCAATATTCGCCATTGAACGCTCTCCACAGGCTTCCATCAGTACACGCGGCGTACGTGTCTCAGCTTTGGGTCATCTCCATCGTCGGGCTTCTTCCTCTCTGCATGCCAGCGCATGAGCTTTGCTTCCTTGGGATCTATGAAATGCCGCTGGAGACGGGGGAGATTTCTTCCCGGCCTTCTTCTATCGAGAAGCATTGCACACGGGACAACTTGTTTTTTCCGTGTGCTCCTTCTGATAAATTATGCAATCGTTGATGCATGCATGGTATCTAACATGCGGCAAATCAAGAGGGCACATGATCTTCTTGGCCTCATCGACACTAGTAGGCCATAGATTCCCCGCGTGAAGAACATCCTTTAGGTACTTGAGATGCTCATCGAGGCTAGTGTCGGTCCATTTGCTTTTAGCTGCCGTCTTCAGGACTTCGAGTGTGAAACCCAAGCGAGTCACCTCAGGATTGCAACCATGATGCAATGGAGTGTTTGAGTCTACCACTAGTTGTTGTAGCTTGGCCTCCTATCTAGAAGCAGCTCTCTCAGTACTCGTCTCCTTACGAAGTAGTGCTTGAACATGAGGGTCCTGCACGATTGAACTTAGTACCGACGAATTCTGTGGTGTGGAGTCCATGTTCTCTCCGCCGCCATGTCCGCCCCTTCTCCGCTGCCTATCGTACATCTCTTTGTCTTGCCCCGTGTCGTCATTGCCTGCCCCATCGGCGTCCTCAACATCATCATCCTCATCTTCAATTATCCGCCGAGTATACCCATCCATGAAACCAGTCATGAGCAAGTGCGCTTCGACACGACCATCTTCATAGGGGTTGATCCAAACTCGTCCTTTGCATCTTTGACATTGACATAAAACCTCTGTTAGGTTATTTTCTTTCATGTCCAGCACCGTCGACCGCAACCACCTGTCCACCATCGTTCCACTGACCATCATGAATGCCTGCACGGTAATAATAAACAAATTGATTATAAGAATGCAGGCATGCATCAAAGTCAAAGAAAAATTCAGCATGACCTTCCCTAAAAATAGGACATATAGAGTTTGCCCGGAATTCGCTGAAACGAAAATAAATTGACATTTCAGCAAAACAAAGGGAAACTCACAAACGCAATTCGACATTAACTCATGCCACATACACAATTTCCATCATATCGCCCGATTATGTCATATCGCACACACATACACATATTTCCATACTTGCAAAAGCATAAATTTTTAATCACCTATTTCGAGATCAAGTACGGTGAGATGATGATGTAATTAGGGAGATCAAAAGGGGACAAAGCTCTTATTGAGAAGGCTAGATCTACTTAGGGGGTACATAGATAACTTCACTAAAGACTACATCTACCTAGCTAGCTAGTTTGAGAGGAGACAAGTTCAACTAGTGGAGGGCGAAGGAAAAAAGAGAAAGGAGATGCATTAATGGAGGTGGTGTAGTTAGCTAGAAGTAATTAAGAGAGAGAAAGGTAGGTAGAAGGAGAGTAATGGGGGGAGAAGTAGTGAGGAAGAAGAAAAGTGAGGGAGAGAGGAGGTGGGAGCTAGGGGAAAGTGAGGAAGAGAGGATGGGGGAGGGGAGGGGGAGGAAAAAGGTGGTATGGTGTGGCTTAGCAGTAGCACTGGGCGTAAAACGCGCTACTGCTAATAAGATAGCAGTAGCGCGCTCCTGGCTGATCCGCTATTGCTAAGTGGGGCTCGCCATGTGTCCATTTTCAAAATTATTAGTAGTGATGTGCAAAAAAAGTGAGCTACTACTATTACTTTAGCAGTAGCGCAGTTTGCGTGGGCACGCTACTGCTAAACCTAGGGTGGCCAGAACGGTCGGTCAATTTTAGTAGCAGCGTGGTTCCACCGAGCCGCGTTGCTGCTAAGTTGGTAGCAGTAGCACCTATTTGGGGCACGCGCTGCTGCTAATTAGCAGTAGCACCTCTTCCTGACCCGCACTGCTGCTAAGATTATGTGTATAAGGCTTTCCCTACACTACAAAAAAATACACTTCCGTGATGATACGTGTTTGTCACTGTAGGTCACGTTTTTTGTCATGCATGTACATCCATGACGATTTTAGGACAGAATCAAGATAGTCATACTTGTGTTGTCGTAGAAGTGTTCAATGACATTACCAAAATTATCATCACGAAAGTGTCCACTTCCATGACGATAAATCGCGCGTCATAGAAGTGCTTTTGTCAAGGGTGACCGACACGTGGCATCGACCGTAACGGGTTGCCATTAAGCTATCGGGTTTGGTTTTGGATCCGATAACCCGTTAACAGCCCGGACCAATGGGGATTTTCCACGTGTAAAATTCTCATTGGCCGGAGGAAACACGTGTTGGCTCACCGTTGTGACAGATGTCATCCACTCATTGGACAGGAGGTGCCTATGATACGTCGACATGTGGCATGGCCCAGTAGAGGCCCATTCCGATGAAAAGGCCGGCCCAGCTAAAGGCCCACGATGTTTTTTCAGACACTTGTGGGCTGGCCCTTTAACAGCCTGCCATGTTTTGGGTCAAATTGAGGCCCATACCAGATCAGGCCCATTCACAGCCTACCATGTTTTGGGCCAAATTACGTCCCAAATCGGATCAGGCCCGTTAACAAGCCATTGTTCTTTTGGGCCCATTCTAAGACAGGTTTGTATTTTAGCGTGTTAAATGCCCATTTACCAGTTCAGCCCGATAATAGTTTCGGCCTGTTAGTGGCCCGTGGTGCATCTTTGTTGTTGTCGGCCCGGTTGAACTTTAGGCCACTTAATGGCCCATGCAGAAGCTGGGCTATTTCTTGTCCGAAGTAACTATAGGCCTCTTAATGCCCCATAGTCTTTGTGGATAAATTTCAGCCCAACTAGCCTATCGGCTTGTTAATGGCCCGTGTAACAATTGGGCCTAATCATAGCCCGCGTTGAATCCGGCCTGCTTACAGCCCATCTAATAATGGCCTGTGACACTTTAAGTCCTATGGCCCACGTAGATACCGGCCTTCTTAAAGCCCATAATTTTATTGGGCCAAACATGCCCGATATATATTTTGGCCTGTTAACTGCTCGTCCAATTTGGCCCAAACATGGGACTTGGGCAGTTTCGGCCTGTATTGGCCCATGAATTTTTCGGCTCAACGCTATCCCAATATAGTTTTTAGCCTGTTAAAAGCCAATGGTATTCTCTAGCTCAGCTGGCCTGAACTTTACTCGGCCTGTTAAAGGAGGGAAACAACTATAGGTTTAGACCTGCTAATGGCCCAAGATGATTATAGGCCCACGTTTTAGCCCATATGAGTAACGGGCTAGCCTGAAGACCGACAACACTAAGATCCACTGAACCTTCTAGCCTAAACTACACCATATCGACCAAGAATAAACCTAGACTATACAACAAAGAAATTACAACATATTACATCCCCTCGGCATCAAAGTTCGCCGCCAGTGATAAAAAAGGGCAACCAGACATCATATTACATAAATTGGGTAGGTCGCCACTAGTGGAAGTTAACAGGCGGATAAAATAATATACAGAACTGACATCACTTCAACATAGTTCAAGAAAGGTTAGCCTGGCCCAAGAGCTGCAGCAGAAGCAGCTTAGCAACCCGATGAGACTACTCTTCTTTGGCGCTCATATCCACCAACTTAAGCTGCATAGAATCAATAAACGTCATGTACTTATGGTTAATATTGCATGGAGATTGGAGTTCCAGTCGTATTTTACCAGAAGCATGTATGTCTGCTTGAATTTCAGACTGAAGAAGTCGAATAGATTCAGGCGGCGACTTCATCGAGCTTGTGTCACTGAGTAAGTTTGACACTACATCAAGATGTGACTTCATCGTTTTATCACTACCCTCAATATTTGTTGCCTTCTCCTCTGGAATATGTGGTAGAGAGACAAACAATGGGTTCATCTGACTATCATTATGCAGTTCTTCCTAGCAGTAGTGTTGTCACCCTGAAGGAGAAACAAGTAGGTAGATAATAGGTTTTTCATGTATAAGCATCAGCGCTGTTAATTCATCTCATTTCTTTGTCAGAAATAAAGAGACATGGTTTAAAATAGCATTAACATAATAGGCATTGTTCATAGTTAAGACGGCAGGAAATGGCGTTGAGCAGGTGCGGCCAGCTTTACCTGACCACTGGATTACAGATCAAGAACACAAGCATAGATGTAGTTCTAAACAACGTATAAACATGAATGGTGAGTGTACTATCAATTTATACCATTTCAGATTGGTAAATAAAGAGATACGATTTAAAAAACATTAATATAATATGGCATTGTTCATAGTTGAGACATAGCAGGATATGACATTGTGTTGTTGTTGGTAGTCTCACCACACCACTAGATTACAAATCAAGAACACAAGCATACATTTAGTGCTAAAGAAGATAACTTGCTATGTTTTGTTTAATTTACATGGTACGAATAAGGAACTAGATTATACAACTAAAGACTGAAATTCAGAAGGACAAACTTATGTTTATGTACTTCTACTTTATAAACTTTGAACAAGCAATTTCATGCAGACGACAAAAATAAATAGCATTTGCCCTCATAGCTATCCAAATATACACAACAAAGTTTGAAGGCTCGAGGAGGACAAACTTACATTAGTAGTGAAGACAGGATCTATAAAGGCCTTGTCCATATTGATGGGGGGGGGGGGAATTCAAGAAGTTTACCGCACAGTCTTCTTCAAGAGTATTGCCTTTATTCTACATTTTGTTAAGAGTAAATATAGATGTGAAAATATAGGAACAAATGGCAGAGTACAAATGTAAATACAACATACAGGCAGAAGGCACTAACAAGAGCAATGTGGAGCTAAACTTCTTCAGTAACATTGGTTTTATTCAATATTTTGGCAAGAGTAAATGTAGATCTGATGTGTAGAAAAATGGAGGACAAGGCAAAATAAGCTGCAAAGTGTACACGAAGAACTAGCTGACAAATATAAGCACAGTGATGAAGGACAACAGATACTTACAATAACAATGCAAAACTAAATTTCTTCATAGGCATTGCTTTATTCGACATTAATTTAAGCATTAATATATATCTGATAATTTTGGAGCAAACGGTGGATAAGCAAGCTATAATTCACAATGATGTCACATAATCCACCAAGTATGAATGTACGGACAGCGATAGCACAATAGGTACTCACGTACTTGCGGTATCCTAGGTTTTGCGGCGCTGGTTCTATGCCAATATACGTCGGGTGCTATGTGATTTCCCCGGTAGCACCACCTTTTTCAAGGACTTTGCTTGTACTCCTTCAGGTTCTGCAATCACCCTCTTCCTTTTGTATGTCTGAAACACAAGAACAACATTTGAATGGAAAAACATGGTATGACGACAAATGGAATAGGTGTTGATAATGGATGGGCATGGCATCTTCACATATATCATGAGTAAACTAAGAAGATAGTGGTGCAATGAACCAAAAGAAATGCAAGACACCTTATGAAGGAAATGTGCAACCAATAAAACCTTGCCAAATTAGAACAGGCACCTTATTGGGTGAACAGGATAGGCCATCTGCCTTTGACTCTTTGAGATCAGAATAGTTATTAGGATTATATTCCGAATATGAATCTATAGATCGGGAGCGTGTGGGTTTCATTGCATCCACAATGGACCTCAATCACTTGATACCAAGTTTGTTACCCATTGAACTGTTCCGCAATATTCTTCTGATGTGTGCATTCTTATATTCATTGTGATTACGTACAATATTTATAAAGCATGAAAACACAAATAGTAGTGAGATTATCTTTGTAATGCGGAGGATATTGTAATATAATAGAGGCTCCATGTAAACCCTTATGTGCTATCACTGGATTCTGATGAGAGAGCCCATGTGTGCTGTAATATGGTGAGTAGATTAGTATAATCTGGCACAACTACACACAAAAATAGGCTCCCTGTTGGGGGCCCCAGATGTAAGGATAGTTGGCAGATGATAGGTTCATAATATACTGTATAGAAAGTTTATTGCCAAACCATGATAACGAGAGCGTAGAGCTAGTAGGTAGATCATAGTGTAGATAATAGGGGTACACCATAACCACCATAAATAAATCGGGAAAGCAGAACTGGCTAGAAAACATAGGGTTTTGCCGCTACTAATATGCAGCCTATCGATCACCTACAGGCCAGCTCTATTCATCTGAAGGCGCACATCTGTAACTATCAGTTTAGTCTATCAAATACCGTGCGGCTCCCACCATTTCCGGGGTATTATGGCAGACCAACTCGAAGTGCGAAATCATTTAGCAGAACCAGCCCAATAGAGGAGTCGACTGTAGATGTCCCTGCTCCCCTTCCTGACAAGGAACATACTGTGCTTACTAAAGAAGAATAGAAGAGGAACATGTTAAAGAACAAAAGAGGAAGCATATTATTGAGATTCCCCTTCTTTCTATACAATGTTGGTTGCCCACCATTAATGAATCAGAGTGCCCAAAGAAATGCCCTTCCATGATGTCTCTCTATATGTGGCGACATGCATTTGGAAACTCAATTGGGAGCATTAGCTAACCAATTAAATGTGTGTCCGTTAGCTAATGTCAGTATCATATCACAATTCGTATTTGAAGAAGTAAGCTTTGGACTTATGATTGGTGTGTTGTTTAGCTTCAAGAGTGGACTACTGCTAGTGCGACACAAAGCAGCTACGTAGATCATAGTGTAGATATAACGGGAAACCGTAAGCATCAGGAGTAAAATCAGCAAAGTGGAACTTGCTGGAATATATGTGCTAGTATTGCCGGTACGACTAGAAAGGCTTCGGATACCAGCTCTCTTCAACTGAAGGTGTGGTATTGTTAATATCAGTGTAACTCTCAAAGGCGACACAGCTCCCCGCATTTCCTTGCTAATCCTATGGGATTCAAGTGGGCGTGCCGCTACAATTCCTATTCCTATGTTTACAAAATCCTACGAATCAAAGAGGCCCAAAGAGTTCAAAGTGTCCATCACAACCGACCGTATAGACCTCTACGGTGCAAGTGTCCCTGCTCATCTTCACTACAAGGAACATACTGTATTACTATAATACGCCCTCTGTTCCAAAATATAAGTCTTTGTAGAGATTTCCACTATGGATCACATACAAATGTATACAAATACATTTAAGAGTGTAGATACACTCATTTTTCTCCAGATGTAGTCCATGGTGGAATCTATACAAAGACTTGTATTTAGGAACAGAGAGAGTACTTATTAAAGAAGAACGGAAGAGGAACATGCCAAAGAAGAGCAAGCAGATTTTGGATAATAAAATGTTCGTTGCGCAGTGCCCACGCATGATGAACCAGAGCACATTAAGAATGCACCTCCCTGTTGTCTATCTATATGTGGTGCATGTGCTTTTCGAAAGTAAAGTAGGAACATTAGCTAACCAATTAAGCGTTATCCGTTTTAGTAATATCACCATCATATCAAATTCGTATTTGAGCAACCAGTTTGGAATTATGAGTGGTACATTGTTTAGCTTCATGGATTCAGGAGAAGTGCGAAGTACCTATGATAATGGTACTGAATATAAAGGCATGTCTGCATGCAAGACACATGACTTTTGTCATTTGGGGCAGTCGACCATTTCAGGAGATTGGATGAAGATCCTACGTCTCCTAACCCTTCTTCTTCCTCGTCTCTGATTCTTCCCATATAGAACACCGCATGGGCCACCGGTCGAACCACCGGCCCCGACCCCCTACCCTCCCCTGAACCGCCCCCCACCATCTGTGTTCCTCCGCCACCCGCACCCCCACCCCCGCCGCCACCCGTGTTGAGTTTTCTTCGTTCGGCGAGGCCCCACCACCGCCCCCACAACCGCCGTCCCCACCCGATCACCTTCTTTCGCACCGGCGAACTCCGGCGAGCTCTCAAAAATCGACTAACCCAATTTTGAAATTTAGTCTACTGTCATTTAACTAGTGTGTAATATAAAAGGGGAAAACCATAATTGCGAGTATAGTGTTGAGCGTTCCATAGCGGATCTAAAGGTGCAAACTGGACAAAGGCAACTTCGCAACCAATGTTTTCTTTCAACTAACAAGTAAGTGATGGACAAGAAATCAGAGTAAAGTAGTGGCGATCTATTTTCTTACTGCGATAAATGAGTTGAGCACATACGAAAGAGTACCTCCTCTAGTGCAGCGCCATGTATGCATCTGCTGAGAATTTGATGGTGCTGCGATAGCGATGGCTGTCGGCGGAGTGGAAGCAGATCTAGGAGGGTAGACGGTGGCGGCGGGGCGTGGTGGATGAGACGGTCGTAGGAGAGGCGCCGGCAAGGTGGACGACGATGGGGATGAAGCAAGAGGACGGGATGCAAGGATCCCGGTCCAACGCCGTGGATGAGAGAGATCGATTTCTTGTAATGGACAATAGCATCGGGATATCAGCTCCGGAGGAGGCTGGGGTGGAGAGAGTGTTTTGGCGCCCACGGAGTACGAATGGGGAAATGGAGGGAGAGAGGAAGTGGGGAACCATGTCTTCAGAGCGCGCTTGTCTCAAATGCGAGGAAATTTACAAACTTACGCCCCGTTTAAAATTTCCTACATCACAGCAATATTAGTCGATTGGGGTTAGGAAGGTAATCTTGCATACACCGAATATTTGCCGACGAGAGTTTGTTTTTGGTGCCCACCATGTATGAATTAGGGTGGGAGTCGATTTTGGCCGAGGAGACACTATGTTTTGGCACCCACCGTGTATGAATCCAGGTGAGAGGCGGTTATGTCCCATTTGAGTGAAATTACAAACCTACCCATATCGAAACATATAGAAATCGAGCCGACAGGCTTTGCGTGTCAGTGATAGGAAGTAATTTCCATCTCACGGATTTTGGTTTCGGGCGGTTACTGCGACTTTCCCTGCTTCGTTCAAATTTTTGTAGAGCAAGAGTGCACATTTAACGTGCCAACTCAATTCGAATCCAGTTTGTATTCAATTTTTCTTCGGGTAGAATCCATTTTCGATTCGAATAAAATTCTATATACATCATTTTTACCCTTTATACATAAATATGGTTTACAAATGGCATGATCTCAGATTCATCAGGTTGTATGCATCTTAATTTGGATATTCAAATATTTGAAACCACTTTATGTTGAAATCCAATGAATGCATTCCTCGCTAACTGTCTCCAATTAATGTGTGTTTCATGCGGTTTTTTTACTTCTCAAACATGTATAATGTGTTTCATACACGCAACATATAGTGTAATCCCGTTTAGACATTAATTGCATATAAGCCATTCATTGTCTCTAATTAAAGAATCTATGGATCACTAATACTGATAAACTATATAACATTACACGTGTCCCTAAATTCAAATGAAGATGCATGTTTGATACACCAATTTGCGTTATGATATTATCTATGTCATGATCTCCAGTTTAAATATTTGAATCCCATTTAATCCATATATACATCTCATATAGCTATCATTCATGATTATATAGGAGTATCTCTCTAGACCTATATGCGTTCATCGTCTCTCGGGTATCTCTCGTGCTACCTGTATGTCAACAATGATCTTTTATATTCGTAACACACTGACGGTACTCTCTCCCTCGACCTTCATCACTTTATCTCTCTCTAAGTATATATCGCTCCCTGCTACACTACAAAAAAAAGACACATCCGTGACATTTTGTGCCGAACGAAATTTTTTTCTGTCATACATATGACACTTTAATGACGATAATTGTGACAAAACCCGATATCATCATAGATGTGGTGGGCTCCTACTTCTATGACAAAAAATCATGACAAAAATGGGCTTTTCGTCCTGGGCGGGCCGGAGACGCAGCTGCATGACATTCTTTGGGCCGTCCGTGACGAAAAAAACTATGGTAGAAGCAAGGGGGAGGAAAATTTCGGGGAGTTCCTGGTTACGGTGGGAGGTCAGGGGCCGAGCGATGCGCGTTTCTCTCGTACACGTACGCGCGTGTGTGCGAGGCGTTGGCTCTAACTGAAACCGAGTGAGGCGTTGGGCTCTAACTGAACCTGAGCGATTGCACTGCAGGCTACGCGTTACTGAACCTGAGCGATCGATCGTTGGATGTTTACTGAACCCGATCGAGCGATCCTTCGCTACTGCTGCTAACTGAAGCCGATCGATGCTGCCTCTGGGATGAACAGTGAGCGTTGCTGGGGGTTTTGGATGAACAGTGAGTGGTGGCGTTGCCTCTGGATGAACAGGACCCCGTGGTGTGGTGGAGGGCTGGATCAACAGTAGACGGTGGAGGGGTGCCCGTGGAGGGGTGGTTGAACAGGAACCCATGGTGTGGAGGGCTGGATGAACGGTAGACGGTGGAGGGGTGCCCGTGGAGGGGTGGTTGAACAGGACCCCGTGGTGTGGAGGGCGGGATGAACAGTAGAAGGTGGAGGGGTGGTTGAACAGTAGCCGGTGGAGTAGCGCGCGGTGGAGGCTGGATGAACAAGAGCCCGTAGAGGCTGGATGAACAGGAGCCCGTGGAGGCTGGAGGAGGTCAATGGTGGAGATGAACAGTATCCCGTGGAGTCCCATTTTGCTGTACGCCACACCCATCCCGATGAACAGGACCCCCATTTTGACCGTAGCGCTCCAACACAAGTCCGTTTCCTCCATTTTGCGGTACGCCACACCCCTCCCGATCAACATGACCCCCGTTTCGAACGTAGGAGGTCCGTTTCCTCCGTTTTGCGGTACGCCACACCACTCCCGATCAACAGGACCCCCGTTTCGACCGTAGGAGGTCCGTTTCCTCCGTTTTGCGGTACGCCACACCCCTCCCGATGAACAGGATCACGTTTCCAACGTGGCCGGTCGAACACAAGGCCGTTTCCTCCGTTCTGCGGTACGCCAGGCCTCGTTTCCATCGGCTGTTCCGTCCAAGCCCTCTCGATGAACACGAAGCATTCCGTTGCCTCACCATGAACACGACATATTCCGTTGCCTCCCCATGAACACGACGCAATCCGTTGCCTCCCCATGAACACGACGACGATGTTGTTTCTCTGTTCTGACCCAGCCATGTACATGAGCCCCGACCATACGTATGCGCGAGTAGGCGTTTGAGACCCCGTCCGTATGTACACATACGTGGCCGTATTTTCCTTCTTGCACCCTGGCCTCCTCTACTACGACACGTGCGCGCCTCTACATCGACCAGTATATATGTATGTACATGTTCGCGACCAGAATAACAACGCTATGTACGCTTCGACCAGGTGGGTCCCGACTGTCAGGCACTTCCTTGCATGCGAAGATGTAGCTGGTGGGTCCCAGCAGTCAGGGGGGTGAAATACGATGGCCCATCTGGTGGGTCCCGCTGTCAGGTGGAGGAATAATTATTTTGCACGTAATAAGGAGGCACTTCCTTGCTACGACCGTGGACCCAGCTGTCAGCCTCTCCACGTACAATCCACGTCAGATGGAAGCCATTCCTTGACCATGTTGACCACGCCGCGCCGAGAGCACCAGGGCGGTGGACGACGGCGAGGCCTAGGAAGGGGATGACGTAGAGCCGGGGAAGACGCGGTAGTGGATGCCCACGCGTATAGGACTACGAGGGTTCACTGGTTCGCTGCGGTGTGAGGCTGCCATCGCCGCAGAATAACAGGGGTTGTGGGTGAGTAGAGGGAAGGCCTGGCCAGCGGTGGGAGTAGTAGGGGCGGTGAGGCCTCCGCCGCATCGCAGCCGGCCACGGGAAGAAGGACCACGAGGCACGACCGGCGTTGGTTTGGCGGTTGGAGCAAGAAGACCAGAGGTTGAAGAAGCACTACGGCCGTTGGACGGACATCGTACGGTCACTAGAGCTAGAATCATGCATATTTACTAAGTTGACAAAGCCCTCCGTCCCCGTCAACTTAGTAGGCCCACAAGTCAGCCTGCCACTATACTGGGTCCCAGCTAACAGGGGGAGGATTCATTTTTTTGTGCATAATAAGGAGGCACTTCCTTGTGTGCGAAGATATAGCTGGTGGGTCCGAGCTGTCAGCGGCAGTAATGTTTTTTTTGCGAAATACAGAGGCCCTTTCGGTGGGTCCCTGATGTCAGGTTGAGGAATCATTATTTTGCGTGTAATATGGAGGCATTTCCTTGCGTGCGGCCGTGGACCCAGCTGTCGGCCTCTCCACGTAAAGTACACTTCAGATGCATGTCGGTCGTTGACCACGTTGACCAGGCCGCACCGAGAGCACCAGGGCGGTGGACGACGGCAAGGCCTAGGAAGGGAACGACACGGAGGCAGGGAAGACTCGGCAGTTGTTTCCCACGCGGAGGGGAGTACGACTGTACGAGGGTTTACTGGTTCGTCTGTCGTCGCTGGAGAATAACAGTAGGTGTGGGTTAGTAGAGGGATGGCTAGGCCACCGATGGGAGTACGGTGGGGTGGTGAGGCCTACGCGGCAGTAGAGCCGGCCGCGGGGAGGAGGGAGCAGGCAGTCCCGCCGGCGCCTGTTTGAGCGGCTGGAGCAGGAAGAGCGGAGATTGAAGAAGCACGACGGCCTTTGGATGGCCATCCAACAGTCACTGCTTGTGCGTCAACCTTTTTTTAGGAAAGCCTAAAATATGTGGAAAACAGCATAAAACCCATCTGCCATTATTGCTAATAATTTACAACCCATTTGCTAATTATTAAGGTTTTTTGGAGCCCATATTCTTTTTGTTAGCATTACAGCCCATATTGTGGCCACGGTTAAAAAATTATACGAAATTTTGCATATTTCAGTGCGGTCCGAACTGTTTTTAATCCCGAAATTTTGACCCACATTCAAACTGATTTTAAAAATAAATGTATATCAATATAAAATCCAACAAATTCTCCACGCATAAAAATTAATGTAATTTCAAATATCGAAATGAAAAAAAGATATTTGAAACTAATTGCCGGTTTGATGTGTTTTAAAAATGTACAACCCATTTCTCATTACCGATGGGCCATTTTCTCGGCCAGCCGAATGAAAGCTCTCCTCATCTTGAAAGATTTGAATCCGAACAGGCCTGACAAAGCGACTTACTTGGCAAATCACAAAAAAACTGGGTTGTGGCCGTGGACCCAGCTGTCAGCCTCTCCACATACAGTACTCTTTGATGGAATGTCGTTGACCATGTTGACCACGCCATGCCGAGAGCACCAAGGCGGTGGACGATGGCGAGGCCTCTGAAGGGGAACTAACCACTTCATGTCGTGTTTGGTATTCTCAAGTCATTAAAAGCATGCACACCCACATCTCCTATTGGTTGATATGTCAAGAAACAAGAAACGAGGTAGAAGTTAATGCACCACGCCTAAGTGTTTTGGGAGTACTGTAGATATTGATATTTTTAGTATAAATTTGGTCGTGGGATTTAATTGATGCATGCCAAAGCGTTGACAGGTCTGCTATGCGTGACCTAAAGATGAAAGCATTGAGCATCTCGAAGTTGATCGACAATCTTCAATTGTCAAAGATTAGCCGTTCGGCCAATAAGGTGGCACACTTAATCGCTAAGTATAGCTTTGACAATATATTATATGGTATTTTTTTAAATAACGTACCGCCTTGTGTGGCGAATATTGTATCAAATGAGTGTACTGGTGTGGCTGGTTAATTAATATAAGGTGGTGTTAAAAAGGTATAAATTTGGTCAAACACTTTGAAAATGGTTGACGGGAGTAAAAAGGACCAGAGGGAGTATCATGCATGCGGAGTAGGCAAAAAAATTGCTTGTCTAAAAAAAGGCAAAAAAATTGCTCATTTATAGCCGGTCGAAGTCTCAAAGGGCGCGACCGCGCGAGGGAGGCGAAGGTCGTGGGAGGCGCGATTTTTGACGGAATTAAGTGAAGTTACATCCACACGCCGGCATGGCGTGCGAACAGGTAGAAGCTATACCGGTTCAATGCCTGCGCTATGAGAGGTCGCATCCGTGTCAGAGCAATCACTCCCTCCAGTCCTTTTTTGTTTGGGTATAAAAAAATTTCGTTTTCCATTCACATTTTACAAGTAAAGTTCATGGACAAACTTTGACCCAAAGTACGATGGGGACTAGTAATCCAGAATGGAGGTAGTATTTTTTTTAATCAAAGAAGGGTTTCCCCTTCCGATTTTTATTAAAGAAAACTAGCATCTAAATCTAAACCATAGTATTTGCCCTAGAACTACCAGGTTCAACATCTCGCAACATAAACCCATACAACCTCCATCGCAAAAAAAAACCATACAACCATACGCCAAGGAGGTACGTAGTACTATGAATTCCATTTTCGCTCCAAATCAATCGTTCTAAAAACTACTTACTACTTATAACGCGCCATTGAAAATCGAAACTCTTAACCCCACTAAAAACGATATTTTAAACGTGGTTACTCGATCTGTGGCAACTGGCGAGCCACCATGCTCCAAGTCGTTCACCTGTGGTCCCGACTATCAACTCCTACGGATCAAATTATCACGCGAGCTGACTATTCCTACAAAGGTGCTCCACCATGTACCCGGTACCCGCGAATGCAGCAATCGTGCCCCTAGGGTTTTAGGGTTTATTTGTTAACATCGCCTTTACGTAACACTCATGTGTGCGAGACAGCGAGAGGCCGACTGCTTGCGTGTACCTCTTCTCTTTGTATATGTACTCCACCGTTTGTCTGGTGTCCAAAAAATTATAATAACTACTAGCAATGTGCCAATGCATTGCCACACGATCAAAGTAGATTATTAGTACATATTCAGCGATTTGATAGAAAAAAGTCTAGCTTTGAAATACGTATATCACTAAAAATATGTTATGTTTCACTCAAAATATATTCCTTTGGCGGTTTTGATGAGATAAGGGAGGAATGTTGTTGGTTTCAAGATTCGAGAAGTGGTATATGTCTAATATCTACTCTTACTAGCAAGATGTTCGTGCGTTGCACGGAACATCAAGATCTTGTGGGAGAAAAGGATGAACGAGGGAAGGCCTTATCTGCAAATGTGGTGAAGAGTGCGGGTAAATTGCCATATTTTCCTTCCTATCCGCCAGATATAAATTAGATGACCTACATTGCAGGATGGCAGGCCCACCATCATCACCATCTCTATTTTTATCCCTACTCTTATAATAAGCATTGTCAGTGATGATCGTGTGCCTGCCATCCTGCAATATAGGCCGTCCGATCTATATCTGACGGATAGGAAGGAAACTATGGCAATTTTGCAGAAAGATACCCACACCCCTCTCCACATTTGCAAATAAGGCCTTCCCTCGTTCATCCTTTTCCCCCACAAGATAAACTACTCATACAAATGCATCTTGATGTTCCATGCAACGCTTGGGCATCTTGCTAGTTGTTGCAAAAATCTCATGTGTGTGTGAGAGAGAAGGCGAGTGGAGGAGGACGGAGTGCATGTGTGACAAAGACACAAGGATTGTGTGTGTGATAGGTATCAGCTTCAAATGAGGCAATAGTGTGTGTGTGCACGATCGAGAGGGCATGTCTCAAGAAGGGAAGAAAAATCTACATAGATACAAGGAGCGGGAGAGAGACATGTATGCAATGGTGGAAGCACGAGTGTGCGGGTGTATAAACCTATCTAGAGGCTAGCTAGTCGATAAATGTTTGTGAGAGAAATACGAGTCGGGGTGCGAAAGCGAGAGTTTTGTGTGTGTGAGAGAGAGACGGTAGCCGGGAAGGGGAGTGGAAGCAGGAGTTCTGCGTGTCTGTCTGTGTGAGAGAGAGAGGAGACGGTAGTCGGGGTTGTCTGATTGGTAAACAAATGAATAATGTCAGTCTGGGATGGAGATGAAAAGGAGACCGCAACAAATGTTGTGTCTACAGGAGAGATAGAGAGAGTAATTTTAGTGATATGAGTCATATGTAGAGACATATAGGGTGTGTGAGAGAATCCCATAGAGAGAAAGACAAAGTGAAAGACGAGTGGATACTGTGTGTTTGGCGGTGAAAAAGAGAGCTTAGGTACCGAGTGATACCAGAGAACAGTAGAGACGTGAGAGATAATGAAAACCGTGTAATTTATAATGATAGGGAGAGTGTGACACTTCTCAAGGGAGACGTCGAGAGACCATGTTTGCGAGGATAGGAGCAACATGAAGTGAGCGTGCGGGTGAGCTGGAGAAAAGAGAGTGATAGCTACCTAAAGGAGCATGCATGCGAGAGAGATGGGCGTGAAAGGAGTGAACAAAAAAGGGATTCAAATATTTGAATTCGAGATGATGATACATGCAATCCATACTCGAACCAAAATTGATCTATCAAACATGCATACTCATATGAATTCACGCACATATATGTTATTTAATATGTAGATATTATTGATCCATACATTTTAGTAGAAAATAATTTGGTTAAATTTTTTTGAATTCAACCTTAAGATTTCGAGATCATTGTATTTGTAAATCATATTATACATATAAAGGAGTGGAATTCTTTGTTGTGCTTTTGAAAGCATATATAAAAAAATGATGTATATAGAATGTAATTCCAATTGAAAATGGATCCCACCCAGAAAAAAATAGAATACAAATGGGATTCGAATTGAGATGGCATGGTAAACGTGCACTCTGTAAAATTTGAGCGAAGTGGGGAAAGTCGCAGTAACCGCTCGAAACCAAAATCTGCGAGATGGAAATCACTACTGCCTATCCCTGCCAAGCAAAGCCTATATGATGGATTTCTATAGGTTTCCATAGGGGTAGGTTTGTAATTTCACCCAAACATGACGTAACCGCCTCTCACCCGGATTCATACACGGTGGGCGCCAAAACACAGTGTGTCCTCAGCCGAAATTGACTCCCTCCCCGATTCATATTCATACACGGTCGGCGCCAAAAACAAACTCTCGTCGGCAAATATTCGGTGTATGCGAGATTACCGTCCAATCCCCAACCGACTAGTGTTGCTGTGATGTAGTAGAAATTTGAAACGGGGGCTATGTTTGTAAATTTCCTCGCATTTGAGACAAGCGCACCCTGAATACATGGTTCCCCCTTCCTCTCTACCTCCCTTTTCCCCATTCGTACTCCGTGGGCGCCAAAACACGCTCTCCACCCCAGCCTCATCCGTCCACCGCCGTCCGCCGCCCCATCCACCGCCGTCCTCCTCCACCATGCCGTAGATGATACCCCGACGCCGCCGTCCATTACAAGAGATCGACCTCTCTCATCCACGACTTCAGACCGGGATCCTTGCATCCCGTCCTCTCGCTTCATCCCCGCCGTCGTCCACCTTGCCGGCGCCGCTCCTACGTCCGTCTCGTCCACCGCGCCCCGCTGCCACCGTCTACCCTCCTAGATCTGCTTCCACGCCGCCGACAGCCATTGCTACCGCAGCACTGTCAAATTCTCAGTGGATGCATACACGGCGCCGCAGCAGAGGCGATACTCTTTCGTATCTGCTCAACTTATTTATCGTGGCAAGAAAATAGATCGCCACTGCTTTACTCTGATTTCTTGTCTTGGTTGCGAAATTGCCTTTGTCCGGTTTGCACCTTCAGATCCGCCATGGCACGCTCAACACCATACTCGCAATGCTTATGGTTTTCCCCTTTTATATTCCACACTAGTTAAATCACAGTAGACTAAATTTCAAAATTGGGTCAGTAGATTTTTCAGAGCTTGCCAGAGTTCGCCGGTGCGATTGAAAGGGCTCGGGTGGGGATGGTGGTTGTGGGGGGCGGTGGTGGGGCCTCGTAGAACAAAGAAAACTTGACGCGGGTGGGGGCGGGGGTGGGTGTAGTGGAGGAACACAGGCGGTGGGGCCGGTGGTTCGGCCGGCGGCCCGTGCGGTGTTCTGTATCGGAAGCACAGTATGTTCCTTGTCAGGAAGGGGAGTAGGGACATCTGCAGTCAAAAGCTGATAGAGCTGGCCTATACGTGATCGATAGGATTTCAATTACTAGCGGCAATACAACACCGTAATTTCCAGCCAGTCCCACTTTCCCGATTTATATATCCTGGTTATGGTGTACCCCTGTTATGTACACTATGATCTGCCTAGTTGTTGTGTGCTCTTGTTATCATGGTTTAGCAATAAACTCTCTATACAGTATATTATGAACCTATCATCTGCTAGCTATCCTTACATTTGGAGCCTATTTTTTGTGTACTTGTGCCAGATTATATAAATGCACGCCCCATATTACATCACACATGAGCTCTCTCATCAGAATCCAATGATAGCACACAAGTGTTTACAGGGGCACCCCTATATTAGAATATCATCTGCATTACAAAGATAATCTCACAACTATTTATCTTTTCATGGTTCTCAGATATTATACGCAATTACAGTGAATATCAGAATCCGTGCATCAGAAGAATATTGTAGAACACTGCAATGACTTACAAAATTGGTAGAAGGGCATTGAGTGACATTCTGGAAGCACTGAAACTCGTACGCTCCCCACCTGTTGATTCTTGTTCAGAATAACATCCTAATGACTATTCTAACCTCTAGGAGTCAAAGGCAGATGGCCTGTCCTGTTCACCCATCAAGGTGCCTGTTCTAATTTGGCAAGGTTTTATTGATTGCGCGTATCTTGCATATGTTGTCTTGCATTTCTTCTACTTTGTTGCACCGCCATCTGCTTAGTTTACTCATCATATATGTCGAGATGCCATGCCCATCCATTATCAATACATATTCCATCTGTCATCATACCATGTTTTTCCACTCAAATGCTGTTCTTGTGCATCAGACATTAAAAAGGAAGAGGGTGATTGCCGAACCTGAAGGAGCACCAGCAAAGTCCTTGAAAAACATGGTGTTGCCGGAGAAATCAGACAGCACCCCACTTATATTGGCTGTACAACCAGTGACACAAAACGTAGGACCAACTCCAGCAGACTGTACCCATACTTCACTGGCCACACCACTAGCCCCACCACACAGGACCTGCACTCCAGCAAAAGGTATACTGATTTCATTTGCCATAGCACCAGCTGTACCACAGAAAAATCCCACTCCAGCAAAAAGTACAGCAAGTCCACCGGCCGAAGACCTATCCCAACTGCAGAGACGGCCAATTCCTGCAGATTGGAACCCCATTCCATTTGTTCCCAGTTTAAAAGACAATGCTTTTAATGTTGTTAGGGACTACGTGCATATATTCCCATCATGGGAAGATTATTGTGAAGACAAACACCATTTTCACATCTTCCTGTCTAACTTACATGTAAGTGCTATTATTCATGGTTATTATTTTCCTGTTTTCTGCTGATTGAACACATCAATGATTTACATTACATTGTTGTAACTAGGTGAGGGTCAATCTGGATAGTCATGATGAGCAAAGCTTGCTTGTGCTTTTGAAGGAAGCATTGCAGCAGTATCAGTGTTACCTGAGGAAATCACACTTTGATGGCAAGTCTATAAACGAATTTCTGGTGAAGTCTCATGTGCTAAATTTAGAAGACATTGAATGGAAAAACCTTGTTATGCACTGGTCTCGTTTCTAGGATGAGGTACTGTCTATGAAATCACATGAGAATTTGAACTTCTACTTTTCCGCATGAGCCTTACAGATCTTTTTTGCAGGAAATCTGCTCGAAGAAGAATTCCGGTTTGACAAGAACGACAGGATATCGCAAATATGCTCCCCGCTACTTTGCTCTTGCTAGTACCTCTTGTCCTGTATCACTGTACTTGCATACATACCTGGTTCATTATGTGACAGCAGTATGCATGATAGCGTGCTTATCAATTGTTCGCTCCAAATTATCTGATCTGTATGAATGGTTACATTAGTATAGAATATTTCCAATGCCAATGTTTTTTAGCTCTGCATTGTTCTTGTAAGTACATGCTGTCCTTTATCACTCTACTTATAATGACAGGTAGTTGTTCATGTACCATCACTCTGCAGCTTATTTTCCTTTGCCCTCCATTTCCTACACATCATATCTATATTTACTCTTACCATAAGGTTAGTACTGAAGAAGTTTAGCTGTGCATTGCTCTTGGCTGTACCTTTTGCCTGTATAGCTGCACTTACATTTATAGCTACTTGGTTATGTAGCATCACTCTTCATCTTATCTTAAATATTCTCCATTTTTTCATATACTATCACATCTATATTTACTCTTAACAAAATGTGGAATAAATGCAATGCTTTTGAAGAAGATTCTGTGGTAAACTTCTAGAATTGCCCCCCCCCCCATCAGCATGGATAAGGCCTTTATAGAGCCTGTCTTCACCAATAATGTAAGTTTGTCCATCTCAAGCCTTCAAACTTTGTTGTATATATTTGGTTAGGCATGACTGCAACACGTGTTTATTTTTGGTGTTTGCATCAAATTGCTTGTTTAAAGTTTATTATATGTAGTTCATAAACAAAAGTTCGTCCTTTCTCAATTTAAGTTTTCAGTTGTACAACCAAGTTCCTTCTTCATACCATGTAAATTAAACTATACAGAGGAAGTGATCTTCTTTTGCACTACATGTATGCTTATGTTCTTCATCTATAATCCAGTGGTGTGGTGAACCTACCCACTACAGCACAATATCATATTCTGCAATGTCTTAACTATGAAAAATGTCATATCATTCTACTATTATTTAAACCGTCTCTTTATTTGCCAATCTAAAATGGTATAAATTGACAGCACACTAACCATTGATACTTATGAGTTCTTGATCTATAATCCAGTGGTGTCATGAAGCTACCAACTCCTTCACAATGTCATTTCCTGCCATGTCTTGACCTGAACAATACCATATTGTGTTAATGCAAATTTAAACTGTGTCACTTTATTCGTCAGTAAGAAATG
Organism: Triticum dicoccoides; assembly: GCF_002162155.2. Taxonomy (NCBI): domain Eukaryota; kingdom Viridiplantae; phylum Streptophyta; class Magnoliopsida; order Poales; family Poaceae; genus Triticum; species Triticum dicoccoides. Next base: position 378,829,391 of record NC_041386.1, read on the forward strand.
TGATGAATTGTCAGCACTGATACTTTTATGTGCAAAAACTATCATCTGTCTGCTTGTTTATCTTTCAGTCTCATCATCTTGCTCAGCTGCTTGCGCTGCAGCTCCCCAGCAGGGCTAACCTTTCTTGAACTCTATTGAAGTGATGTCGGTTTTGTATATTATTTTGTCGGCGTGTTTATTTGCACTGGTGGCGATCTTTGATGCCCAGTGTATGTAATCTGCTGTCTCCTTGTGCTTTATTATCATAGAGGCGAACTTTGATGCCCAGTGGATGTAATATGCCGTAATTTCTTTATTGTATAGTATAGGTTTTTTCTTATTCACGATGATGGAGTTATTTTACTGTATATATATCTTGTCTTCGCAGTAAAACGGCCAAACCGTAAAATTACGGTACATAAGCGGGCCGTCATGCAATCACGATGTAGGTTGGGCCTGAAACGTGCCGAACTCATGGGCCGACAGCAGCCCGAAATGAACCCCGGTCCATGATTGTGCGAAACAAATTGCAGGCTTTTAACAAGCCGAAAAATTGTCTCGATCCTTGTTTGGCACAATCAGATATCGGCTGCGAGCAGGCCGGATGCAAACCGAGCCGTATGTAGGCCCAACTATATGCTAGGCTTTTAACAGGCTGAAATTAATATAGGGCCGAAATGTTAAACAACCCCTTAATAGGCCAAAACTAATATCAGACCAAATTACTAAGTGGGCCTTTAGCAAGTGGGCCCAAAAGCATAGTGTCTAGTTGATGGGTCGAATCTGATATGGGCCATAATTAGGCCCAAAACCTCTTAAAGGGCCGGACCTAATCTGGGCCGTAATTTGGCCCAGAACGTGGTAGGCTTTTAAGGGGCCGGATCTCATATGGGCCACTATTAGGCCCGGAGCGTGGCAGGCCATTAATAGACCGGATCAAATATGGGCCGGCATTTGGCCCAAAACATGGCATCCGGTTAACGGGCCGGCCTACTAGGGTCCTCAAAATCTTGTGGGCCTACAGCTGGGTCAGCCCATTAATGTCAGCGAAATCTCATGGGCCTTTAGCTGGGCCGGCCCATTATGATCCGGAAGAATTTTGTGGGCTTTTACTTGGGCCGGCCTATTATGGCACACAAAAATCTAGTGGGCCTTTACCTGGGCTGGCCCATTATGGCCCACGAAATCTTGTGGGCCTTTAGCTGGGCCAGCCCATTATGGTCCGCAAAATCTCATGGGCCTTTAGCTGGGCCGGCCCATTATCGTCCGCAAAATCTTGTGGGCCTTTAGTTGGGCTGGCCCATTTAAACTTGTTGGGTCGTGCCACGTGTCGACATATCATAGGCGCCTTCTGAGTGCATGACATCTGTCCCGACGATGAGCCGGCACGTGTTTCCTCTAGCCAATGATGATTTTACACGTGGAAAATACCCATTGGTCGGGGCTGTTAATGGGTTATCGGATCCAAAACCCGACCCGATAGCTTAACGGCGTTCTGTTATGGTGGATGCCATGTGTCGGTCACCCTTGACGAAAGCACTTCTGTGACGCACGATTTATCGTCATGGAAGTGGACACTTCCATGATGATAATTTTGGTAATGTCATGGAACACTTCTACGACAGCACAGGTATGACTATCTTGATTCTGTCATAAATTTGTCATGGATGTACATGCATGACAAAAAAGCGACCTACTGTGACAAACACGTATCATCACGGAAGTGTATTTTCTTTGTAGTGCTATGAGTCTCTAACTATGATTCTCCATGTGAAATCTCTTTCTCTTTCTCTCACACAAACACAAACTTCGTCTCCCGTTGTCTCATTTCTCCATACTATGTGTGCCACTTGCGCACCCCCTCTCACAAAGTGATGTCTTTCGCTCCTTAGGTATGAAAAGCTACGACTCTTCCTCTAAAATATCTCTTTCTCACAAACAACCATAAACTCTCTCTCCCAGGGTCTCATATCTCTCCACCATTCTCTTGTATGTCTCTCACACACACTTTGTCTCCCTAGAGATATCTTGCGTCCCCTCATATGTCTCTCTAGCTATTAGTCTCATTGTAAAATATCTTTCTCTCACGCAGACACAAAACTCCGTCGCTGGGGATCTCATTTCTCTCTGATATTTGTTTGTAATGACTCACATGCACCCTCTCTCTATCTCTCTCACACCCACACACATAACTCAGCCTTCTGCTCCACTCGACTCCTATCTCTAATGCACACTAGCTAGGATCTTTATCTTTCTATTTATCTGTTTCTCCATCAACCTTCTTTCTCGCACTCACTATTGCTTCCTATCACGCACACTATATATGTTTCTCTCTACATGCAGTCATGTGCCCTCTTTTTATCTTTCTCTCACACACACATAACTTCACCCTCTGAACCACCCGGCGGTCATCTCCAACACTCAAACTAGCTGATGTCCCTCTAGCTAGCATCTCTATCTCTGTATCTATCTGTAGTTTCTTTGTCAACATTTCGTTCTTGCACGCACTCTTGCTTCCTATCACCCACATTATATATGTCTCTCCATACATGAATTTATAGGTTGATCTCTTTTGCACAATAATTGTGTCTTGCTCCCTCTGCTCGCCATAGATGCATGCTCCAGCCCACGCCACTATCTCTTAAAGACAAAAACACATGCTCAATTATCAGGCCTTCTTCCCTGCACTCTCACCTGCATGCATATTGTCATACCGATCCGTATCTCCCATGTCGTTCATCTTATGACCTATATCTTCTTTCTTTTATCTCGATCATGCGCGCGCGCACATACACATCCCACGTATACGTGTATACCTCTCGCACATGCACGTTCAAGGTCTCCAATGTCTCCATACGTAGTTAATTACCCTCAGCCCTAATGCCACATCGAATCGTTCTCTTCTTGTGTGCACATAACTTCCGCCCGGATGGGTAAAACACACACTCACACTTAACAATATCCTTCTAGCTACCCCCCTCTCTCACTCTCCCCCTATATCCCCGAAACCAATAAGACCATCCCTTCATTTAATTCCCGCCGACATGCACCATCAATATATAGTAGTCTTCCTTGGTGTCTCTCGAACAAACACGTTCTCTCGATGTCGACTCCTCTCACGTGTACACACCTTCTCTTCCCTCTCTACATGCCTTTTCTCTCTCGCACCCTCTCGTTGGTGGCCTCTGCCATACACATCACCTCTCTGTGATGAAGCCACACAGACTTAAAATACATCCGCCACCGAGGACCCCGTGTCACACACACACACACGTGCACCCCCACCCCACACACACACACACTAAGACTCCATCTCAGACACACATGCTCTAGGCGCAGAATTTGTTCCTACCACCCTTCGTCCAACCTTACCCGTATGATAAACAATCACCTTAATTTACTTGTATAACATGGAATTCCACTTTACTTTAGTAGTTAGCAAACTTATCTTCTCTACTCTTATAAAAAACTGAGTTGGTGACGATGGTGTGCCTGCCATCTTGTAATATAGATTGTCCGATCTATATCTGACGGATAGAAAGCAAACTATGAGAATTTTACAAAAGATACCCGAACCTCTCTCCACATTTAGAGCATGATTGGTTTGCTGCTAATATTTAGCTAGCCAAATGTTGGAATTGCCAAATATTGGCAATACCAAGACTTGCCAAATATTGGCAGTACCAAGACTTGCCAAATATTGGCAACTATATGTGAGATAGGCAAGACAACTCGGTAACCAACCAAGTAGTACCGAATATTTGGCACAATGCCAAACATTGGCATGCCTATTTTGGCACCAAACCAATTATGATCTTACAGACAAGGCCTTGCCTCGTTCATCCTTATCTCCCACAACCTCATTGCTGAGGAATTGAAAAATGAACTCTCAGGAACAATCTAGCATGGTGGCCGCTGCCTCCTGCCGGCACCGTCCATCCCCATGGCTCCGCCACGACCACTAGTCACCACCACGATCCACTCCTCCTCACATTATCTCTCATCTTTCATTTTTTTCGATGAAATTCTTGAGATACCTGTTTTCCGATAAAATTCTCGAGATATCATTAGTTTTTAGACATGGGATTACTCCTGCATGGGTCAATCACAACAGGTGTTTTGTAAAAAAAATGCATATTGATGTTCCGTGCAATGCATGAGCATCTTGGTAGTAATTATATAATGCAAATCACCAGCAGGAAGTGACATTTTTTTACACAACGACGTTAACATGGCCACGTAAATCACTAGCTCAAGTGTAATAACATTATACTTATATCCCGATGCAAAAGGTTGAGTACATGTCCAAAGAGTAGATTCGCACACACGCACTCTGTCTCTCAGAATCTCTCACACACACCAGTTACGGGACGCCCACTTAAGCAGACACGTATGTTACAATTTGTGCACCCGCAGGTACACGTGATGGTGCACATTTATTTAAGTCAGACAATGAACCCAAATAGTAGCTGCATTCATTCCCCTCCCCCCACCTCTTCTCTGGTCGCCGTCACCTGGTAGCCATGGCCCGGCCGAAGGTAACGACATACTCCATACTCCCGCCGGAGCGGCGCTTTATTAATCTAGAAATTTTAGTGGTCATGCATGCATCTTTTTGTGCTAGCACTCCTATATAAGGGTTGACCGGTCTCTTCCTGCAGACGTGCACGGGCGTTGGAAGAGGAAGGAGAAGGGAAGCAAGCTGTGGAGTAACTTTTTTACCACAATTTCTTAGGAAACTGAGTGGAATAATTGAGTAGTTTTGCAAACTACCAGTACTACACCTGAAACGGTTCAAAACCAATACCACCAACACACCCGTGTCTGACCGCCCTGGCCGACCCAACCCCCCCCCTTGCCTTGCTCACGTATATCGTGACTCGGCGCCTTGCTCATGTATATCGTCCATCACAACAACAATCTATAAAATAGCCTAGCTAGAGAGGGTACTATGGTACGAAGTATATACTATCGTGAGTAACCGATCGTAGTGCTACTGCACACAAGTGTGTGTGTGATCGATTCGTCCATTATTCGTAAGTTATGCATGGTTGTGTGGTGTCTAATGGTGGTCATCGAAGGCTAGCTGGTGACAAGAGCGGTTTCATGGACGCCTGGTTGTCAATATGTTCCGCATACGCTTCAAAGGCTAGTCATCCATGAGTTCACATTTTATCACCACGCCAGCATCTGACCGCCCTAACCAACCAAATCCCCTTCCATCGCTAGCACGCGCTTCCCGCCTGAAACGGTCACCGTCTCTCGAGAACGTCAATGCCGCATTCATCGGACTTAACTGCAGGTGCAGTTGGTGTGTCACTGGCATGCGGGCCAGATGCCAGTTGGGCCCACATGTCAGTGACCCAATGCACTTGCATTTAAGTCACTGAAGAAGCATCTGCATTCATGCTGGACGTGAGCTCTCACTCGCGCCAGCATTGTAGCAGCGCGACGGCCGAGAGAGCTCCACCTGCATGGCATCCCGGTGCAAGCGACTACTCCGCGTTAACAACACCACGGCCATCCTTCCGTCCGCCCCACATTAATGACACGCGGCTGCCGATGAGCCAACTTCGGCGCCAGCTGTCCATCCGTCTGCCGACTCATTGCCATCGCCCACTATATTAACTAGAGCCCCAGCTCCCAGCCATAGCCAAAGACCCACACTCATGCGCCTCCAATCACTTCCTTCTGTCGGCACCACTCCAACCATGGCCTCCTAGCGCTTCAAAGCTCTCTTGGACGTACTGTCGCAGGAGCAGATGAAGGACATTGGCGGCTCTGCTCCGAGGGCGCTCCAAAGCTCTCTTGGACATACTGTCGCAGGAGCAGACAAAGGAGATGGCGCGCGTGGGCGCAGCCGGCAGAGAGGGAGAGTAGTACACGGTAGTTCACCGCCGCTCTGGTCCCAGGAAGGCCACCGCTTCTCCATTCAGTCGACGCCAAGCTTGGTGGGATAAACATCGTTGGCCGATTAGCAGCTTGATGGCGACGTGGAGGTGGAAATCTTCAGAACCTTGTGCTCCGGAGGAGGAGGTTATCGAGGCGGATGAGGAGTTGGCAAAGGCAATGGCCGGCTTTCTCGGGTTCATGGCCGGACATGGTGGTCGGGCGTCGGTGATCGTTTAGATTAGCTTTACATTAGGTTTTAGTACGGTTTGTGCGAGATGTAACGAATTTCATCCGATTAATTTGAAATTTGCTTTGTTTGCACAAATTTCGTCCGATTAGTTCATATAGTTGTCGAAAGGTATGCGAGCAGCATTGGAAGGCATCCATAAGTGTCCTTGGACAGATGTCGGTGTAAATTTGTGGGCCGGCGCTGGAGATGCCCTAACTATCATGCTATAATCGCTAATAGTGCTCCATTATTTTGCAGAGAACAATTATCCCTCGATCAAAATCAGATCCGCCGTGTTTCGCACTCCTCCCACGTAATAGTGTAGACTCTTGCTTACATAAAAATGGAGCAAGTGGACGGCACTGTAGCACGTCATATCACTCAAACTAGCCTGCCTAACGCGTGGGAAAGCACCACCCTCGTCATTTTGTTATGGATTTCTATCGATCGATCGCAAAAAAAATTTACGCTTTGCAAGTTCAAAATTAAAAGGTATTCGTGTCGCACCCCCGACTGTCTGGCTTGCACGCCGCTCACCAGAGGGGACACGCATTGTCTTCCATTTTCACTGACATGTGGGACTGCAATTGAATAAACCGTCGATAGTCGAAATCTAATCGCTCGGTGGGGGGCGGCTGAGAAGAGAGGGATGGGTGAGGCAAAAGAGATCGCATTATGGAGGAGAGAGGCATTGAAAAAGTCAAGGAGTGGGCTCTGCAAGATCCCGCCTCTACAGGTGCTCCTAGGTATAAAAAACTAATTCTAAAGAATAGAGGCATAAAAAACAATTGTGTCTAAAAAATAAAGGTAAAAACATTTTGAGAGGAAATAGATAGAGAGAAAGTCAGAAGAAGTTATAACCTTATAGCCAACCTTATAGTCAACACTATGGTAGTATTACATGAGGAAGGAGGGAGTAGTGCACATGCCAAGTTCAGTGGGCTACCGTATTTCACACTCCTCCATCATAACAGTGGAGACTATAGCATTCATCAAAATAAACAATGAATACTCGTTGCTCGTCCTCTATATCGGAAAGAATACTTTCATTCGCCGACCTATGGGACGTCGACCATCCTGGTCCACCTGCCATGCACAAAATTATCCTGGTCCACCCCGGTCTTAGCGCAGGCCCATCCTTTCCCACTATAAGTTGGTCGGACGAAGGAACCATCATGAATTCTGCTTCTTCAAGAAAACTTATTGTACCTGCAATACTGCTACCACACGCAAAGACTGGACGACACTGTACCACGTCATATCACTGAAACCCACTAGGCCAAACTAGCCCGCCTAGGATTTGTACTCCCTCCGTTTCAAAGTTAGTAGTACAAAGTTGAGTCATCTATTTTGGAACGAAGGGAGTACGTCTCTATACTGCTATGATTTTGTGTTGTACATCTCTGTACTTTTGCTACGAATTTCAAACCCTATGAAGCAAATGAGGCCTGAATGTATCCGTGTCGACTATTGTCTGATCAATCGCTAAGCCTACAATTTTAGGAGATTGGGCTATTGGCCGATCGATGACGGATCAGTATAAGCGTACCACGAGCTCATTAGCCCCAACGTTTGTCTTCGGTGAGTGGTTCGCAAGTACTATAGCTCGCACAACAACTAGCCTACTAACGCCAACAATCATCAAACAAGCCCTACTGATATGATAAACATTTCAAACATACATCTAAGCATGCCATATACTACATCAAAAGCTGGTGAGGATACATATGTTTCCATAACCCAGAGAGGGTTCGCATGATTCACTATCAAACAAAAGTAGCAAGTAGCGCCCACACGAGACAGTGCACTATCCCTAAGATGCACTGGTGCGAGTCGGTCCTAAACAAACGGTTTTTAACCCCTTTTCGCGACAGCATTCGAAACCTTCGCCAAGTGACTGTGGGCGATAGGGGGGTCCTTCCCACACAACCCAGAAACCGTTGGGGATATGCCCTCCTGGCACACACGCTCGGCAAAATGAGGTCATGTGCAATCGGTGAGCGCTCAAATATGGAAATACGTACAGTGGTGCTAAAAAAATACAATTATACGGCGAAATTGTTTCCGGTCGCAAGTACATCCCACACAATCAGTCCTCACTAAAAGTTTCCGTTCATATATACATCCCACACAGTCGCAAGGTGGCGTAACGCAAACTGTTTTAAAAAGAATATATTGTGTGATTGTTCATTGATCCAACACGGTTTATTCCTAGAAACTGTGTGTGTTGCCTGAGGTCATCACCTACGGTGTTTTCTCATTAACCGTTTGCAATAGGAAAACCCAATTGGCAAGCTAATCGGCCTATTATTAATAATCCATTTACTAATCTAATTGACATTCATATTAAGCACATAATATATTCCATTTCCATATTAAGGAAGCATGATTTCATAATTGAAATACATCGGAGTACAACATGATATAGCTTCAGCACTCAGCTACCCCATTACACAACTGCACCAGCAACAAGTTTCACATGCAACATCTAGAACCTTTCAAAATTAGCATCATAGACGGTACATAGAGAGAAGCATCTCATCTGGAAAACCGCTAAAGCGGAAGGCGAATATTGAGCCTTCATTCATGTTGAAGGTCTTTGCAACTTTAGGCCAGTGCCTGTGGATGATTGACCATCCATCCTTCGACCTATTCAGGAACACTTCAATATTGAACTGTGGGTGTTGTATGAAAACTTTCCTCGCCTCCTAACCACAGAGGAGGTTTGAGAGGCAATCATCAATGAAGCCTGAAAACAAGGATGTGCATAAATATCTTCTCTATATTGGAAATGGGGCAAAGGAATACAAAAAGGCAAGGTATAATAGTTAGTACCATCTTGTAAACCTCAGTGCTTCCCATTGTTTCCCTGCAACACATATAAGGTAGTTAGTAATCATGTTAAGGGTTCGCATGCTATTAGTAAAATCTGTTGATGATAAATAAGCACATTGCAGATTCATCAGATTAATTCAAGCCACATGGAAAACCCATTTATCCAAACCAAGCATGATTAAGAACTAGGAAATATAGCACTTGTATATGTTTCTCTTGTATTAAGTGCATCCCAATTCAATTTATTCCTCACATGGTATACAATAACAGAATGCAGCCACAACAATTGAACATCGCATTGGACAATTAAACCAATCAGTTAACTAAACACCAAAACAAATGAAGCAAACGTTAACTAAGCACCACATTGCACAATATAACATACTCCTAATAGAAGATCAGACAGTTAACCAAACCAAGCAAGCTTAACAACTTGGAAATATAACAATTGTATTTGTTTCTCATGTATTTAGTACAGCCAAATTTGATTTATTCCTCACATGGTATACAATAACAGAATGCAGCCACAACAATTGAACATCACATTGCAGAATTGAACCAAGCAGTTAATTAACACCACAAAAAATGAACCAAACATTAACTGAGAAACACATTGTACAATATAACATACTCATAATATGAGATCAGACAGTTAACCAAACCAAGCATGCTTAACAACTTGGAAATATAGCTCTTGTATTTGTTTCTCATGTATTTAGTACAGCCAAATTCGATTTATTCCTCACATGGTATACAATAACAGAATGTAGCCACAATAATTGAACATCGCATTGCAGAACTAAACCAAGTAGTTAACTAAACACCACAACAAGTGAACCAAGCCACAACAAATGAACCAAGCAGTTAACTAAACACCAATTGAACAAAATGACATACTCCTAATAGAAGATCAGACAGTTAACCAAACCAAGCATGCTTAACAACTTGGAAATATTGCACCCTGAAGAATTGAACAACACATTTGCAGAATTGACCCAAGAAGTTAATTGAACACTACATTGCACGGCATATAGAACATATACACTATAGCAGAAGATTGCATGGTGAAGGTAGATAGCACAATTCACTAGAATTTGTTAAGGAAAGGCAGTAGCTAACAAACTGAACATGGGTCCTTATAGTGAGCTAATAAGACAAGGTACTCCTCATTGTCGGAGATATCAATGATGATTGGCTCCTTGGACATGGAAGAGGGCGAGGCCTCCGCATCGTGGGTGCCCTCATTGTAGTGGTGAGTTGCCTGAGCTGCTCCGGGCACCAACCTGCTGGCTCTTGAGATGAGGTAAGCACGTGCACACTGAGAAAATACCTCGTAGTCTTCATCGAAGGCACCGACGGTTGCCTCGAGAAAACACCACGAGCTGTCGTTTAAAGCAGCCAACCGCATCGTGGAGTCGGTGCGTGAGGCGTCAACGGTGGCCTCGACGGCGAGGTGCTCCTCCAAGATCTGGGGGTCGGCACAAATGGCAGCCATCGCGACCTCATCCGCGTGTGCAGCCGCGATTTCCTTCTTTGCTGCCAAATGCTCCATGAGGTCCTGTATATACTGCATGCACCATGGCTAGGTCCGGCGCTTATTTGGTGGAGGGGTCGGTGATTTGGGTGGAAGGTGTTGCGCTCGCACCGGCGGTCAGGGCATGTCGGATGTGGAAGGAGGAGGAGGATGGGGGTCAGGTGTGGATTACCTGCCTGGATAGGCGAGGCCGAGCAGCGTGAAGGAGGGTTGCCGGTGACGAGGCGGCGGTGCTGCAAGCAAGGAGTGAAGGTTTCAGCATGGAAAGGAAGGCGGAAACAGGGGAAATGTGGCTTTTAGTAACGGGAAGGGGTCGGGGAGGTAGATATTTCCATGGAAGCCGAAAATTTGGAATTGCTTCAGCCAAAAAACGGGTGCACAAAGTGTCATCAGGCACGGTCCCTTGTTAAGACACAGTTCGAAGATATTTTGAGCTGCATCTCACATGGTTGGTTATAATAAACCATGTGGGATCTACTTGATTTTTCGTCTTATTTCAATTACATAATGGGGTCACAACAGCCATAGACGGTGATTCAACTGCTACGACTTTTATCTGCAGTGAACATGCAACTATTCAAGGTTTTGCTAGGAAATTTTTATGCATTAAGTGAGTTTTCAATGAATTTATGTGCATAATTCAAATTGGTTGAAAAATCAAATCTTTGTCCTTGGGCGCATGCTTAGGTCCCATGCAAGAAATGGGAATGAATGTCGAACACCCTGCCACCATCACTCGGCCACAAACATTGAAAAGCCTGGTTTTAAAATTCTAGAAAATCCAAAACTCGTCTGAAATTCAAGCAACTTGGCATGCTATCATAGAGCAGCATCAACATGCCGTGGTAAAATTTTTGTCCCATTTGGGGCAGGTTTGGGTATATGCTTCTCACAAACCGGAGCTTCTCACAACAAGCATGATGGTTTTTAGTAGGGAACGCCCCATCTTTGGGGATGAAACGATATCCATTGCCTCTTATTGCTTTCAAATTTTTTTCTCGTACCAACATAGAACAACATGAGTGTTGTGTGAATTTCTGTGATTTTTCAGGGTTCGTTTGGACATTTTTATGCATTATCTGAGTTTTCAATGCATTTATGTGCATAATTCAAATTTGAACTACATGCGGATGCTGCAGTGCATATAAATTGGTTGAAACATCAAATATGTGTCCTTGGGTTCATGCTTAGGTCCCATGCAAGAAATGGGAATGAATTTCAAACACCAGGGCACCATTGGTTGCCGGCAAAATATTTAGATGCCTGGTTTTTAAATTCTAGTAAATGCAAAACTCGTCTACAATTCATGAAACTTGGCATGCTATCATGGAGCGGCATCAACATGCTGTGGTAAAAAGTTTGTCCCATTTGGGGCAAGGTTGGGTATATGCTTCTCACGAACCGGAGCTTCTCACAACAAGCATGATGGTTTTCGATAGGGAACGCCCCACCTTTGGGGACAGAACGATATCCATTGCCTCTTATTGCTTTCAAATTTCCTCGTGTCAACATAGAACAACATGAGTGTTGTGTGAATTTTTTATTTTCCGTGGTTCTTTTGGACATTTTTATGCATTATCCGAGTTTTCAATGCATTTAGGTGCATAATTCAAATTTGAGCTACATGTGCATGCTCCAGTGCATATAAATTGGTTGCAAAAATCAAATTTGTGTCCTGGGGTGCATGCTTAGGTCCCATGCAAGAAATAGAAATGAATTTCAAACACCAGGGCATCATTGATTGCCGGCAAAACATTGAGATGCATGGTTTTTAAATTCTAGTAAATCAAAAACTGATCTAAAATTCATGAAACTTGGCATGCTATCATCGAGCGGGATCAACATGTCGTGGTAAAACTTTTGCCCATTTGGGGCAGGTTTGGGTATATGCTTCTCACAAACCGGTGCTTCTCACAACAAGCATGATGGTTTTCGGTAGGGAACGCCCCACCTTTAGGGACGGAACGATATCCATTGCCTCTTATTGCTTTCAATTTTTTTTCTTGTGTCAACATAGAACAACGGGAGTGTTGTGTCAATTTTTGTGATTTTTCAGGGTTCGTTTGGACATTTTCATGCATTATTTGAGTTTTCAATGAATTTATGTGTATAATTCAAATTTGAACTACAAGCGCACGCTCCAGTGCGTATAAATTGGTTGAAAAATCAAATATGTGTCCTTGGGTGCATGCTTAGGTCCCATGCAAGAAATGGGAATGAATTTCAAACACCAGGGCACCATTGATTGCCGGCAAAACGTTGATATACATGGTTTTTAAATTCTAGTAAATCTAAAACTCGTCTGAAATTCATGAAACTTGGCATGCTATCATGGAAGGGAACCCAACATGTTGTGGTATTTTTCGTGTCCATTTTGAGAGAAAGCGCACTTGAATAATGACAGCCAACAAAGGCATTTTAAAAAAATAGCTGCCACTTTAATATCTCAAATGTTTGTATAATTCAAACTGTGTACGTTCGGTTAACCATTCATGTGAGGACACGTGTCTTGGTTTTAATGGCTATAGGAGGTGTCGTGTGGACAACTGTTTTTGACTGAACGGGAGGCATGCGAGCGCAGACCGGTGCGCAGGCGCACCAGGAAGTGTACAAGTTGTTCAGTGTAGGATATGTGCATTTCTTCAACACAAATGGTTCAGATTACGGGATGCAAATTAAAGCCAGACATAGGCGCTAAGCCAAGAGACACTGCGATTTGTCAAAATATGCAACTAAAAATTAATAGTTCTCACCGGGATTAAGCATAGATTTCATTCATACAAGAGATTAAGCAGTCGTTCTCGCCGAGAAGCGAGATAGCCTTGGACCGCCGCCCGCCTCGATCCCACTGGTCTATATTAATGGCGCCGCTGAGCGGACGCACCCCCTCCTCGCCACACACACAATTCCTCTCTCTCCGCCCACATCCTCAATGCCGCTCTGAGTCCTCAAAGCCGTTAGTGTACGAGGATACCGCCGAAGCTCCCCATCGGAGGGAGTGGCGACGTCGGGGCTGCTGAAGCACCGGAGCACGGCGTGAATATGGAGACAGAGGTTTCCGTCCCCGCCGATGAGGTGGAGAATGAGGCTGCCAACAAGTAGAGGTGGATCGAGAAAGAACCGCAAGCGACTCCAGCAGGCCTAGACTTCATCAACAACCTCCCCGATGATATGTTGATAGTCATCATATCCCTCCTCCCAATCAAATATCGGGCGAGGACAGCCGTCTTTCCCAGTGGTAGCGCACCCTATGGCTCCACACCCTTGTCAACCTCCTCGATGCCCACGAGCTCTGCCATGGCTAGCACCAAACCTTGGATGTGTTCTCCCAGATCCTCGGCAGTTACGATGGCCCAATCAAAGGCCTCATCGCGGGCAAGTTCCATTCCAATGGCAAGGAACAAGCGAAGCTTGACGAGTGGTTCCGATCCCGCGCCATAGATCAGCTTGAGAAGCTAAGTTATAACGATGGGCATATGCGCTTGTTGCCAACGTCCGCATGCCGCTTCGCGTCCATGCTGCGCCTCGCCAAGTTCATGAACTGCCACCCCCCTCTTAATGATGCGCCCGATCTTTTTCTACCATGACTGAAGAACCTCAAGCTCATCGCCGTCCACATCCTAAAGGATGACATGGAGTGCTTGCTTCGCGGCTATACTGCACTTGAGTTCCTTTGTCTTTAGGCGATGAATTCGTCGAGTACCTTGCACATCACCAGCAGGACTCTCCGGACTATTTATTTGTGTTGCTGATGCTGCAACGAGAGATCACAAAAGGTGGACCACAATATGGTCATCCAGGACACACCTTCACTTGAGAAATTACTTGTAGTTGATCAACAGGGTCCAACAAGAATCAATGTCATTTCTACGCCGAAATTGAAAGTGGTTGACTACTCGTCTATCAAATACGACAACTTTCAGGTACAACAGTCACCTTATATACCTCTCCTTCTTGATATCAACGTTATTTCTAGTTTTGAAGATGTATGTCCGTTTGTCATCCAGCGAAGCTTCACCCAGACTTTGGGCACAGTGAAGGTCTTGGCACTAGAATCTGTCGTCCCCAATCTGGACCAAGTTTTCAGTTGCTTGAGATGATTTTCCGTGCCTGAAGAAGTTGTATATCGAGGTGATGTTCCTTTTCTGTTAAATGTTAACCATAAGGTTACAATCGTCCATAAGCATTTCTCCTTTGGATTCATCTATACTAGTTTCCTTAGGGAATTTTTCATCCAATCCAACCTCTTGTGAAGAAGGCTACATGTTTCTCGATTGTAATCAAATGCCCATGTAAATCATGCCAGATCGAAGATGGCACGTTGGTGCGTTTTACAAATCCTGCAAACCAAATGGGTGGTTAGAAGTGTTCAAAACTGCATGTAGGCACTAACACGTTCTCTTCTTTTGTAGTGCATATTAGGCCCGGTGGAAGATGTTTATAACGACAATCACATCAAATGCTTGGATGTACATCTCTCAAATATTACTTTGAACTCCTCCCGAGGGACCCCACTGGAGATTACACTCACCAGGTTCTTTCTTGCCAGAGCAAAGGTGCTGAGGGTACCGATGAAGCTATATACCTAGGGTAGGGTCATAGGCCTGACCTAGACGCCCTCCCCAAGGTCATCGCCCTAAAGCCAGAAACATTCAAGGGGTACCATCATCCACTCGACCAGAGACATTCCACTCTGAAAAATCAATGACACTCGACCGTCACAGTAACCACTCGACATATAGAAGACCTAAAACCACTCTACAGAACTACGGTCGGGCGTTTACTCATAGCCTTAATTATCATTTATATCACTTAATTGCTAGCGTTACTAGTGACGTTCCACTCTTAGTGAACATTGAATCATGTGTAACGGAGGAGAGCTGGGTTCCTGGCACACTCTATATAAGCCACTCCCCTCCTCTGCGACAAAGGTTCACATCCTTTGTAAACACACACATATACACAATTCAGTCGACCGCCTCTGGGCACCGAGACGTAGGGCTGTTACTTCCTCTGTGAAGGGACTGAACTCGTAAACTCGTGTGTACAACTACTCCATAGCTAAGATCTTGCCTCCTCATACCTACCCCCATTCTATTGTCAGTCTTAGATTCACGATAGTTTGGCGTCCACCGTGGGGCAGGTGTCTTAGCAGTTTGTTGGAGAAGTTGCGATTTTTTCGATTCCCATCATCATGGTTTCTAGCGGAGGATTGGCTGAGCGCAGTGAGATCCGTTTTGGCGCACTTGTCTTCATCGCCGATGACTCCACTTGGCTCCACGAGGCTCCACTCGACGTCGATGTGCTCCCCGTCCGCGGGGCTACGCACTTCCGTGCGTGCGTCCGCGGCGTCCTTCTTCGACAGCCGTCGAAACAGTATCAGTCGGCTCCTACAGCGTCCTCACTCCCCGCTGCTCGCCGGTGCAAGTGGTCCAGTCGGTCACGACTTCAGCGGTGGGTGAGGCACGCGGTGGCCCGCCAATCAGCCACCCCACAAATCGCAGTGATCGAGCCCGATGAAACTCTCTACGGCTTGTTCGACTGGCTCCGTCCAGACTGCATCCGAGTGCGACAGCAGTGACCCCGTGGCGGAAGTCTTGATGGTCAATGGACCACGCAGTCCTCTTGGCTTCCCTCACGACGACGGTGGCGATGGCGTCGGTGATTCGTCGCGCGTCCACGAAGAGTACTGCCCCCAACCCCTCTCTTCGCAGCAGAGGGAAGATCTTCGCCGCTGCAATGTGAATGAACTTCACACTCCGATCGTTGGAGAAACCCCCGAGGCCCGAGCATTGGAGGAGGCGCGCCTGGCCAACTTGGCTGAGCGCATTCGACTGGAGAACCTCCAACGCGCACTTGACGAGCGTTCTCGGTAGAGGATTCCTGAGTCCAGTCGACGACAACTTTTCCACCTCCGACTCTGGTATACCGAACTCCGATCCAGAATCTCACAGCTACAGCCTGAATAGCGGAGTCAATTCAGACATCCCAGTCAGAAGCTGGCCGAGGTTTGGTGCAGATCCAGGCTTTACTCCGGGCAGTAGGAGAGCAAAATACAGCAGTATCTCAGTCAGGGAATAGGATTCATAGCAGATCTGTGGTGGCAGACACTATCCAATCTACTCACAGCCCAAGATCGCCTCCGCGGTGTGTGGGACGTGGGCACCGGTAGGAACAGTACAGGAACCGTGAGCAGTATGATCATCGACTCGACCACGATAACCATCATCGAGTGCCCACGCCTCCTCCAAGGAGTGGGTCATACATGCATCGGCGGCAAGAGGATAGGCACCCCCATAGCGGTGAACGAATAATTCCAGTTTACCCCAGGGAGCCATGCTTTGATGCGAGATCTATTCTCGTTCAAGGTATGGTTGACAGGAACAGGGCACACAGAGAGGGCCATGATAGAGATAATCCTACTGGAAGAAGGGTGCATGATTCAGGTCCCGAGTGTTTCAGCAGAGCCATCAGAGCAGAAGTGATTCCTCCCAACTTTAGGTTGGCGACTGGAGTCAACAAGTTCACTGGCGAGTCCAAGCCTGACACTTGGCTTCAGGACTACCGAGTGGCTATACAGATTGGTGCCGGCAATGATGAAGTGGCCATGAAGCACCTTCCGTTGATGTTGGAGGGTTCAGCCAGAGCGCGGTTGAATATGTTGGCACCTGGCAGCATATATAGTTGGGAAGAACTTTCCCAAGTGTTTGTTAGAACCTTTGAAGGTACATGCAATAAAGGCTGGCGGGGTTGACAGAGCTGCAGTCCTGTGTGCAGAAGCCGAATGAAACCTTGAGGGATCACCAAGCAGTTTGTGCCTTCAAGGAAGGTGTTAAGTACAGAGAGTTGAATCTGAAGTTTGGTCGGACAGGAGATACGTCCCTGAGTCAAATGATGGAGATTGCCACCAAGTATGCCAATGGTGAAGAGGAAGACCTACTCCGGAGTGGCAAGCACAAAACAGTCGCCCAAGAAACCGGAGGATGGAATTCCAGTCGGAAACAGAAGCGCAAGGCCGAACCAGCTGCTCTTGGTGAAGCTTTAGTTGTGGCCCAAGGGAAATTCAAGGGGAATCCCAAAGGGCCCTGGACTCCCAAGAAAGTTAAAGATCAAGATGGGAATGATGTCTTGGATTTACCACGTCACATTCATACCAAAAAAGATGAAGAGGGGAATCTCATTTACCCTATGCACACCACTCGATAGTGTCGTCTCCTGATCCGGCAGTTTCGAGAGAAACAACCCAAGCAGAAGGAGAAGGAGTTGGACAAGGGTGAGGAAAGGGAAGAAGATGATGATGGTTTTCCCAATGTCAATTCCACTATGATGATTTTTGCTGATGTTGAGAGCAAAAGCCGATTGAAAGTTATTAACAAAGAGGTGAACATGGTTGTTCCGGCAACACCCAGTTATTTGAAATGGCCCCAGACTGCCATCACATTCGACAAGTCAGATCATCCAACACATATAGCCACCCCTGGGAGGCAAGCGCTGGTAGTCGACCCTGTTGTTGAAGGTACTCGACTGACTAAGGTGCCGATGGATGGTGGAAGTGGTCTAAATATCCTTTATGCTGAAACTCTAAAGGGATGGGCATTACGATGTCCAAGCTTAGCGAAAGCAATATGAGTTTTCATGGAGTTATACCTGGCAAGAAGGCCCAGTCACTTGGCCAGATAACCCTTGATGTGGTTTTTGGTGATTCCAAGAATTACCGCGAGAAGTTGACATTTGAAGTGGTGGACTTCAAGAGTGCTTACCATGCTAAACACACACGCGCGCACGTACCAGTTCACCAGTCGGCTGGAGGCGTATTTCCCAAATACGCCTTCGACGTGGCATCCTCGCATCGGCTGAATCTCCTCTGGGCCTGCTGCACTATGGCCTTATTGGCCCAGTGGCACAGTGGCATTTCCCTTTTTCTTTTCAGTCTGTTTTCTAAAAATTCCACAGGAAAAAATATTTATCCAAATGTAGTAATTCCAACTCCTATATTCCTCTAAAAAACCCACTTATTTAATGGTATACTTTTGAGGCATATCCATCAAACTTTTCTGTACTGTTCAAATTTAAATTCAAATTTGAACAATTAAATCCCTGTTTGAAAATCCCTTACTCTTTCCCTTTAGCTCCAAATCCAAAACTAAGAATTTTCCCCTTCTTCTTTTTTCTCCTAGTATTTAACAAAAATAATTTGACATTTTTCTGAGCACTTTGGTTTTTCTATAGTGCTATTGCCTTATTTTCCCGTTATTTCTTTTGCGACGAATAGATCGTGTATTTGACGAACTAGTTGGGGAAGAAGAAGGAGAAGGACTTGAAGACGTTGAAGACCAAGCCAACCAAGGCAAGCAACCCTTTGACCATGACACCGCTCTTATTTGTCGGTACCCTCTTTTCGATTGCATGATAGTGAAAAGTGACGGTGATAAACTTGTTACGAACCACTAAATGATGCATGCCCATACTCATAGCTCTACCTGGTGCATGGAGGAACTATGTCAGAAGATTAATCATTGATGCATAAATGTTGCATGTATGCCATGAGCACCTCGTGGTTGCATTCTTTCGAAAACCCCATCAGGTGCCCCTAATGCCCGAGGGTGATGCTGGACTAAGGTTACCACTTGAGGAAGAAGTGGTGTACCAGAGAAAGCATTTGGTGTGAGAGTAAAATTATGGATTAGATTTGGGTGTGTTTACCATCCCAACCAAACATGTGCAACCACTCTACCCCTTATGAGACGGAGCGTTATTCGTTACCTAGGCCGATACTAGCATGGTGCCCACATTACTAGTGACGTGGGTGACATGAGGTCACTCTCGGGACGGAGTCGTTCTCGGATAGGCGTCCATGACTGTTTTCACAGGGCACCAGACACACCGTTGGTCCCTTCATGTATGGGTGATAATATGAAAAGGGCAGAGTCCCACGATCCTTGTTTATACACGAGGGTCGTGTACCAATGAGTGGACCCCATGTTAGTGTTGTCGAGGGAAAGATAATGATCGGGTGCGGGTAAAGTGCGCAACCTCTACAAAGTGTCAAACTATTTGAATAGACGTGTCCACGGTCATGGACAGTTGGGTGGTGCTACTTAAACTATGTCCAGAAATTTTATAAACTTGGTACATGTGTGTATGATTGAGAACCATTTGAGTCAAGGCAATGGACTTGACAGGTAGAATGAGCTAGCATTGATCCAAACTATTTTATGTTGACATCTCTAACCTGTTCTCATGGTTACTAGAGTTCATTGAAGCATATTTTACAAGATGATAGGTCATTCCAACTAGCTTGATGCTATGTTGCTTACTTTTTGTTACACCATGCATTGTTACTTTGATCCAAAACATGGGTTGCTTGCGAGTACATTCAAAGTACTCATTGGCTTGCCACTGGTTATTTAATTGGCCAGGCATGGAAGAACAGGAGTTCGAAGAATAATTCTTTGGAGACGAACATGCGAACTAGGATGCTTTCCCTATCATAATGCATGTAGGTTTAAGGAAGATGGCATGGGTTCTACTTATCAACGAAGATTTCCGCTGCTTAAGTTATTTGGTATTCCGCCCTTGAGGCTTTATCTACGTAAGACTTGACCATAATGGTCATAATTTGTGTAAGTCGATATGTATGGATGTAAGACTCTTGTTATCCAGCTTCTGTGTGTTCAGTGAGCAGTGATCTCTGGGATCACTGTACACGTGCATTCGGTGATCACGACTTATGAGTCGGGGTCCCCGCAAACCAAATGTTCATGCATGTCACAAAAAATACATCATTGAAAACTATTTTTGTTAACATGCACTAACATTTTGTTAGTTAAATATTTGGTCAAAATTTAGCACCAATTACAAAGGCGCCCAATAAATATTGTACTCTCACATTTTGTTTTGAGGATACTCCCACATAGAAAATATAAATAATAATGCATGTTGGGGCAGCCCACATTTCTGATAATTTTAGCCGTGGGCTTGTTCACAAATTGTACGAGGCAGTGGTTGTTCATTTAATGGAGTGTCTTGTACCAGACTTGAACGATACAAAGTGCAACCTGGCACATCGTAACACCACTTCGAATAAGCGGGTAGTATCTCAAAAAACAATCAACAACTCAAAAAAATGGTGACCTGGCACGTACACAATTTTAAACGATTGTTTTGATAGAGTGAAAAAGGAAAACTACCCAACTACATATATATAGGACGGAGCCTCCGTGCTTGCTTGCTAGGGTTGCTCTATTCACACACTCTCATCCTCTCCAGATCTAAACAAGGTGGAGGTGCTAACACTATCTTTCTCCCTTCAAAAAACACTGTCTTTCTATCCTCACCGCTGGTTACAGATCTGGACGTATCCCCCTCCATCAGTGAAGGGGAGGAGGGGCAGCGTTTAGGCCGTCTTCGACAGCAAGGAAGGAGACCCACTACCGGTCGCACCGTTATCTCTGGCCGAGCGCCAGCGCGGGTGGTCCTCCGGTCCCTTCCTTGTTGCCCTAGTGTGGGTAGATCCGGCCTCCCGCCGCCCACCTATCCACATCCCGACGACCTTCAGGTATATCTTCCTTCGAAACAGCCCTAGCTCTACCCCCCCAGCTCGCTACGTCGCTACATGTGCATCATTATCTACCTCTCAGCCCCTCTTGATTGGATGGTCCAATGTCACCTATTTTTTTTCTATTGTTAGAGTTAAACCTACTTCATGGAGTCAAATCTTGTACTTGGTTCAAACAAGAAATAAAGTAGGGGTGGGGGGATTTAGTATGTACAACGGACTTGGTACAAACAGGAAGGAAAGGGGTGCGATAACCCATAAGTATAGGGGATCGCAACAGTTTTCGAGGGCAGAGTATTCAACCCAAATTTATTGATTCGACACAAGGGGAACCAAAGAATATTCTCAAGTATTAACAGTTGAGTTGACAATTCAGCAGCACCTAAAATACTTAATATCTGCAGCAAAGTATTTAGTAGAAAAGTAATATGGAAGTAACGGTCACGGTGGCAGAAGTAATAGTATTGGTTTTGTAGTGACTGTAATAGTGGCAACGGTAAAATGACTAAGCAAAGATCAATATGTGAAAAGCTGGTAGGCAATGGATCGGTGATGGATAATTATGTCGGATGTGATTCCTCATGCAACAGCTATAACATAGGGTGACACGGAACTAGCTCCAGTTTATCAATGTAATGTAGGCATGTATTCCGAATATAGTCATACGTGCTTATGGAAAAGAACTTGCAGGGCATATTTTTTCCTACCCTCCTGTGGCAGCGGGTTCCTATTGGAAACTGAGGGATATTAAGGCCTCCTTTTCATAGAGTAGCGGACCAAAGCATTAACACTTAGTGAATACATGAACTCCTCAAACTACGGTCATCATCGGGAGTGGTCCCGATTATTGTCACTTCTGGGTTACCGGATCATAACACATAGTAGGTAACTATTGACTTGCAAAATAGGATCAAGAACTCTCATATATTCAAGGAAACATAATAGGTTCATATTTGAAATCATGGCTGTCTGGCCCTAGTGACAAGCATTAAGCATAACAAAGTCATAGCAACATCAATCTCAAAACAAAATGGATACTAGGGATCAAACCCTAACACAACTAACTCGATTACATGATAAATCTCATCCAACCCATCACCGTCCAGCAAGCCTACGATGGAATTACTCACGCACGGCGGTGAGCATCATGAAATTGGTGATGGAGGAAGGTTAATGATGACGATGGCGACGGATTCCCCTCTCCGGAGCCCCGAACGGACTCCAGATCAGCCCTCCCGAGAGAGATTAGGGCTTGGCGGCGGTTCCATATAGTAAAACGCGATGAATCCTTCTCTCTGATTTTTCTCTCCCTGAACGTGAATATATAGAGTTGGAGTTTAGGTCGGTGGAGCCTCAGGGGGCCCACGACATAGGGGGCGCGCCCCATGGGGGTGGGCGTGCCCCCCACCCTCATGGACAGGGTGTGGGACCCCTTGCGTTGATTCTTCTTCCAGTATTTTTTATATATTCCAAAAATATTTTCCGTGAAGTTTCGGGTCATTCTGAGAACTTTATTCCTGCACAAAAATAACTCCATGGCAATTCTGCTGAAAATAGTGTCAGTCCGGGTTAGTTCCATCCAAATCATGCAAGTTAGAGTACAAAACAAGGTCAAAAGTGTTTGGAAAAGTAGATACGATGGAGACGTATCAACTCCCCCAAGCTTAAACCTTGGCTTGTCCTCAAGCAATTCAGTTGACAAACTGAAAGTGATAAAGAAAAGCTTTTACAAACTCTGTTTGATCTCGTTGTTGTAAATATGTAAAGCCAACATTCAAGTTTTCAACAAAGATTATAAACTAACCATATTCACAATAATATTTAGGTCTCATGTTTACTCATATCAATGGCATAATCAACTAGCAAGCAATAATAGTAAATATTGGATTAGAACACTTTCTCAAAACAATCATAATATGATATAACAAGATGGTATCTCGCTAGCGCTTTCAAAGACCGCAAAACATAAATGCAGAGCACCTATGAAGATCAAGGACTAACTAGACATTGTAATTCATGGTAAAAGAGATCCAGTCACAGTCATACTCAATGTAAACTAATAGTAATACATGCAAATGACAGCGGTGCTCTCCAACTAGTGGTTTTTAATAATAGGATGATAACTCCACATGAAGGTAAATAGATAGGCCCTTCGTAGAGGGAAGTAGGGACTTGTAGAGGTGCCGGAGCTCGATTTTGAAATAGAGATTAATAATATTTTGAGTGGTATACTTTCATTGTCAACATAACAACCGAGAGATATCAATATCTTCCATGCTACACACATTATAGGCGGTTCCCAAACATAATGGTAAAATTTATACTTCCCCTACCACCAACAAACATCAATCCATGGCTTGTCCGAAACAACGGGTGCCTCCAACTAACAACAATCCTGGGGGAGGAGCGAAGTCCACTCCTCTTGAGAATAACCTGCCTAGTATGGAAGATATAGACAACCCTAGTTGATACATGAGCTATTCGAGCATACAAAGCAGAATTTCATTAGAAGATTTAGAGTTTGGCACATAAATATTTACTTGGAATGGCAGGTAGATACCGCATATAGGCAGGTATGGTGGACTCATATGGAATAAATTTTGTGGTTTATGGAAGTGGATGCACAAGCATTTTTCCCGCTTAGTACAAGTGAAGGCTAGAAAGAGACTGGGAAGCGACCAGCTAGAGAGAAACAACAGTCATGAACATGCATTAAAGTAATCAACACTTAGTGCAAGCATGAGTAGGATATAATTCACCATGAACATAAATATCATGGAGGCTATGTTGATTTTGTTTCAACTACATGCTTGAACATGTGCCAAGTCATGCCACTCGAATCGTTCAAAGGAGGATACCACCCTATCATACCACATCATTACCATTTTAATAGCATGTTGGCACGCAAGGTAAACCATTATAAACTCCTAGATAATTAAGCATGGCATGAGCAACTATAATATCTAATTGTCATTGCAAACATGTTTCATCCATAATAGGCTGAATCAGGAACGATGAACTAATCATATTTACAAAACAAGATAGGTCGAGTTCACACCAGCTTCTCTCATCTCAACCAGTCCAGCATATATCGTCATTATTGCCTTTCACTTGCACGACCGAACGGTGTGGATAATAATAATTGTGCACATGCATTGGAATAAGCTGGATTCTGCAAGCATTTAATACACAGGAGAAGACAAAGTAATATGTGCTCTTTGTTAGATCAACAGTAATACATATAAGAGCCACTCAACATTTTCATCATGGTCTTCTCCTCTCGACCCCCGAAGAAAAGAAAAGAAACAAAATATTTACACGGGAAAGCTCCAAACAAGCAAAAGAATATCGAGAAATCTTTTTGGGTTTTCTTTTAATTACTACTACTATGGGCATGGGAAGTAAACTAGCTAAAATCTATAACTAATTTTGTGTGTGTTTTTCTTAAGGTTTTTCGAACACACAATAAGAATGCTGGAAAAGAAAATAAACTAGCATGGATAGTACAATGAAAAAGTATGAGCACCGACAGCTGGCATGAGTGTGTGAACATGAATGTAATGTCGGTGAGGAATACATACTCCCCCAAGTTTAGGCTTTTGTCCTAAGTTGGTCTATGACTACGGCTCAAAGCCGCCCTCTCCGACATACGGAGGAGTGTCCTTTGGGTGCCACTGGTTGGCGATGTCCTCCGGATCCCACTGATAAATAGACTAACGGTAAGGATCAAGTGGCGGCTTTTGGCTCGGGCTCTGGAGTTGATGTCAGGCTCCAGTATGCATGAACGGCCTTTGGCAAAACAAGGTACGTGCCTGAAAATATGTTGAACAAAGAGGGAGCAGGCAAGGTAACAGTCTCAAAGTAATTTTTATCAAATATCAATCTATATTTAAGCATCTTCTTCTTATCCTTAACAATAAAATCATGCGCTACCATACTCTTATAATCTAGAAAAATAGGGGGCAACAACTTCTCCTCTTTCTCATAATGCCTAATAGGTATGTTAAAGTGTGCAGCAAGGCCCGAGGCAAAGATGCCTCCAAAGATGGGACCCTTTGTATGGTTCAGATTTAACCATTTAGCAACAATAGCGCCTAAACTGAAAGTGGTATCACGAAACAAGGCATGACGCAAAATAACAATATCAGGGGCACTAAGATTTCCACTGTTCCCACGACCAATTAAGCATCAACTAGAAAATATTGCAAAGTAACGTAGAACATGAAAATGTATGCTAGTAATTCTTGCATCAGAAACATTCCTCGTTTCCCCTACAACAATCATATCAATAAACCCCTCCACATCATTACGATGTGGTTCCTATACGCTGCCCGCAAAGGGTATCTTATAGACCCGACAAAACTCATATAGTGACATCTCTTTAACCTCATCATATAAATGAAATTCCACTGAAGGTGGTGATTTCTTAGCACGAAAGTAAAATTTTTGCATGAAAATATTAATGAGGAGGAGATACTATTCGTGCTGGACGCGGAGGAAGTCGACGAGGCGTGCATTCTCAGCCAAATAATAGAAGTCCACATAAATCCCGGCTACTCTCAAGAACTCATCACAAGGACATTCGCACGGCCGAACCTCCGCAGTGCGAGGGAGATTATATTTGGGCTTCTTATTCTCTTCACTTTGCTTATCCTTCGAGCTTCGGCTCGAAGAGCCCCTCAACAATCTCTTCATCATTTTATTTCTCTGAAAAATTTCTGAAATTTTTAGTTACTAAAAGTAAAAGTGAACCAAACTCAACAAGATTGATAGGAACTACTCCTACAATTGCCTAGAGACTATATCATGCATTAAAACTAGTTTTGACCACATAAATTTGACATGCAAGCTCAAGAACAGGGTCACCTAAGCAGCTAAAAATTTTGCAATAAGTAAAGCATTAGAACAAAAACTAATTGGACCATTGGAGGAGTCACATAACGAAGAACAATCACCCAAAGAAGTTTTGTGAATGGAGATTTGAGCTAAGAGATCGAAAATGGCAGCAAGATGAGCTAGAACTCGGGTTTGAGTTGGTCGATGATTTTTTCTGGAGGAAGACGAAGTATCTGGGTGCAAGAATAAGTGGAGGGGGCCCACGTGGGGTCCATGAGGCTGGAGGCGCGCCCAGGGGGTGGGCGCGCCCTCCACACTCGTGGGCACATGGTGGGTCCCCCTTGTGTGCTCTCAGTGCCAATAATTCTTAAATATTCTAGAAAAAATCATATTAAATTTTCAGGGCCATTGGAGAAATTTTATTTTCGGGGCATTTTTTTATTGCAAGGATAATTCAGAAAATAGACAAAAAATATTTTGTTTCTTTATTTAATCTAGCTAACAGAAAGTAAAAGACGGTACAGAGAGTTGTGCTTTCTAACTTCATCCATCTCATGCTCATCAAAAGGAATCCACTAACAAGGTTGATCAAGTCTTGTTAACAAACTCTTTTAGAATAACATGAGACCGGAGAATTTTTGAATAACACTAGGTTACCTCAACGGGGATATGCACATCCCCAACAAAAAGAATATCATATTTCTTTTTGGTAGTAGGAAGTGGGAATTCAAAACCTCCAATAGTAATCGTTGGGATTTTTCCAATAGAATTGATACTGTGGACTTGAGGTTGTTTCCTCGGAAAGTGTACCGTATGCTCATTACCATTAACATGAAAAGTGGCATTGCCTTTGTAGCAATCAATAACAGCCCCTGCAGTATTCAAAAAGGGTCTACCAAGAATAATAGACATAATATCGTCCTTGGGAATATCAAGAATAATAAAGTCCGTTAAAATAGTAACATTTGCAACCACAACAGGCACATCCTCACAAATACCGACGGGTATAGTAGTTGATTTATCAGCCATTTGCAAAGATATTTCAATAGGTGTCAACTTATTCAAATCAAGTATATGATATAAAGAAAGAGGCTTAACGCTAACACAGGCTCCAAGATCACATAAAGCAGTTTTAACATAGTTTCTTTTAATGGAACATGGTATAGTTGGCACTCCAGGATCCCAAAGTTTCTTTGGTATTCCACCTTCAAAAGTATGGTGGAAATTTCAGCTTCAGGTATCTTTCTTTTATTTGTAACAATATCTTTCATGTACTTAACATAAGGATTCATTTTAAGCTTATCAGTCAACCGCATACGCAAAAAGATAGGTCTAATCATTTCAGCAAAGCGCTCAAAATCCTCATCATCCTTTTTCTTGGATGGTTTAGGAGGAAAAGGCATGGTTTTCTGAACCCATGGTTCTCTTTCTTTACCGTGCTTTCTAGCAACGAAGTCTCTCTTATCATAGCGTTGATTCTTTGATTGTGGGTTATCAAGATCAACAACATATTCAATCTCTACATCATTGTTATTGCTAGGTTGAGCATTAACATGAACATCATCATTAATATTATCACTAGGTTCATGTTCATTACAGGATTGTGTTTCAGCATCAGAAATAGAAATATCATTGGGATTCTCAGGTGTGTCAACAACAAGTTCACTAGAAGCATGCAAAGTTCTATCATTTTTCTTTTTCTTCCTCTTAGAAGAACTAGGTGCATCAACAATAGTTCTCTGAGAATCTTGCTAAATTCTCTTAGGAGTTGGCTTAGGAGTTGGTTCAGGAAGTGTCCAATCATTTTCATTACTCAGCATATTATTCAATAACAATTCAGCTTGATCAATAGTTCTCTCCCTGAAAACACAACCAGCACAAATATCAAGGTGGTCTTTGGAAGCATCGGTTAGTCCATTATAAAAGATATCAAGTATTTCATTTTTTTGAGAGGATGATCAGGCAAAGCATTAAGTAATTGGAGAAGCCTGCCCCCAAGCTTGTCAGAGACTCTCTTCTTCAATTTGCACAAAATTATATATTTCCCTTAAGGCAACTTGTTTCTTATGAGAAGGGAAATATTTAGCAGAGAAGTAATAAATCATATCCTGGGGACTACGCACACAACCAGGATCAAGAGAATTAAACCATGTTTTAGCAACACCCTTTAATGAGAACGGAAATAACTTAAGGATAATCATCAGTGAACAGGGTGGTTATATCATTTAATGTAGTAAGATGTGCCACAACAGTTTCAGATTTATAGCCATAAAAAGGATCAGATTCAACCAAAGTAATTAACTCAAGATCGACAGAGAAATCATAATCCTTATCGGTGATACAGATAGGTGAAGTATCAAAAGCAGGGTCATTTTTCATTCTAGCATTCAAAGACTTTTCTTTCAACTTAGCAAACAGTTTCGTAAGATCATATCTATCATTGCAAGCTAAAAAGTCTCTAGCAATTTCTTCATCCATAACATAACCCTCAGGCACAACATGCAATTCATATCTTGGGGGAGAATCTTCATCATCACTTTCATCAATATTATTAGTTTCAATAATTTCATTCTTTCTAACCCTAGCAAGTTGTTCATCAGGAAATTCACGTAGTGGCACAGTATTATCAAGCATAGAAGTAGTTTCATCATAAGCATCATGCAAAGCAGAAGTGGCATCATCAATAACATGCGACATATCAGAATAAATAGCAGGAGTAAGTGTTGCAAGTTTACTCAAAAAAGAAGGTGAATCAAGTGCAGAGCTAGATGGCAGTTCCTTACCTCCCCTCGTAGTTGAGGGGAAAATCTTGGTTCTTTCATCTTTCAAGTTCCTCAGAGTGATCAATAGATATAAATCCCAAGTGACTCAAAGAATAGAGCTATGCTCCTCGGCAACGACGCCATAAAATAGTCTTGATAACCCACAAGTATAGGGGATCACAACAGTTTTCGAGGGTAGAGTATTCAACCAAAATTTATTGATTCGACACAAGGGAGCCAAAGAATATTCTCAAGTATTAACAGTTGAGTTGTCAATTCAACCGCACCTGAAAGACTTAATATCTGCAGCAAAGTATTTAGTACCAAAGTAATATGGAAGTAACGGTAACAATGGCAAAAGTAACAGTATTGGTTTTGTAGTGATTGTAAAAGTGGAAATGGTAAAGTAACTAAGCAAAGATCAATATGTGAAAAGCTCGTAGGCAATGGATCAGTGATGGATAATTATGTCGGATGCGATTCCTCATGCAACAGTTATAACATAGGGTGACACAAAACTAGCTCTAGTACATCAATGTAATGTAGGCATGTATTCCGAATATAGTCATACGTTCTTATGGAAAAGAACTTGCATGACATCTTTTGTCCTACCCTCCCGTGGCAGTGGGGTCCTACTGGAAACTAAGGATATTACGACCTCTTTTAATAGAGTACCGGACCAAAGCATTAACACTTATTGAATGCATGAACTCCTCAAACAATGGTCATAACCGGGAGTGGTCCCGATTATTGTCACTTCGGGGTTACCGGATCATAACACATAGTAGGTGACTATTGAATTGCAAAGTAGGATCAAGAACTCACATATATTCATGGAAACATAATAGGTTCAGATCTGAAATCATGGCACTTGGGCCCTAGTGACAAGCATTAAGCATAGCAAAGTCATAGCAACATCAATCTCAGAACATAATGGATACTAGGGATCAAACCCTAACAAAACGAACTCGATTACATGATAAATCTCATCCAACCCATCACCGTCCAGCAAGCCTACGATGGAATTACTCACGCACGGCGGTGAGCATCATGAAATTGGTGATGGAGAAAGGTTGATGATGACGATGTCGACGGATTCCCCTCTTCGGAGCCCCGAACGGATTCCCGATCAGCCCTCCCGAGAGAGATTAGGGCATGGCGGCGGATCCTTATCATAAAACACGATGAATCCTTCTCTCTGATTTTTTTCTCCCCCAACGTGAATATATAGGGTTGGAGTTGAGGTCGGTGGAGCCTCAGGGGGCCCACAAGATAGGGGGCGCACCCCAGGAGGGTGGGTGTGCCCCCCACCCTAGTGGACAGGGTGTGGGCCCCCTTGTGTTGATTCTTTCGCCAATATTTTTTATATATTCCAAAAATATTCTCCGTGAAGTTTCAGGTCATTCCGAGAACTTTCATTTCTGCACAAAAATAACACCATGGCAATTCTACTGAAAACAACGTCAGTCCGGGTTAGTTCCATTCAAATCATGCAAGTTAGAGTCCAAAACAAGGTGAAAAGTGTTTGGAAAAGTAGATACGATGGAGACGTATCAGGGTGAAAGTAGTACAGACTGGTCATCCAACCGGTCGCTTGGTCGAAAAGGGAAATATAGGGGAAATGTTGTACACAGTGGTATGACCAGGACTAGATTTGCTATCCACACATAAAAGAAGGTGGCTAGAGTGAACAAAAATGGGACCAACCCAGATATGTTTCTTGGATGTTTGTTTCTTAGGGCAACAAACTCTGATTCACCACTTTATGCCCCAGTTTAGGTACTGTAACACCCTCGATGCGACTATATCTCCCACGTGTCGAGGCACGACTTAGAGGCATAATCGCATTGAAGGCATATGTCGCAAGTCAGGCAATCATCACAAATATCCCATGTAATATAGATAATAAAAAGGGATAACATAGTTGGCTTACACTCGCCACGTCAATCAAGAACATAAATAACATTACATCACCCAAACACTCATGGCCCGACTACGGCGCCAAAATAGAAGATAACCCAACATGCGACACGGTCCCGATCACCCCCAACTAGGCTCCACTACTGATCATTAGGAAAGGAAACATATTAACAAGGAAACATAGTAACGTTGAGAGTCCTCGTCGAACTCCCACTTGAGCTCGAGCGCGTCACCTGGAGCGGAATCATCAGGCCCTGCATCTGGTGTAATAGTAATCTGTGAGCCATAGGGACTCAGCAATCTCGCACCCTCGCGATCAAGACTATTTAAGCGTATAGGTAGGGCAAGGTAAAAATATGTGGAGCTGCAGCAAGCGACTAGCATATATGGTGGCTAACTTATTCGCAAAAGAGAGCGAGATGAGGAGGCAAAGCGCGAGCGAGAAACTAGAGGACAACCTGCGCAAACATTACTCCAACACCGTGTCCACCTCCCGGACTCCGCCGAGAAAAGGCCATCACGGTAACACACTCAGTTGATTCATTTTAATTAAATTAAGGTTCAAGTTATCTACAACCGGACATTAACAAATTCCCATCTACCCATAACTGTGGGCACGACTTTCGAAAGTTCAAATCCCTATAGGGGAGTCCCAACTTAGCCCATGACAAGCTCTCATGGTCAACGAAGGAATAGACCTCGTCCCGAGACGTTCCGATCAGACTCGGTACCTCGGTTCTTTAAGACACTTCGACAGGTTAAAACAAGACCAGCAACACCACCCAGATGTGCCGACAAATCCCGATAGGAGCTGCACATATCTCGTTCTCAGGACACACCGGATGAGCAAGACGTCAGGTAGGCCAGCCCAGAGTTGCCCCTGGTAGCCACGGACATCGCTCGGTTGGACCAACACTCAGAGGAGCACTGGCCCTGGGGGGCTAAAACAAGATGACCCTCGGGCTCCGGAAACCCAAGGGAAAAGAGGCTAGGTGGAAAATGGTAAAACCAAGGTTGGGCATTGCTGGAAAAGCTTTAACCAAGGAGAACTATCAAGGGGTTCCCATTATAACCCAACCGCGTAAGGAACGCAAAATCCGAGAACATAACACCGATATGACGGAAACTAGGGCGGCAAGAGTGCAAGAAAACACTAGGCGAGAGGCTGAGCCTTCCACCCTTTACCAAGTATATAGATGCATTAAAATAACAAGATAATATAGTGATATCCCAACAAGTAATAAATGTTCCAACAAGGAACGGCCTCCAATCTTCACCTGCAACTAACAACGCTATAAGAGGGGCTGAGCAAAGTGGTACATAGCCAATCAATGGTTTGCTAGGATATGGTGGGTTAGAGGTTTGACATGGCAAATAGGGAGGCTTGAAAGCAAATGGTAGGCATCGTAGCATTGGCATAGCAAAAGAGCGAGCAATCTAGCATAGCAAAGATAGTAGTGATTTCGAGGGTATGATCATCTTGCCTGCAAAGTTGTCAGAGTTGACTGGATCCTCGAAAGCAAACTCAACGGGCTCCTCGTTAGCGAACTCGCCTCCCGGCTCTACACAAACAAGACAAACAAGCAAATGGAACACAATCAACCACGTGCAAAGGTCCAATAATATGATGCAAAGATGATATGCTATGCGGGATGCGTATGCAAGATGTGACAGGAAATGCAAGATCCTGGCCTCAACATGGAAACCAAGTGTGCCACTGGAAAGATGAGATGAAATCGCTTGAAAACGATATAAAGAACGCCGGAATCGGAGTTACGGTTTGGAAATGGCAAGCGATTCAAATATGACACCGGTCTGCGACTTACAGCAAGTAACCATCTTAATGCAATGAGATGAACAAGCTACAACATTCAAACATGACAACAAAATACATGGCAGGGATGAATTCAAGATGCTTAACAAAAGTCTAGCACTGAGCTACGGCCAATTCATCCATTAACAGGTTCAAACAAGCATGGCAAAAATGCATATGGTAAACAGATCTCAGACTTTGTGAAGTTAACACTTGTCTGGAATTTCAGATCAGGTAGCACACTTCAGAGCAACAAAACTACATGCTACAAGACCTGAACATGGCAAAGTAAAGCATGGCATGGAGCTACTCAAAGAGCTTAACAAAAGTCCCTTAGTGACCTTGAGTCAAAAGGGATCAGAAAATACAATTGCAAGCATATGAACATGGCAAAAACATAATCAGTTTTCAGACTTAGTGAAAATTGGCACATGCTGAAAACAGATATCAAGTAGGCATGTTTACGAGCTCGATGCACTCACTACCGAGCAAGTCAGGACAATCTAAGCATACACCCATCAAGAACACACAAAATTCAAGCTAGACATGGCAAGAACAATAGCATAGCATGCACGGATCAACTACAACATCGTCGGCAAAATTGCAAACAAGTTGACAATCTGCCCAGATTCACAAAGTTGCAAAAGTAGAGCTTGATTGACTCAAGCTAGGGTGCTCCATAATTGCAAACAAAGACATGGATGAATAGAGCACTACAAGATTAACAAAACATCCTTACTGATCATCCTCAAAAGAGGCACGGATCACTAGGAAACAACATGGACATATGGCATCATGAACTAAACAGCTCAAGGACTTAGTGGAAAATGCTAAGTCCCTGAAAACAGAATTACCAAGTGCCTCACTTTGCAAGCTTGCACTAGGCACCACACACATCACAAAAAAACAGGGGGTTGCACCTCTGGAAAGATGACAAAACCCTTAACAAAACATATGTAGAGCATCATGGCATATCATGCACACAATAATCATGGCAAAAATGACAAATATGCAAATGGAGTAGCAGATCTGACAATTATCTCAAGTAGCCCTCTTCTAACATCATTTCGGGCATCAAGATGAACTCAAATGAAAATGATGCAATGGAATGAAATGATCTACTCTCTGAGACGAACAATTTGATATGCTATATGCATGAATCGGAGCTACGGATGCAAAGTAACGACGCTATGAACATGAGCACTTGGATCTGGAAGTTCGGGACAGAGAAAAAAACACCTCGCAGATCTAGGGTTTACTATTCATGGCACGCGAACCGAGGTTCGCCGGGACCTCGCCGGTGACAATGGCCGCAGTAGAGGGGGGAAGAGGCGGGGCGGCGCCGGTGGAGGACGGGCGCGGGGCGGCGGAGGCGGCACGGCGGCCGGGCGGCGCGGTGACCGGGAGAGGCGGCGGCGTCCGGCGACGGCGACCACGGCGGTCGGCGTCGAAGGGCGGCGAGGCGGCTCGGCGGCCGGAGTACAGGGAGGAGAGGCCCCGGGCAGCGTGACGTGGGAGGAGGGCGGCGGCAGGCGCGGGCTCGCGGGGGCTCTCCCTGGGCCGGGCGGGCCGCGGCGGTGGATGCGGTGGCGGCGCCACGTGGCGCGACGGGAGACAATACTTGTACTCCCTCACTGACGAAACCAATTCTGAAACAGGGATCATGTCGTGCCAATCATACATTTTAGTGGAACTACAGAAGACAATACAATGAAATGTATCGCAGCTAGTGCTT
This sequence comes from Triticum dicoccoides, assembly GCF_002162155.2. Lineage (NCBI taxonomy): Eukaryota > Viridiplantae > Streptophyta > Magnoliopsida > Poales > Poaceae > Triticum > Triticum dicoccoides. The sequence continues at coordinate 378,863,484 of NC_041386.1, forward strand.
TAACTCTACTGGAAGTTCTTGATAATCTTTTGATACAATCTCAGCACAAGTAAACAAGAGTGATCTCAACCATACATTTGAAGTGCACAAAAACATATACTATTGAGTGATTCCAGTGAGTGCTTTATCATCTCTTCTAGGACTACATGAATAAGCTTTTTTGCTCAGCTTGGTACTGGCCTAAGGCCTTCATCCATATTAGTTTGTTGTCATCTCTATTTGTATCATGCTACTGTCATGGGAAACTCCTTTATATTTGCATGTTGATACATGGAAATGCTTTGAATGTTGAGCTAATTGGCACTGATTAAATAAAATAATACCTCTATTTAAGGAAGACTACTATGTTGCTAACTTTACCCATTAAGATAATGAGGGTTCTTCTATTTGTTAGTGTACGTTTCATCAACTAGTCCCACTATTACAGTAATATCACTCTCTCAATATATGTGCCAATAGGGATGCTCAATTTTGGTGGAACTGCACAAAAACTATGGGTGCTTCATTGCCTCAATAGCTTCCTTCCTTTCATGTCAGTCACTAATCTGGGCTTGCTTTCATCATTTGTTGTTAGTCACCTCGCTTATCTTGGCTTCCAATCAAAGGAAATAGTAATTGATATGCTACCTCACACAGGTTGGTACTGGTCTTTATCCTGATTATTGTGCCTGTCATATGTATTGGTAATTTGGTATTGTGCTACTGTTTGCCAATTTCATAAAGGAGTAACTTGGATCCTGAACTCGCAGGCAAATCATTACATTGGGTAATTTCAGTAGAACTGCACAAAAAGATCAGATCGACAGATACTTATGGTGCTATGTACTCCAAAGTTCACTCAGACAAGCATCGATGTTGACAAGAAGAAGTGCCTATATTCATTCGAGTATCAACCGGTGTAAACCAGTTGTCAAACTCCCAGTATTAGGAGAGTGAACGCCAAAAATATTGCTTGGCGCATAGCCCAGAAATACGCAGTCCAGTCTTTGGTCCCAACTTGTGCCTTTTGGTTATTGGCACATATGGTAGCGAACTGTATGGCATGGAGTCTAAAGATTCCAGATAAGTTGGTTGACGCATATATTCATCTGTCACTTAATTAGTCTGCATGCCAGGGATGCTCCTTTTCAGTTGAACTGCAAAAACAATTTGGGTGGTTCATTTTCTCAAACGCCTCCTTTATGTCTACAATGTAGAATTTTGGTGAGCTACAGGACCAAGATGAGCGAGTAAACTAGTTGGATGAAAATAGTGGCCAAGTTGCTCAAACCTCTCTCGGCACGAGGCCACTATTTGAGGATAAACCTACAAGCAAAGTTCAGACTGTCTGTAATACCTCTTATGTACTCGAAAGTTTACTCGTACAAGCATTAATTTTAGCAAGAAGTACCTCTGACTGAACAACATTTACCAGTCTATACCCTAGGTAATTAAAGTTCATCCATGGATGATATTGGCTATGATCTCAATCATTTGGATGCATAAACATTTGAACATGTGTATATTTGAATCTTTTTGTGAATTTGTCGTGTGATCTATCAATCATTTGGATGCATAGACATGCTGAACTTGTGTAGATATGAATCTTTTGAGTTGTTGATTGTGAATGTTGGCTATGAATATGAACATGTCCTGTGAACCTGAGTTTGATATGAATGTTTACCTTCTCTGTTGTACTTGTGTGTGAACTTCATATTATGTCTACTGTGGGATGTGTGACGTGTGGGTGTCAATGGCACACCTTCTTCCCGAGAAGAATTGCACCTCCTTTGTTAGGGTAGCAACGGCTTATCAGCTCTTTTTAATATTTTTGCTCTGTCTTCCCCCCTCCACCGCTCAACCCCTGCCGTAATGTTTTCGGCCTCAAAACAAACATAGTACTGCGTTGTTTTTGGGGGTTGATGAAAAATGGAGTGCTGGTTTTTGTAGGTTGGCCCGCCCAGCAAATGGGCTACTGGTCCACTATGGACAGGAAGGCTAAAAATACATGTTGTATGGTGCAAAGGCAAGTAAAAAACGCCATCGAGAGCCATCCACTGAAGAAAAAAATTGTGTCTGATGTGCTTCTTCAGTCGCGCCACCGGCACCCTCTTTAATCCAGCTCGCTCGGGGATCTAGCTGGTATCGTTTTTTTCTAGAGGGCGAAGAAGTATCAGCTAGGCCTAGGTTTAGTTTCTTAACATGCATAGCCCATGACATACAGAGACAGTGGTTTCAACTTATTTTTTGAGGTCCGTACCGGCCTATGGGCCTCCAAGCGTAGCTTTCAATTTTTCTTAAAGATCGGCAACCCAATGTATTTTTTTAATAAAACACAGATCTTTGTTCTATTTATATATATATAAGAATAATAATGCTGTGTCCAATTTATGTTGTCCCTTCTAACCACATTATATATATTTATATTATTACTATTATTGTATATTTTATAGAGACTTATATATACATTATAAAAACATCCCACGTGTTATTAACTTATAAAAGTAAATGTTTAATAGAAGTTGGCAAGGAAAATCCTGGTTGTTTTTGGCTCACGGGCAAGGAAAATCCTGGTGATTGCGTACAAAAGTTTGTGAAGATTTTAAGGACAAATGTAATAATAATGCGCTCATTTTTATTTTTAACAATAACTCGCAAATTTGTTAATTTTATATATAAAACATGTGTCGCCCCGGTTTATTTTTTGATATTAATTGCTCCTTCTAACCTAATATTATATATAGAACGAGCCCAACTAATTCGTGTTTTTCAAGAAAGTGCAAATGGGCTTGAATTTCTTAGAAAATATTAAATGGGCCGCATTGACGCAAAATTATTTCTTCACCTAGCCCAGCAAATGGACTGTGCGTTCTAGAAAACATGGGTTAAATATATGGCACATTTTTGCAGGCTCACATGTGGGCCAATAGGTCGAAGCCTACGGAGGGCATTGTCAACTTGGTCAACAAATGATTATGGCATCCACCACCATTGCATTTATATACAACGGCCGGCATACACCTTCAATCTCTCATCTTCTTCCTCCAGTATCGCTGGGACTGCCTGGTCCGGCCTCTGGTGGCTAGCGGCTCTGCTTAGCACGCATCGCTGCGAAGAGCTACCCCACCGCCGGCCAGGCTATCCCTCCACCCTCCACACCTCCTTTTATTCTCCACCGACTGTAGCCCCACGCCGCACTAGAACCACTTATAACCCTTGTACTCCTCTTAATCTACATCTCCATTGCCGTGTCTTCCCATCTCTAGGTCATTCCCTTCTGGGGCATCGCCTTCGTCCACTGCCTCGCTGCGCTCGGTGCGGCGTGGTCAACAAACTAACGGGGAGAGCCTGATGGGTGGGACCCACGAGTTCCATGGTCGCACGCAAGGAAAGTTGCTCCTTATTAAGCTGAAAAAATGTTTCCTCCCCCTGACAGCTGGGAACCACCGGTTGTATCTTCGACCGGAAGGACGTGCCCCCTTGTTATGCGAAAAAACTATTCCTCCCGTTGACAGTTGGGAGCCGTCAGATTTGGTGGCTGACTTGTGGGCCTACTAAGCAGACGCGTATGCATGGCTTTGTCAACTTAATCAACAAATGATTCTAGTAGCTAGACCGTTCGATGTAAATCCAATAGTCGTGCTCCTTCTTCAACCTTTGTTCTTGCTCCAGTCTCCCGTGGGTGGCACAATGGTAGTGCTGCCGCGCACCCGGACCAGTCAAGTTTCACACTCCTCTCCATCTGCGACTCCACTGCCGTGACTTCCCCATCTCCGGGTTGTTCTAGTATGGGGCCTCGCTGTCATCCACCGGCCTTGGTGCGCTCGGCACGGTGTGGTCAACATGGTCAATAAATGAGAGTCATGGGAAGATGACTGTACGTGAGAGGCTGACAGTGGGGCCGCACCACGCCCATGGATGCATGCATGCAACTACATCCTTTTTACCCTGAAAAATAATGTTTTCTCCCCCTAACTGCTGGGACCCACCAGCTACATCCTCGCACGCAAGGAAGTGCATCCTTATTACGGCCCAAAAAAATATCCCCCTAACAGCTAGGACCCAGCAGCTATATCTTCGCACGCAAGGAAGTGCGTCCTTATCCTCCCTAATAGCTGGGACCCACCCAGTCGAAGCGTACGTACCGTTATTTGTCTTAACGGAACGTGTATGTACATACTGGTCAATCGGTCGCTCTGCAACGATAAACCGTGGCCGAGTAAGTAGCGACACATGTCATAGTAGAGCCCCCCATGTAGCAGTTCAGGCTGTCCCGTCTAAACCGTGTACACGAACATACCGCCACACACCAAAAAATACGGCCACGTACATACATATGGGCGGGGTCTCGAATGCCTACTCGCGCATACGTATGGCCAAGGCTCATGTACATGCCTGGGTTGGAACAGAAAAATTGCGTCGTTGTGTTCATCGAGAGGCAACGGAATGCATCGTGTTCATCGGGAGGCAACAGAATACGTCATGTTCATCAGGAGCCAACCGGCTTGGACGGAACAGCCGATCGAAACGAGGCCTGGCGTACCGCAGAATGGAGGAAATGGCCTTGTGTTTGATCGGCTACGGTCGAAACAAGATCATGTTCATCGGGAGGGGTCTGGCGTACCGCAAAATGGAGGAAACGGACTTCTCTTGGACCTCCTACGGTCAAAACGGGGTCTTGTTGATCGGGAGGGGTGTGCCGTACCGTAAAACGGAGGAAATGGACTTGTGTTGGAGCGCTACAATCAAAACGGGGGTCCTGTTCACTGGGAGGAATGTGGAATACCGCAAAATGGGACTCCACGAGATACTGTTCATGTCCTCCATTGACCTCCTCCAGCCTCCACGGGCTACTATTCATTGACCGTCGACCTCCTCCAGCCTCCACCTATGACTGTTCATCCACGGGCTCCTATTCATCCAGCCTCCACCGCTCCTCCACCGGCTACTATTCAACCAGCCCTCTCCACGGGGTCCTGTTCAACCGCCCCTCCACGGGCTACTGTCCATCCAGCCCTCCACCGACTACTGTTCAACCAGCCCTCCACGGGGTCCTGTTCATCCACCCCCAACCGGCTTGATCGGGGTCCTGTTCACCCAGCCCTCCAGGGGGTCCTACTCATCCACCCCAACCAGCTCGATTGGGATCCTGTTCATCCAGCGGCAACGACCTCTACTACCATGGGGTCCTGTTCATCCAACCCCTACCGGGAACTGTTCATCCAACCCCCCTGCCCCCAACAACGCTCACTGTTCATCCAGAGGCAGCATTGATGGACTTTAGTTAGCAGTAGTAGCAAAGGAATCACTTAGGTTTAGTTAACTGCAAGGGATCGATCGCTCGGGTTCAGTAACATAGCTAGTGCAATCGATCAGGTTCAGTTAGAGCCCAACGCCTCTAGTGTACGAGAGAGACGCACATCACTCGGCCCCGGCCACCCACCATAACCAAGAACTCCCCAATATTTTCCTCGCCCTCGCTTCTACCACGGTTTTTTCCGTCATGCACGGCCCAAAGAATGTCATGCAGCTGCGTCTCCGGCACGCCCAGGATGAAAAACCCATTTTCTGTCATGATCTTTTGTCATAGAAGTTGGAGCCCACCACATCTATGATGATATCGGGTTTTGTCACAATTATCGTCATAGAAGTGTCATAAGCATGACAAAAAAAATTTCGTTCGGCCCAAAATGTCACGGATCTTCCTTTTTTGTAGTGCTAGTAGTGTACTCTTGTCGGAAACTTGCCGGTGCACACACTCTTGCCGTGAGCGCTTGAGGAGCGGGTCCATAGTAGCCTGTTGAAAGTGCCGTTGCTGGCAAGGTTATACTTGACAGTCATAGCGGAGCTACTTAAGTTTTCGAGCGGACTCGAAACAAAGTAAGAGTGCAGCTAGTCACGACAAGGTTCGTTAGCGTGCATGTTTGTCATACGAAGGCCAAAATCGTTCAAGGAAGAACTGCAACTACAACAAAGAATTTGTTACAATGTTTTTCGACTTCGCTTTTTCTTTGTTACACTTCTAGTCGTAAAATGATAACTTGAACATCGCTTGAGGTGTCCATACCGTCTCAATGTCACTTGTGGTATCTAGGGCCTAGTGGTATCCATACTGTCACCTCTCCACAATCACAGTTAGATTCATAGGATGATTTCCAGTTCACCTCTGTCACTCCTACGCCCCTGGGTAAGTGGCCACGGCAGCCACAACCTGCCAAGCATGCTACCACTCTCATTGAAGCGGAATTGGATTTTTCTACGAGGCACCTGACTCATAGTTGTGCTAAATGGAATGGTATGAAACCAACTTCTATCATACCTGTTATGTCGGCTCCGCTTCATCGCCCCAAGGCCAAGAAGATCAATATTGATATTGCATCAAGCTCAGAGCTGCCCCTACCGCCTCCAACATCGATCACAACAATGCAGGCCATCAGTTCTGTTGGTGCAATGATAGGCCCCTTATGTTTTGGAATTTGTTGACATGAAAAGTTTGGGACTTATGTGTTTGCGAGTGCACACAGAGTAACAGGTCCCTGGAGTAATCGAGGAGTTTGATGAAAATGACGAAGAGAATCTCCCTGCGTAGTAGCCAAGGTTATCAACGAAGACAAAACTAACGACGGTGACCCCTAAAAATTGATGAAGTCTAAGCAATTGGTTCAATGATTGTTCGAAGAAAATGTGCACTCGAGGAAGAATGAAGATGAAGTGAAGACGTAGCATTTATTTTGTTCTTCTTATTCTTTCATTGAGTCATAGAACCACCGTACTATTAAGAGTGGTATAGCGTTTCGAAGCTTTGAGTCTCTGATGCTAAACCCAAACCTCTTTGTGCTTCGAGCAAATACTTGCCAGCAAGAGACTGTTATCTTCTTCACTGCGAGAGATTTGCCTCGAACCAAGGAGTTAGCATTACTTGTTCCTCAAGTAATGTTACCGTTGCTCCAAAATCCAACTGTTGTGAATGTGTCAGTTGGCCATTTGCTCAACCTCGTGTCCAAAATTGTCATTTCCCATCTGGGAAGGCTGCGGCTATAAATAGCCACCCCGCACCGGCTTTGTCCGGTGGCTGCTCCGTTTGATTTATGAGTACATTGTTGAGCAACCCCCTCTCTGAGTGATTTGAGTTTAAGATCCACTAAGAGAAAACCCTAGAGTCGAAGAATTAGATAGTGGTTCAACATCACTAGAATCTATGTTTAGTATGCTCCGCCTAATACTCTTGAGAGCTGCAAACTCTCTAGATAGTTAGGTGTCAATTTCTTCAGAGACCAAGAGTAATTGTGGTTCTCAAAGAAGAAGTCTATAAAGGTTCGGAGATCACCTTCAAGTATCTACCACGAGTGATCGGCATCGGCTGACGAATCAATTGTCGAGGAGAATAGGGTGAAGAGAGGTCATCTTCCATGTTAGGTCACAACCCCTTCAACTAGACGTAGTCCTTATGTCGAAGGACGAACTGGTCAAACAAATACCTTGTCGCCATCGATCACCTTCGGTTACCTCTAATACTCAAGTTTACCTTCAATGCTTTTTATTCATATATTTTACTTTGATATGTGCTTTAGTTTCCCTTCAGTCATTCGTTGTAGTTCTTCTTAGTCTGTTTGTTGTTTATTCCGCTGCTGGGTTCTAAGAGATTTAAGTTTTCTGAAGAAAATTTAAAACTCCCATTCACCCCCCTCTGATAGACATACTTCGTTCCTACAATTGCTATTAGAGCAAGGTACTACTTGGCTCCGCTCATTTTAGTCTAATGACTTTCGAGTTTAAGTATGTCTTCAGTGAACTACTAGTCGCATCCCAAGATTCCCATATACGATGGGACGGATTATACCTTTTGGAAGGAGAAGATGAAGATCCGTCTTTGAGCTATAAATGATGACTTGTGGAATGTCGTGCACATTGGGTTCACAGTTATTATTCCTCAAGCACCTACCAATGAAGAAAAGAAGCTCATTCACCTAGACGCTCAAGCCAATGATCAAATTGGTGGCCATCTCTATCGAGCTCAATTACTTCGTTACCGACAGTGTGAAACTGCAAAAGATCTGTGGGATGTCCTCGAAAATATCAATGAAGGAGTGTCAACTCAATAGGAAGCTCAGATTGATACTCTTCAATCGCTTCAAGCACATTGGAAATGAAAGCGGTCAGCAAACCTTCGATTGCCTTAGTGAGATAGCAAATGAACTTCAAGGACTCGGCGCTAAAGACATCATTGACCATGAAGTTGTGAAGAAACTGCTTTGATCCCTTGACACCTCATTTTACGCGCTTGTTCTGATGATTCAAGAGAGTACCGATTTCAAGATCTTCAACTCGGCTGATGTTATGGAGATACTGAACACTCACGAAGAACAAGAATAAGAAAAGAGAGATCTGTATGGCTCAAATCAATGCAAAAACCATGCTCTCAAAGTTGTGGCTGATTCCTCCGATGGAAATGCCGAAGAAGATTTTGATGATCCAGAACGACTCAGTAAGGATCTCGCACTGATCACAAAGCGATTCCAACGTTTTCACAAGAAGAGCCTGTTCCAGAAAAGAAGTTCAAGCAACTCGGGCGGTTCAAAATCCTCAAAACCTACGGAAGAATACACCTGTTTTAAGTGCAAAAAGCATGGACAGTCATTTCGGACTGCCCTCTCTGGGAAGCTGAAATCCGTGGTACTGGGAGATATGATTTGAACAACTATCGAAGCAAAGGCAATAGCAAGAACTATGACTCCGATGATGAGAAGAAAATGAATAAGTTCTTCAAGAAGAAAGATAGCTCCACCTCAAAATCTTCGTCAAGGTCTTCCTCAAAGAATCCTTCCAAGTCCTCCTCCAACCGCAAAATTACCTATCGCAAGGCCAAGGCATGCATCGGCAAGGAGATGCATTCTTAAGAAGAAGAATCATCTGCTTCCGAAGAAGAAAATGAGTCTGATGAGGATTCCAACTCAAGCATGGCTGGCATAACATGCGCCTCCTACCCGGCGACAAATTTCTTTGGGAACCCGTCAAGCGATGATGAAACTGTAGTCTACAGTTTCATGGATAAGGCCTCGAATGAAAATGTATCCCTCAAACTTCACAAGGTTCACTCAAGTGATCAATATTATTCTGATGAGGGTGACCATGCAATGTTGATAAAAATTGCCAACATTCAACAAAAGTCTCTTGAGAAAATTGAGAAAACCCTCAAGAAGTCCAAAGGGTTGTTGGTTGAGGAGATGGAAAAGAATCAGTCGTTGACCGAAGAGTATGCTACTCTCAAGTCACGAATGGATGAACTCACAAGTCATGATTTTCTCTCAGCAGACCACGAGATATTGACCTATGATTTCTTGAAAAGGAAACAGGAACTCGATGCAATAAAAGAGGTTCATGAAGACTTGTTGAGAGAAAATTCTATTCTCACCCAACAACTCAAGGACAAACCTAAAGTGTTTGAGCCACCATGATCAAAATGTCTTGAAAGAAACAATGATGAATCATCTGTGAGTGCTAACCCCTCAACCGAGGAAAATAGTTTTGTTATTGATGAAAATGCTAGGTTGAGGATCTTCTTTCAGACAAGAATGTTCAAATCTCTCAAATGGCACCAAACCCTCTTTGATGTTCTGAAGAAATCTATTCGTCACAATAATCCCAGAAAGGAAGGGATCGGTTTCGAAAGGAAACTGAATGAAAATGGCACGTACTAGGAACCACATCAATATCCTCAGACTATGTGTGTTCTTGCAAGGAGCGAAATGCTCGACCCTGCATTACTTTCGGGATATAACTCTCCCATTCCTGAATATCCTGATGATGATTCCTTGGACAACTATAAGTTTTTCAAAGATCAACATGGTGAAACAATTGATCGCTATGTTGGACCGGACAAAATAAATGCCCCCCCCCAAAGAAAGCCATTTGGGTGCCTAAGAAAACTGTTGATACCCTACCTATTTCTACTCGACTAACCATGCAGGCGCAATTAATTCAACAGAATGAATATATGCATATAGGATGCAATCACTATGCTCATTCACCTGGAGAGAATTTCAATGCTTATTCCTTAAATTACTCTCGCTCCTCATCGAGCAACAACTATGCTTATCAAAAGAAATCACATCCTACTTGTTCATTTATTTCTAAGCCACCTGCAAAGATGTGGATGTCCATGAAAGCCTAATTCTTCTACAGGACTATGTCTCCAGGTGTACTAAATGGATTATGGACAGTGCACGCACTAGTCATATGACCGGAGACAAGTCATTGGTCGACCCCAACTTAACGGTTTCTCCTCTGAAGTATATCACTTTTGGCAACAACAACAAAGGGAAGGTAATTGGATTAGGTAAAATTTCTATTCCCAAGGACAAATCTATTATGATGTGCTACTTGTTCAATCCCTTGGATTCAACCTTATGTTAGCTAGCAAGTTATGTGATGCAGGCATGCTAGTTTTATTTTCTATATACAAATTCATTGTATTCATGGCCTTTGACCATTCCTTCATCTTTGAGGGAATTAGAAAGTGTGATCTTTATATTGTGGATTTTTCTAAGGGTCCCTCAATCAAACTTGTTTGCTTGCAAAACCAACCGAAGGATTGTTGTGGCACTGTAGACTTGGACATGCAGGTATGAGAAACTGGAAGACTCTGGTGAATAAAAAGCATCTTCATGGCATTCTTGATGTGAAATTCGACAAGAATCATCTCTGTGTTGCTTGTGAAGCTAGTAAATTGGCTAAGAAACATCATTCATCCAAGACAGTCATGACCACAACAAGACCACTAGAAAATCTTACTTATGGATTTATTCTGTCCTAGAATTATGGAAGCTTCGATGCCAGTCATTATGGTCTGTTTATTGTGGATGATTTCTCTCGATGCACTTGGGTATTTGATATGTCTCCAATGTATCTATAATTTTTTATTGGTCCATGCTGTTATATTATCAATCTTGGATGTTTTACAATCATTTTATAGCACCTTTATATCATTTTTTGGGACTAACCTATTGACATAGTGCCTAGTGTCAGTTGCTATTTTTGCTTGTTTTTCACTTCACAGAAAATAAATACCAAATGGAGTCCAAACGCAAAAAAACTTTTTGCTAATTTTTTCTAGACCAGAAACCACATGTTGGGCCAAGAAAGTACCTGGGGGGAGCTCCCTGGGGAGAACAGCCCCCATGCATGCCCAGGTGGGTTGTGCCCACCTCGGTGGCCTCCTGCACCGCATCTTTGCTCTATAAATGCCCCAATATTCCAGAAACCATAGAGGAGTCGACAAAAATCAATTCTAGCTGCCACAATTTCCAGAAACCAGAGATCCAATCTAGACACCATCACGGAGGGGTTCATCATCCTCAATGGTGCCTCTCTGGCGATGTGTGTGTACTTCATTGTAGACCTACATGTCCGTAGTTAGTATCTAGATGGCTTCCTCTCTCTCTTTTGATTCTCAATAAAATGGTCTCTTTGAGATCTTTTTGATGAAACTCTTTTTGTGGTGCGTTTGTTGGGATCCGATGAACATTGAGTTTATGATCAGATCTTTGTTTTTATCCATGAAAGTTATTTGAGTCTTTTGATCTCTTATATGCATGATTACTTATAGCCTCGTATTTCTTCATCAAATCTTTGTGATGGGTTCGATCTTACGGTACTTGATCCCGGTGCTTTGTGATGGGTTCGATCTTACGGTACTTGATCCCGGTGATAGAAGGGGAACCGACACGTATGTACCATTGCTATTAAGGATGACAAGACAGGGTCTATTTCTACATAAATATATCTTGTCTACATCATGTCATCATTCTTATTGCATTACTCCGTTTGTCCATGAATTAAATACACTAGATGCATGCTGGATAGCGGTCGATGTGTGGAGTAATACTAGTAGATGTAGGCAGGAGTCGGTCTACTAATCTTGGACGTGATGCCTATATAATGATTGTTGCCTGGATATCATCATGATTATTTGAAGTTCTCTCAATTCCCAACAGTAATTTGTTTACACACAGTATGCTATTTTTCTCGAGAGAAACCACTAGTGCAATCTACGGCCCCCGGGTCTCTTCTTTATTATATTTGACTTCGCGATGTATTTTTATTTGCTTTTATTTTCAGATCTATTAATCCAAAAATACAAAAATACCTTGCTGCAATTTTTATTTATTTATTTTATCTCGCGCTGCCGCAAGATCTATTTATCCAATCTACTACAATTTTACCTATGTTTTTACTCGTGAGTGATTGACAACCCCTCTCTTACGTTGGGTTGAAAGTATTTGTTCTTTGTGTGCAAGAGTTGTTTACTTGGTGTTGCCTGGTTCTCCTACTGGTGATAACCTTGGTCTTATCACTGAGGGAAATACCTACCGTAGTAGTGCTGCATCATCCCTTCCTCTTTGGGAAAATACCGACGTAGTTCAAGCCGCATCAAAAGGAATTTCCAGCGCCGTTCTCGGGGAGACACCATCAACATCTACCAAGTTCCTAATCACAAATCTCATGTCCTTGCAATTTACATTATTTTCCATTTGCCTCTCGTCTTCCTCTCCCCCCTTCACAAAAATTTGCCATTTTATTTGCCCTCTTTTTCATTTTTCGTTTTTCTCGTTAGATCTGTTTTTGAGTGCAATGTTGTTGCGTAATCACAATGACTCAAGAGAACACCAAGTTGTGATTTCTCCAGTACGAACAACAATGATTTTATTAGCACTCTGATTGCTCCTCCCGCCACTAGTGCGGAGTCTTGTGATATTAATGCTGCCTTGTTGAATATCGTTATGAAAGTTCAATTTTCTGGTAATCCTGATGAGGATGCCATGTCCCAACTTAACACATTCATGGAATTATATGATATGCAAAAGAAAAAAGATGTGGACAACTATGTTGTGGAGTTGAAATTATTTCCGTTTTCTTTGCGGTAAGTGCAAAGATGCTTTTATTACTAAATATTTTTCACCCGCGAAAATTATTTCCCTTAGGACGCAAATCATGAATTTTAAACAACCTGAGCATGAACATGTTGCACAATCTTGGGAAAGAATGAAATTCATGCTTAGAAATTTTCCTAGTCATGGTTGAAATCTATGGATGATCATACAATTTTTTTATGTGGGCTTGAATTTTGTTTCTAGAAATCTTTTAGATACCTCTGTGGGGGTATTATGGAAATTTCTTTGGGTGAAGCTACTAAATTTCTTGATAACATTATGGAAAATTATTCACAATGGCATGCCGAAAGAGCTCCTACCAGTAAAAAGGTTAATTCAGTTGAAGAAATGTCTACTTTGAGTGAAAAAGTTGATGCTCTTATGAATTTTGTTGCTAATAAAAATGCTCCTATTGATCTTAATGATGTGCCTTTGTCGACTTTGATTGAGATAAATAGTGATGCCGTAGATGTGAACTTTGTTTCATGCACCAATTTTAATAATAATGCGTATAGAGGTACTTTTAATCATAGACCTTTTCGGGAAATTCCTCTAATAATTATGGGAATTCCTATGGTAATCCTTCTTATAATAACAATAGGAACAACTCTGAACTTGAGAATAATATTAAAGAATTTATCAACGGTCAAAAGAATTTTAATACTACGATAGAAGAAAGTTGAGTACGGTTGATGATATGTCTAGAAGCATTGATAAAATTTCTCATGATGTAGAAAATCTCAAGATGAAAATTTGTGTGCCTAAAGTAGAAGAATCAATTAAAGCTTTATATGTTTCTATGGATGAAAGTAAGAAAAGAACCGCTATGGTTAGAGCGAGAATTGGATTTTTAGAAAAGGTGTTATCTAGTGATTTCTTTCATAAAAATGATCAAGATCTTAAAATGATTGATGTTTCTCCTATTGATTATTTGTTTAGTAAAATTAAGATTGATGAAAAAGGGACTTAAGAATAGTCAACTTTTGCTAGAAGGCGTCCGAATAATTTGGAGGGTGAAAATCTTGTTGAGAAAATTGATAAAAGTGGGTTTGGAGAGGTCAAAACTTTAACTAGTGATGTGCCCACTCTATTGGATTGCAAAAACTTTAATTATGATAATTGCTCTTTTATTGATTGTATTTCTTTGTTGCAATCGATGCCATTCTTATGAACAAAATAAAGCTTTTACTAAACATATCGTTGATGCTATGATGGAAGCTTTGAAAGAAAAGTTGGAATTAGAGATTTTAATTCCTAGAAAATTACATGATGAATGGGTACCTACTATCAAAGTCAAGATTAAAAATTGTGAGTGGTTTGCTTTATGTTACTTGGGTGCTAGTGTTTCTACAATTCTGAAATCTTTATGTGATGTGCTTGGTCTTACAGATATCGAAGAATGTTCTTTAAATTTGCACTTGCCAGATTCTACTATTAAAAAGCCTTTGGGAAGAATTAATGATGTTCTTATTCTTGAAAATAGGAATTATGTGCCCATAGATTTTACTATTCTTGATATTGATTGCAATCCGTCTTGTCCAATTATACATGGTAGACCGTTTTTACGTACTATTGGTGAAATTATTGATATCAAAGAAGGCAATATTAAATTTCAATTTCCAATAAGGAAAGGTATGGAACACTTCCCTAGAACAAGATGACAATACTTGCATCTTTGCATTATGCCTAGCTAGGGGCATAAAACGATAGCGCACAATTAATATTGCTTGTCATGTTATCAATCGTGTTTATCTTCACAAGTTCCTTAGGAAAACTTCATATGAGCTTATCACTGGCAAGAAACCAAATGTTTCTTATCTTCGTGTTTTTGGTGCACCTTCCTATATTCTTGATATGAATCATTCCTCCAAATTTGCACCTAAGGCACATGAAGGTTTTCTTCATGGTTATGGATCAAACTCGCATACTTATTGAGTCTGTCATGGTGTAACACGGCCACCTATGGGTCCATCGACACCTTTGTGGTTTGGCAAGGGGGAAGAGCGCGTTGCACAAAGAGCGGAGAGCGTCGAGAAGCACGACGCCGATGACACGGGCACTTTTTACATAGGTTTAGGCTGCCGCGAGGCGTAAAACCCTACTCCTGCTTTGGTGGATTGATGAGGGGATCATGGTGGAGACGCGGCGCTCGATCCCGGCAAGGTTGCCTCGGGACGAGAGCAACTACACTTGTATGAGAGTACAAAGGTCCGAATCCAATCTAAGGTATCCACGACCCTCCTTCTATAGATCAAGGGGTTACTGTCGTGGTTCTAAGTCTGACAGTAGAAAGGGGGGTAGGAATGTAGAGGCAACATCCTAGCTATGGAGGAGTTGTACACGCGAATTTTACATGATCAGGCCCTACTCGGGGGAAGTAACAGCCCTACGTCTCGGAGCCCGGAGGCGGTCGACTGGATTATATGCGTGTGAGTTACAAGAGGTGCAAACCCTTGTCCCAGAGGAGGGGTGGCTTATATAGAGTGTGCCAGAAACCCAGCTCCCCTCCGTTACACAGGGTTCAATGTTCATAAAGAGAGAGCGTTACAGGTAACGTCTATAATAAAGTCCTACAAATGATCATTAAATATATGAGTAAATGCCCGACCGTTGCTATGTAGAATGGCTTTAGGTCTTCTTGTACGTCGAGTGGTCTTTTACATGGTCTAGTGGTTGAATAGTCGAGTGACTCAAAGAAGAAGTAGTCTCCGAGTGAATGGTGGGTCGAGTGGATTGCACTCAACGCCTTTATTGGGTCCACCTTGTTTACTCTTGAACTTCTTTGCTTCTAGGGCAAGGACCTTAGGTAGGACATATAGGTCAGGCCTATTACCCTACCCCAGGTCTATGTCCTCATCATTAGCTCCCGAATGGATTGAGGTCCGAGTGAAATTGAAGGTTGAAGTTGATTTTGCCTTGACTCTTGCCTTTCTCAAGAATTCATCTCTCAATGGAGGCCAATGTTGGAACTTTCGGCTTCGTTTCAGTCGCCTTGATCGATTCAGCAATTACCGATTGGTTTTTATAACATCGCCAGTCGAGTGTCATCTTTGATGCGAAATATTTGGCGTGATCAGTTGCCGAGGATCCCGAATTTCGTGGGATTCGAAATTTCAGTAGGAGCACGCCAGACGGAACGTGCCGTGGTAAGCGGAGTGGATAGACAGGGCGTTTCAATTTCCGCGCCACCTTTTTCACCACGTATCACATGTGTGACTGTTTGAGGGATTTGACAAGATCGCCCGGACCCACGCGTCAGCCACTCGGAAGTGGGCCTTTAAAAGCAGCGAGACAGAGGCGTCCGCACTGTGCGTGCCCATTCTCCTTCTTCTTCTATTGCTCCTTCACCCATCCGGCTTCTCCACTCTCGATGCCACCGCTCCGCCATCATGGGGAAGGAGAGAACGGCGGCGCTGGAACGCGTGAAGAAGGCGACGGGGGTGGCGAAAAGAAGGAAGACGAATCAGGGGTCTTCATCGCACTCGGGGCTGCCGTCGGGTTGGATCCGATCTTCGCTTCGACAGGAGGACTTGGACGATATGGCCGAGTTAGGGCTGATCGTCCACGAGTCTGTGCGGCTGCAGGAGGGGGAAACGGAACCGCAGCCACGACCGGGTTAGTGCGTTCTGCTCGTCACCCATGTCGACCGCGACTTCTCGCTTCCTCCACACCCCTTATTTCGGGGTTTCTTGAATTTCTTTGGGGCCCAACTCCATCATTTTACTCCCAACACCATCACATATCTTGCCGTGTTTGTATTCATGTGCGAGAATTTCCTGGGGTGTCGACCGCACTGGGGTCTTTTCAAGCACATCTTTACCATACGCTCTCAAACAGTGAAGAAAGCAAACTCGAACGACGAGAAAACCCATGTTATCTAGATGTGTGGGTGAGGGAGTCCTAGATTAGGGGGTGTCCGGATGACCGGACTATACGTTCAGCCGGACTCCTGGACTATGAAGATACAAGATTGAAGACTTCGTCCCGTGTCCGGGAGGGACTTTCCTTGGCGTGGAAGGCAAGCTTGGCGATACGGATATGCAGATCTCCTACCATTGTAACCGACTCTATGTAACCCTAACCCTATCCGTGTCTATATAAACCGGAGGGTTTTAGTCCGTAGGACAATATACACAACAACAATCATACCATAGGCTAGCTTCTAGGGTTTAGCCTCTCCGGTCTCGTGGTAGATCTACTCTTGTACTACCCATATCATCAATATTAATCAAGCAAGACGTAGGGTTTTACCTCCATCGAGAGGGCCCGAACCTGGGTAAAACTTCGTGTCCCTTGCCTCCTGTTACCATCCAACCTAGACGCACAGTTCGGGACCCCCTACCCGAGATCCACCGGTTTTGACACCGACATTGGTGCTTTCATTGAGAGTTCCTCTGTGTCGTCGCCATCAGGCTCGATGGCTCCTACGATCATCAATAGCATGCATTCCAGGGTGAGACCTTCCTCCCCGGACAAATCTTCGTCTTCGGCGGCTTCGCACTCCGGGCCAATTCACTTGGCCGTCTAGAGCAGATCAAAAGCTACGCCCCTGGCCGTCATGTCAGATTTGGAAGTTTAAACTACACGGCTGACATCCACGGGGACTTGATATCAACGGATTCGAGCCACTGCCGAGCGCGCCGCACTGTCCCGACGAGCATGATCTAGCTCTGGCGCCGAACAGTGCCCTGGAGGCCGCACCCGCATCAGCTTCGACCCTTAATTCAGAGCCAACTGCGCCGATCGAGGATGGGCGGTTGGACGTCACCTCGGGGGCTGCAATCCCAACGGCGATTGAGCCGAACACCAGCCCCGTACTCTGCGAGACTCGTGACTCCAAGGAGCCGGACTCCTCTCCGGACTCTGAACCCTTCGCGCCCCTGCCGATCGAATCCGATGGGGTGCCGATTATGGAGTTTACTGCCGCGGACATCTTTCAGCACTCGCCTTTCGGTGATATTCTAAAAACACTAAAGTCTCTCTCTTTATCAGGAGTGCCCTGGCTGGACTATGGTCAGCAAGGTTGGGATTCGGACGATGAAGAAATTCAAAGCCCACCCACCACCCACTTTGTAGCCACTGTCGATGATTTAACCGACATGCTCGACTTCGACTCCGAAGACATCGGCGGTATGGACGCCGATGAAAGAGACGATGAAGAACCAGCGCCTACTGGGCCCTGGAACGCCACCTCGTCATATGACGTATACATGGTGGACGCACCAAAAGATGACGACGAGGAGCGGAAGGACGCACCGAAAGCTTATTCCCTCAAAAAGATGACGACGAGGAGCGCAAGCGCCGCCCCAAATCCTGCCTCGACAGAAACAGCGATCATACAGACCCAGCGCTGGAGCAGGGCGAACCGCTGCTGGACAACGGCATTCCGGATAATCAAACCGAACAAACAAATCCTATCAAGGCTAATGGTCTGGACGACATAATGCCGGACAGACACCCAGAGCAGCAGACTGCCCGTAAAAGGCTTGTTGCCACCACGAGGAGTCTGAAAAAGTAGAAGCAAAGGCTCAAAGCCGCGCAAGACACACTCCAAATCAGATGGAGTAAAATGCTCAACACTGCAGCAAGGTACGGCGACAATCGCCCCTCCAAGAGCTACCCAAAGCGGAAGCTGCTTCCCGAATTTGATGAGGAGGCCTCAGAACCCCCACAACCAAATATCAAAGCAGCCACTTGGTCATATAGATGACCCCTCTACCAACACAGATCGGCATACAACGCCGCTCACAATACAATACGCGACCCATGCGAGGGCTCGCACCAAAAGGACGGCGCAACAAGATCCATCTATGGACCACGCAAGCGCGCCCCAGCATACAATGCAACACAACAAACATCCGAACAACGCGGTACACCCAGCTACAGGGGTGCCGCACACCCCCTATGTTTCACCGACGAGGTGCTGGACCACGAATTTCCAGAGGGATTCAAGCCCAT
Source organism: Triticum dicoccoides (assembly GCF_002162155.2). Lineage (NCBI taxonomy): Eukaryota > Viridiplantae > Streptophyta > Magnoliopsida > Poales > Poaceae > Triticum > Triticum dicoccoides. Next base: position 378,882,350 of record NC_041386.1, read on the forward strand.
AAACATAGAGGCATACGACGGAACAACAGACCCTGGGGTCTAGATTGAGGACTACATCCTTCATATCCATATGGCTCGAGGAGATGATCTCCACGCCATCAAGTACCTACCCCTCAAGCTCAAAGGGCCAGCTCGGCACTGGCTCAAAGGCCTACCCGAAAGCTCCATTGGATGTTGGGAAGAGCTCGAAGACGCCTTTCGGGAAAATTTTCAAGGGACTTATGTCCGACCTCCAGATGCGGACGATTTGAGTCATATAACTCAATAGCCCGGGGGAGTCAGCTCGAAAGCTTTGGAACAGGTTTCTTACTAAAAAAACCAGATTGTCGACTGTCCGGACACCGAAGCCTTGGCAGCTTTCAAGCATAGAGTCCATGACGAATGGCTCACCAGACACCTCGGCCAAAATAAGCCGAGAACGATGGCCGCACTAACAAACCTCATGACCTGCTTTTGCGCGGGTGAGGACAGCTGGCTAGCCAGATGCAGCACTAGCGACCCTAGTATATCTAAAGTTAGAGATGGAAATGGGAAATCACGGCGCAACAGCAATAACAAACGTCGGAATAAAGAAGACAGCATGAAGGGAACGGCAGTAAATGCCGGATTCAAAACCTCTCGGCCAGGTCAAAAGCCGCTCCCTAAAGGCACCAGGGATGAATTGTCCAGCCTCAACAAAATTCTGGACCATGTATGTCAGATTCATAGTACCCCTGGTAAACCTGCTAATCATACCCACAGAGAATGTTGGGTCTTCAAGCAGTCCGGCAAGCTCAACGCCGTACACAAGGGGGAGGATACACCAAGTGAAGACGAGGATGAGCCCCCCAAGCAAGACACGGGGGAACAAAAGAAATTTCCACCAGAAGTCAAAACAGTAAACGTGTTACACATAATCAAGGGAAAAAACAACGCGGCACTCCCAGGAAAATATACCCAAGTGCCTGTCACCATGAAGTCCTGCCACTGGTCATCTCAATCGATCACTTTCGACCATCGCGATTACTCAGCAAGTATCCGACACGCAGGATGGGCTGCCCTGGTATTAGACCCAGTAATTGGTGGATATCACTTCACAAGAGTCCTGATGGATGGCGGCAGTAGCCTAAACCTAATATATCAGGATACAATCTGCGAGATGGGGTTAGACCCAACACAAATTCGCCATAGCAATACAACCTTTAAAGGAGTAACGCCAGGCCCATGGGCTCATTGTATGGGCTCCCTCCTGCTACAAGTTATATTCGGCTCCCCCGATAACTTTTGTCGCGAGCATTTAACTTTCCACATCGCTCCGTTTCAAAGTGGCTATCAAGCACTGATCGGATGCGAAGCTTTCGCTCGATTTAATGCAATACCACACTATGCCTCCCTCACACTCAAGATGCCCGGTCCACGTGGCATCATTACAGTGCACGAAAATATCAAGCAATCTCTACGCGCTGAAGAGAGTGAGGTTGCCTTGGCAGCCGCACACTAAAGGCGCCCGGACAAGCGAAAGCATCCAATAGGTCGTCAAGACCTCAGATACAACTAATCAAGTCCGACGCTGCTATTTATATGGAATAAGTGGTCACACCCCTATTTGTCAATACAAGGGGCTCAACGCGCGCAGACAAGTGGCAATTTCTTATCATCTTGAAATATACATGGTTTCTTTAAAAAACTATCTTTTTGCACAACAACTTTTTCACTTAACTTCCTCTCTTTTACAGACGATCATCATGCTACACCTGTCCAGGATATGGCACAACGAAGACACAGGCGCAAATGTGCAGCAGGGACCCGCTCCAAGGATTCTTTTTAGATTAAGACCCTGCGTAAACCTTTTTTACTGTCTCTTGTTGATACGTATCCACCGTTGAGAAGGATGCTGACATCTTGGCATGTGGCCACGCCAGAACAATGCACGTACCTGGACACAAGGGGCTTCTTACAAAGGCCACTATTTAGGCCCGGTTTATACAACAAAGACCGAATACCTTAGGGAGTGTTCGGCATCGCGAGTTTGGCCTTATATGCATCAGCTCCGAATCATTGTCTTTGGTCAAATGTTGGGTTTGCCCGGCTCCTGTGCTTTGGTGCCTTACGTTCTGCCTTGCCGGCTAAGGTAGCACCAGGAGAACTACTGTGATTGTGCCCTGGTTCATCCAGACGAGCACCTTAGTAGAGAAAGCAGAAAACTGACTGTCATGATATAGCGTGAGACTGGTCAACCACTCGATGACCTGTGGGAATGTTAGAATTCCTCCGCCTTAACAAAGGGCCATTTTCCGGCCAAGCATGTACGCACCCCGGAATCGGGAGAGTGCGGAGCCACCAGTGGCTATCTAGTAGCCCCACTGTCAAACTCCTATGGCTAAGTGAAAGTGCTAAAGCATTATAGTCCGGTTGCCTCGCTCGCTCCGCTATCACCTCCTTAATAGGACCAAGACGTTGGGTTAAGTGTGAACGCATGTTTTTGCGAGCACCTCCGCATTATATGCGTGGGTGTTGAAGCCGACGACTGCAATCTTTCAGGTTATACACATGTATACATAAACGGCCGCCCAGGAGGCATCATATTACTTTCAGGCAAAAGTATAAAAAAATCCTTATAAAAATTTATAAAAGAATTTCGCTTACAATGAGATTACATATCACTCAAAACATAATATTTTTTGAGCACTGGGTCTCTATCAAACGGGCACCCTCAAGAACTTCTTCAAAGTAGTGCTCAGCAGCCTTTCGACCTATAGCCGAATCCTGCGCTGCAACATTGGTAGCATCCATCTCCGCCCAGTATGCCTTAACACAGGCAAAGGCCATCCGTGCACCCTCTATGCACGCTGACCTCCTCATCGCATTAATGCACGGCACCATGTCAAGGACCTGCTGCACCAAGCCGAAATAGCTGGTCGGTTTTGACCTTTCCGGCCATAGCTGATCCACAACAGACCTCATGGAGAGTCCGGACAACCTATTTAGTTCGGCCCATTCGGCTAATTGGTCAATCAATGAAAGTGGACGCTCGGGAGAATGGAATTGTCTCCAAAACAGCCGGTCTACTTCACGGCCCGTCTGACCCTGGAAGTACTTGGCTGCATCTGCAGCGCTCGCCGCCAAATCCATATACACATCCTCCGACCTCCACAGCTGATCCAAAGGGGCATACCATGGATCTCCGAATTTCCTCCGCAACATAAAGGATTTCCCAGCTACAATATCCCCGGCTTCCCGCAGCTCCTCCTTCTTTGCCCTCATAGCAGAGCGGAGATCCTTTTTCGTCGCAGCAGACTTCTCAAGGTCCAATGCCTTCGCTTGGTTTTCCTTTTCAAGAACCCGGCAACGGTCGGCGGCGGCTTTTAATTCTATAGCCATCTTGTCCATCTTGTCTCGGGTCTCGCCACGCGCGGCCTTCTCGGCTAGCAACTCTTCGGCCGCCTTCACAGCAGCCGCATTACCCAACCTCGCTTGTTCCTTGGCTCGGGCAAGTTCTACCCGCAAGGCTTCAACAGTGGCAGCTCCATCTGCAGTCACAACATATTAAAGATACTAGCATCATGTTGCTCATCCTAGGTGGCGTTTACCAGATAATGACACTTACCCTGCACCTCGTCAAGCCTTTTGTTAACAAGCTCGATGTCGGCGTCTGCCGCATCCAACTGTCGTTCTAAATGGGCAAACTTGCAAGTCCGGCTAGCCACCGGAGCTTCCATCACCTGCACATAGAGGCAGTATGGTTATTACCTGGGAATATGATCCTCTGTTCGTCGTTGTTTCCGACGACAACCAGATTCTCAGGGGCTACTATCTACATAGGGCACACCTAGCATGTGGAGGGCTATCATACATTCTTTTACGTACCTCAAAGCCTGTCAGTAGACTCATAAAAGCTTCATGCAATCCGCTTTCGGCGGACGATATTCTCTCCATCACCGTATTCATCAGCACACGGTGTTCATCTGAGATGGCTGCTCGCCCCACCAACTCCCTCAGAACATCCGATCGCACACCAGACGGTGCCGGACTCTTTTGTATGCTCTCTTCGGGAGCCGGACACTGGGAGCTTCGGGGGTCAATGGGATTATCTTCTGGCCTCACCGGACTCGGAGAGGCCCTCCGCGACGACACTTCAGGGTTGTCCGCTTCTAGAGCCGAGGAGTCCGGAGGAGGTGTTTCACTCTCCATCATCTCTGGAAGAAGATCCCCCGAAGACGAGCTCATTTGAGAGGGGCTAAGGCCCAAACTACAAAAATATATGCGGTGGTTATTTTCTCAGAAGAAAAGATGGCATATCTGTACTATTAAAAGTATTTTGGGTCACTTACGACTCGCGGGAGAATTGATCCCCCCGCGGACTTTGTGCGGCAACGGCACCCCCCGAGGTAGGACCCTCTGTGGGAGACTTCTTCTCCCGTTTGGAAGCTTCGGCTTCCGAATCCCCGGGCGCAGTCCTTTTCCTCTTATGGTCGTCTTCCTTCATGAAGACGCTCGCTCCCTCGGCTAGAATGGGCAGCGTTGGGGGCCCGCGTCCACCCACATTATTCTCCACAGTATCTTCCTTCAAGGGCTCCGGGCAAGGTGCGGTCTGGAGCATCTTTTCCAATACCGGATTTTCCAAACCCTCAGGGAGGGGGCCGAACACCGAATCAACTTCGCCTTTGTTAGCCAGTCCTGGTCAAAAAGTGAACTTTCAGAAATAACTTCGTAACAATGGAGAGATAGTATGTTCGGCCGAAAGATGCCTTACCTGTTCGGCGGCGCGGTTACTACTCAGGGCCATGTCCTCGGTGATTTCCGGACACTCCACCTGAGGTCCGAAGAATGACTTGTACGTCTCCTCGTGCGTCAAGCCGAGGAAATTTTGAATGGCAGGCGGTCCGTCGGGATTAAACTCCCACAGGCGAAGAGGCTAGCGTTTGCAAGGCTGGACTTGACGAACCAGCATAACCTGTATTACCGCAACCAAACTGAAATCTCCATTGAAGAGATCTCGAATGCGGCTTTGCAGTATAAGCACATCCTTGGCTGGCCCCTAGCTCAGACCTCTGCTGGTCCATGACATCAGCTGTGGTGGGGGGCCCAAGCAGAAAATAGGGGGGCCGCCCACTTGGCACTTCTAGGAGCCGTGATGTAGAACCACTCATGTTGCCACAATTCAGACACCTCTGGGATGGAACCTTTGGGCCACGGAGCTCCCGTCATCTTGCGTATTGAGGCACCTCCACACGCTGCATGTTGCCCCTCGATCATCTTCGTCTTCACTTCAAAGGTCTTGAGCCATAGGCCAAAGTGAGGGGTAACCCGGAGGGAAGGACTCGCACACGACAATAAATGTCGTGATATGAAGAAAGGAGTCTGGAGCTAGATCATGAAAGTCTATCCTGTAGTAAAACATCAAACCCCTTACGAAAGGATCCAGATCAAGGCCTAGACCTCGGAGGAGGTGGGAGACGAACACGACATTCTCATTGGGTTCGGGGGTGGGGACGGCCTGCCCTCGGGGAGGCAGCCGATGCAAAATCTCGGCGGTCAGATATCTGGCCTCCCTCAACTTTTTGATGTCTTCTTCCGTGATGGAGGAAGGCACCCATTGGCCTTGAAAGCTAGATCCGGACATGACTGAAGGTTCGGAGCACCTGACCTGAACTTCGGGTGTTTAATCTTGAGGTGGGGGAAGGATTCGATTTAGCACGGGAGGGAAAAATAAAAGCCTTGTCCCCTTTATAAAGAGGGTGAATATCAAGCGTCCTCTCTGTGTCCGTTTGGACTTGCCTATAATCTAGGAGTCCTAGAAGCGGTTGGGTTACCCACGCCCGTAGTAATGAGAATCCCGGAATAAGGGGACATGATCTCTGCTTTAACAAGACGTGCTAAGGAAACCGCCTCGCATGACGCGCTGAGGTGGGATAATAAAGCGATTCGAATAAAGGCTTGGCCGTGGTGTGTCACACTACGGAATACGTCAGCAGATTAGATTTGTGTAAATATTATTCTCTCTAGGGCAATATGTGAAAACTTATTTTACAGAGCCGGACACTGTCTTTGTGTTCAAAAACATCTATGGAGTACTTGGAGGGGGAACCCGCCTTGCAATGCCGAAGACAATCTGCGCGCCGGACTCGTCGTCATTGAAGCCTGGTTCAGGGGCTACTGAGGGAGTCCTGGATTAGGGGGTGTCCGGATGACCGGACTATACCTTTAGCCGGACTCCTGGACTATGAAGATACAAGATTGAAGACTTCGTCCCGTGTCCGGGAGGGACTTTCCTTGGCATGGAAGGCAAGCTTGGCGATCTGGATATGCAGATCTCCTACCATTGTAACCGACTCTATGTAACCCTAACCCTATCCGGTGTCTATATAAACCGGAGGGTTTTAGTCCGTAGGACAACATACACAACAACAATCATACCATAGGCTAGCTTTTAGGGTATAGCCTCTCTGATCTCGTGGTAGATCTACTCTTGTACTACCCATATCATCAATATTAATCAAGCAAGACGTAGGGTTTTACCTCCATCGAGAGGGCCCGAACCTGGGTAAAACTTCGTGTCCCTTGCCTCCTGTTACCATCCAGCCTAGACGCACAGTTCGGGACCCCCTACCCGAGATCCGCTGGTTTTGACACCGACAGTGGGGGTCCGGGTATTCAGAAGAGGAAACGAAGTTCTTTTCCCTCGATGACTCTTCCGGAGTCAGTGAGGGGATGGCTATCGACTTGGTTCTACAGCCAGGACATCGTGACCCAGGCCAGTCGACTGGACTTCCCCCTTTCTCTTTTGATCATGTTCAAACTCCGTATTCGTTGAATGTGACTGCCGCGGAGAAAGCGGAGACAAGCATGCTTGTCGAGACAGTGGTTTAGTTGATCAACCAAGGTGTCACTGGCATGGATCTACTAGACGTCTTCCTTAGACGGCGCATCCAACCACTCCAAGCTCGTGACCACTCCATGTGGATGTACTCCGGGGATGGTGACACTGCTCGGGTTCATCCGAAGGAGGTGGAGGCCAAACCAGTGGCCGAGTGGCTGAGGGGTATCACCAGGAACAAGGACAACCCCAGGGGCGCCAGGAGAGTCAACCCTTTCAGCGACAGAAACCAACCAGACAAGGTTTGGCCATTTAAACTGAGCTTTTAGACGTGTTTTCCAACTATTTGTTGATCCGACTGACTTGAAGTCGGCTCCTTGTTTTGTAGATTTACACGGAGATGTATTCAGTGCCCAATGGTGAACAAGCTCTGGAGCAAGACCAAGAGGGGGAGGACAGTGCGTAGGAGAGCGGCGAGTGGGAGTCACCAGCCAACGATGATGAAGATGAGAGCGATGAGTCGGGCGATGAGGAAGTAGCCGACTCACCGCCTCATTCTGAAGGTCAATCCAAGCAGCACCATGATCCCATGCATAGGCACGGTAAAGCTATGGCGTCGACTGCTCCATCTCAAAAACGCGCTCGGTCTCCGACTCTCGAATTGGTTGAGAAGGTCACCAAGCAGCCCAAGGTCAATCCTTCGAAGGCTCGGAAGACCTTGCCTAGAATCAAGATGGACGTTCCTGTTGCTTCTGGGTAAATGTTCTTCCTGTATTTTCTTGTTCCGACCGACTTTTTTGTTCTGACCGAGTGGATGATGAACGTTTACAGCCTGACCTCAGCTGCGACTGACATGGACATTGACAAGAATCCGACCAACGAGGAAACCAACGGCAGAGCTACCTCCACAGCCAGGAAGTCTGCCCGATTCAAATTTATTTGGACGATTGGATTGTTTGTCAGCTATCCATACGACTTTCTCTGTTTATTGCAGTTCCACGGGACGTTGTTGTGCTCCCGGATGATGAAGAAGAAGTACCAGTGAGGGGGAGGAGGAGGAAAGACAAGGGACTAGGTGGGAAAGCGCCTGAGGTCCAGGATCTTCAGTTGACCGTGACGCCTGGGGCGGCAGTCGAGCATTTGACAGATCCGGCTCGAACCAACATCACCTTCCCTGTCCCGCTATCGACTGGTCGTCCATCGGGATCAGCTGCTCAGACTTCTGCTACACCGATACAACTCCACGCTTGAGATCCTGCAGCTGCTTCGACTGCTCTGCCAGCATCGCCTTTTACTGCGTATCAGACTTCGGATGACCCATCGACTGCTGCCAAGCAAGCTCTTCTTCAGTTAAATCTTTCTGATGGGACAAATGAAAGTGGTGCATGAGGCCAGCCAGGTGGCCTTCAACGCCGGAGCTGCTCTGCAAACTAATGTCCAGGTTAGTTGGTCATATTTCTCATCTAATCACCCACTTGGGTGTGGCTGTTTTGAAATTGTATAAGTCACTTTGGATCGACTCAAGCTGAATCTTTGAACTAGTGGGGGCACTCTGAGTGCACCCACTGGGTGTAGTCCCCGAGACCATAGTTGACTGCGGGCAGTCGACTGTGGTCTGAGAATCTGAACTTTCTTTTTTACAACTCGCGCTGGGTAGACCATGCCGAGTGGAATTAAAACTAGTGGGGGCACGCTAAGTGCACCCACTGGGTGTAGTCCCCGAGACCATAGTTGACTGCATGCAGTCGACTATGGTCTGAGAATCTGAACCTCTTTTTGTCACTCGATGGTAGTCTTGGAGTAGCTGTCGCGGTGATGTCTTTCATTTCAGTCGACTAACAAGTCTTATGTGTTGGCCGCAAAAATCTTGTGATCTCGGTGCTCAACTCTCTACACTGAACCAGCAACAAATCAGCCTCGACCTTGATCTGGAACTGGCCAAAAAGAATCTAAAGACTGCTCGCAATGAAGTAGCTGCCATGGGAGGTAACCAATCATGAACTGTTTATCTTACTGTTGCTAGCACTTTTCCTTTCCGTTTTTTAACCGAGTGACTCCACTCGAGCAGATGTACGTAGTGAAAATCGTCAACTCCAAGCCCATCTGAATAATGTTATTTCTTTAGAGAAAATGAAGCAGGCTTTGGAGAAGAAGGATCTGGATCTTGCTGCTGCACAGAAGGAAGCGCGAGAGAAAACTGTGCTTGCCGACAAGAAGCTTGCTTCGGTCGACAAGCTAGAAGAAGAGAATTCCAAACTGAAGACTGATGTTTCTGATGCCAATCGGGAGGTCGAGCGACTGAAGAAGGACAAGGACAAGCTGACTGATGAGCTTGGGAGCCTCAAAGTTAAGAAGGGAGAGTTGGAGTCTTATCTGGGCCAGCTTGCTGCAAAGCTGGTCTTAAACCTTGAAGGTACTGATGGTTCACTGACTTGTTTCTGTTGACTGTCAAGTCTAATTATATGGTCGACTCACCATTCACTCGACTGTGCAGAATTTTGTCAAGACTTTGAAGCGGAAACTGGGCGGGTCGAGATGGGTCTTGACTCCATAAACTGTCCAGTCAAGGATGATGTTGCGATGAATGTGCTGCGGTTGGAATCTCGCATGGACATCGCGGTTACTTATCTTGCCCGCCTGAAAGCAGGGATGACTCGGGCTGATGCTAAACTCTGGCCTCAGGCAGAACTGTCCCAAGATTTCGAGTCCCTGATGGCTCGACTGAATCAAATCCCCGACCGAGTGCAAGAATGGAAGAAGTCATCCGCTCGTTGTGGCGCTGATGTCGGGTTGTCGGTGGTCCGAGTGCACTACAAAGACATCAAAGAAGACAAGCTGGCGGAAATCAAGGTTGCTAACACCAATAGACACACTTTCCAGTCCTTCATGGACAGTTTCCTTGAAGCCGCCACTCGTATTGTAGACATCATAAACCTTGACAGTTTCTGCGACCTAGCCAGTCCTTCTCCTGACGCGTGACCGAAAAACATTATGCTCCACCTTTATTTGCCTCGGAATGCAGAGTTATTGTGTAACTGTTAAACTCCTTCGGGCTTGATGCCCGAATACTTTTGATCCGTCGACTGGAACTTTTAGGATCTATGTGAACTTGGTTTATTTCTGAATATGCTTGTATTTGCCTTCATGTGGACTTCGCTCTTTGAGATGTAGCCCTGAAGTGGAGACTTCAATCGACCTGCGCCTCGTCGTCCCTACGGACAGGGGTGGAGCGCACATTGTATTTGTGGCGTAGCTCGGAGAAGAAGGTCGTGGTTGACCTGAACCTCGTCGCCATTGCAGATAGGGATGGAGCGTACATTGTACTTGTGGCGCAGCTCCTAAGGAGAAGGTTGTAGTCGACCTGCACCTCGTTGTCCTTGCGGATGGGGATGGAGTGCACATTGTATTTGTGGTGGAGCTCCAAAGGAGAAGGTTGTAGTCGACCTGCACCTCGTCGTCCTTGCTGATAGGGATGGAGCGTACGTTTGTACTTGTGGCACAGCTCCTAAGGATAAGGTTGCAGTCGACCTGCACCTCGTCGTCCTTGCAGATGGGGATGGACTTTAAACCTTAGGCGAGTACTGGACCGCAGCTAAGCCCCCGAGTGGGAGGATTGCTCACCACTCGGTAGGATTTTTTAAACTTAGGCGAGTACTGGACTGCAGCTAAGCCCCCGAGTGGGAGGGTTGCTCACCACGCGGTAGGATTTTTTAAACTTAGGCGAGTACTGGACTAAAGCTAAGCAAATTACAAAGGTATTTCTTATTATATTTTATTCGAATGAGTACTTAAGTGTAAAAGGGGCGGAGCAACTCCGCATTCCAAGCCCGTGGCTCCTCCTTCTTATGCTCGACATTGTAAAGTTGGTATGCCCCGTTGTGGAGCACTCTGGTGACAATGAAGGGGCCTTCCCAAGCAGGAGCGAGCTTGTGTGGTTTCTGCTAATCCACTCGAAGAACCAAGTCTCCCTCTTGAAAGGCTCGACCTTTCACATTTCTGGCGTGGAATCGACGCAAGTCTTGCAGATAAATGGTCGACTGGATCAAGGCCATCTCTCTTTCCTCCTCTAGGAGGTCGACTGCGTCCTGCTGAGCTTGTACTGCTTCATCTTCAGAGAAGAGCTCGACTCGTGGTGCATTATGAAGCAAGTCACTTAGTAGAACAACTTCAGCTCCATAGACCAAGAAGAATGGAGTTCGGCCAGTCGACCAATTGGGAGTTGTCCTCAATCCCCAAAGAACTGATGGAAGTTCATCAACCCAGGCGCCTGCTGCATGCTTGAGGTCTCGCATTAGACGGGGTTTCAATCCTTTGAGAATCAGGCCATTTTCTCTCTTTTCTTGTGCATTGGACTGGGGATGGGCAACTGAAGCATAGTCGACTCGTGTGCCTTGGGAGGCGCAAAAGGCTCTGAACTCATCTAATCGAAGTTCGATCCATTGTCAATGATGATGCTGTGTGGAACTCTGTATCTGAACGTCAATTCTCTGATGAAGCTGATGACAGTACTAGCTTCCAAATTCTTGATAGGCTTGGCTTCAATCCACTTGGTAAACTTGTCGACTACTACAAGCACGTGAGTGAAGCCGCTCCTACCAGTCCTCAGTGGTCCAACCATATCTAATGCCAAATGGAAAATGGCCAGATGAGTGCAATGGTCTTTAGGGATGACGCAGGTTTGTGGGACATATTGGAGTAAAATTGGTAGCCTTCACATCTGTCGACTATATCTTTCGCCATTTCATTTGCTCGTGGCCAATAAAATCCAGCTCGGTATGCTTTAGCCACAATGGTCCTAGAGGACGCATGGTGGCCACAGGTCCCCGAGTGGATGTCGTTGAGGATCACTAGACCTTCTTCCAGGGTTATGCATTTCTGGCTGACTCCGGTTACACTTTCCCTGAACATCTATCCTCTTATCATAGTAAAGGCTTTGGATCGACGGACGATCTGTCGAGCCTCTTCTTCATCCTCTAGGAGTTCCTTCCGAAGGATATACGCAATGTACGTCACTATCCAGTCGGGAGTAATAACCAAAATATCCATGATTAGGTCGACCACGGCTGGAATCTCGACTTCAGTCGGATCGGTGGCACTCTTTGGCTGTGGGGGCTCTTCAGTGAAGGGATCTTCTTGAACTGAAGGTGCATGAATATGCTCCAGGAACACATTACTGGCAATGGCTTCTCTCTTGGAGCCTATCTTTGCTAAATCATCGGCTGCTTAATTTTTCAGTCAGGGTATATGATGGAGCTCTAACCCCACAAACTTCTTTTCCAACTTCCTCAGTGCGTTGCAGTAGCCAGTCATGGCTGGGCTTCTGACGTCCCACTCCTTCATCACTTGATTGACTACTAAATCTAAGTCGCCATAGACCATGAGGCGATGGACGCCGAGTGAGATGGCCATACGTAACCCATACAAGAGTGCTTCATATTCTGCTTCATTATTGGAGGAATCAAAGTGAATCTGGAGGACATATCTGAGCTTGTCTCCTCGGGGGGATACCAGTACCACCCCAGCACCAGAACCATTCAGCATCTTGGAACCATCAAAGAACATGGTCTAGTGCTCTGAGTGAACTGGAGTCGGCAGTTGCTGTTCGATCCACTCAGCGAGGAAATCCGCTATTGCTTGGGACTTGATAGCTTTATTTGCCTCGAACTTGTTATCTGAGGGAAGGAGTTCAATCACCCACTTTGCCACTCGTCCAGTAGCATCTCTGTTGTTCAGAATCTTTGATAATGGAGCGTCGCTGATGAGTGTAATGGAGTGGTCAGAGAAGTAATGTGCAACCTTCTTCATGGTCATATAAATCCCATAAACAAGCTTCTGATAATGTGGATATCTTTGCTTTGATGGAGTAAAAACTTCAGAGACATAGTATACTCGGCGCTGAACTTTGTAAGCTTTTCCTTCTTCTTTCCACTCGAGCGTAAGTACTGTACTGACAAGTTGTCCACTTGCTGCAATGTAAGGCAGTAAAGGCTCTCTGCTGATTGGAGCAGCAAGCACCGGCTAGGTGGAAAGCAGGGCTTTAAGCTCTGCAAATGTTGCATCAGCTTCAGGAGTCCACTCGAACTTATCTGACTTCTTCATCAGTCGGTAAAGAGGCAGTGCCTTTTCACCAAGGCGAGAAATGAATCGACTTAGGGTAGCCAAACAACCAGTAAGCTTATGGACATCATGTACACGCATAGGGAGTTTCATCTAGAGTATGGCACCCACTTTCTCTGGGTTAGCATCGATCCCTCGTTCGGAAATGAGAAAACCGAGTAATTTTCCGCCTGGAACTCCAAACGTGCACTTTGATGGATTAAGCTTGATATCACACCTTCTGAGGTTGGCAAAGGTTTCAGCAAGGTCAGCCAATAGGTAGGAACCTTTACATGACTTAACCACAATGTCATCCATGTATGCTTCCACATTCCGACTGATCTGAGTGAGTAAACACTTCTGGATCATCAGCATGAATGTGGCTCCAACATTCTTCAAGCCGAATGGCATAGTGACATAACAGAAGCACCCAAATGGGGTGATGAAAGCCATATCTCATCGGGTCCATACAGACGGATCTGATGATACCCGGAATAAGCTCCAAAAAGGACAAACGCTCACACACCGCAGTCGAGTCGACTATTTGGTCGATGCGAGGGAGAGAAAAGTGATCTTTCGGGCAGGCCCGATTGATATGTTTGAAGTCAATGCACATGCGAAGTGAGTCATCCTTCTTTGGGACCATGAAAACATTAGCTAACCACTCGGAGTGATAAATCTCTCGGATAAACTCAGCTGCTAGAAGCCGAGCCACTTCTTCACCGATTGCCTTTCTCTTCTGTATGGCGGACCGTCGAAGATGTTCTTTTACTGGTTTCACTTTTGGGTCGACTCACAAACGATGCTCAGCTAGTCCCCTGGGAACACCTGGCATGTTAGAAGGTTTCCACGCAAAGCTGTCCCAGTTCTCATGAGGAACTAGATGAGCGCTTCTTCCTATTTGGAGTCGAGTGTTGTTGAAATGTGAGTTGGAGCAGCATTGGGATCCGTTGGGTGAATATGAATCAGCTTCGTTTCACCAGACGACTGGAATGCTGAATTTGTGGCAGGCTTCTTAGATCGCAACAAACCACTCGGATATGCACTTTTTGATACTCCTGCAATTCCACTACTGCCATCTGTGCATCGGCGATCTTTGAGCCCTTCTGGAAGCACTCTTCTGCCTTCTTTCGATTGCCAGTGATAGTGATCACCCCTTTAGGACCAGGCATCTTCAATTTGAGGTACGCGTAACATGGCCGAGCAATACAACGTGCATAAGCCGGCTGCCCAGAATAGCATGATAAGCACTCTAGAAATCCACAACTTCAAATGTCAATTTTTCTTTGCCATAATTCTTGTAATCACCGAAAACTACATCAAGGGCGATCTGGCCGAGTGACGTAGCCTTCTTGCCAGGAATAACTCCATGGAAACTCATATTGCTTTCACTGAGTCTGGACATCGGGATGCCCATTCTTCTCAATGTCTCTGCATACAGTATATTCAGACCACTGCCACCATCCATCAGAACCTTAGTCAATCGAGTGCCTTCGACTACTGGGTCGACCACCAGCGCTTGACTCCCAGGGGTGGCTATGTGCGCTAGGTGATCGGACTGGTCGAATGTAATGGCAGTCTGAGACCACTTCAAATATGTGGGTGTCACCGGAGCGACCATGTTCACTTCTCTGTTGATGACTTTCAGTCGACTCTTACTATCAACATCAGCGAAAATCATCAGAGTGGAATTGATGTGGGGGTAACCATCATCGTCCTCTTCCTCATCCTCAACTTTGTCCGGTTCCTACTCCTTTTCCTTGGGCTGTTTCTCTCAGAATTGCCGGATTAGGAGTCGACACTGTCGAGTGGTATGCTTCGGGTAAATGAAATTACCCTCTTCATCTTTCTTGGTGTGAATGTGGCATGGTAAATCTAGCACATCATTTCCATCTTGATCTTTTACTTTCTTGAGGTTCCACGGTCCTTTGAGTTTCCCTTCGAACTTTCCTTGAGTCATGACTAAGGCTTCTCCAGGAGTAGTTGGCTCGGCTTTGTGCTTCTACTTCCGACTGGAGTTCCCTCCTCCAGTTATCATGGGCAACTGCTTTGTGCTTGCCACTCCGGAGTCGGTCTTCCTCTTCACCATTGATGTATTTGGTGGCAATCTCCATCATCCGAGTCAGAGTCATATCTCTTGTCCGACCGAATTTCAGGTTCAATTCCCGATACTTAACGCCTTCTTTGAAGGCACAAATTGCTTGGTGATCTGACACATTCTCCACTGTATGGTGTAATGTGATCCATCTCTAGAAATAATCTCTCATAGTTTCATTCGGTTTCTAAATGCAACACTGTAATTCTGTCAGCCCTGCTGGCCATTTGCAAGTACCTTCAAATGTTATGACAAATACTCGGGAAAGATCTTCCCAAGTATAAATACTACCAGGCGCTAACTGATTCAGCCATGCTCTGGCCGAGCCCTCTAACATCAAAGGGAGATGCTTCATGGAAACTTCATCGTTGCCACCACCAATCTGTACAGCCACTCGGTAATCCTCAAGCGAAGTGTCAGGCTTGGACTCACCAGTGAACTTACTGACTCTAGTCGCCAACCTGAAGTTGGGAGGAATCACCGCAGCCCTGATGGCTCTGCTGAAGCACTCTGGACCTGAGACATGCACTCTGCTGCTGGTTGGAAAATCTCCATCGTGGCCTTCTCTGTGAGCTCTGTTTCTGTCGTCTAGACTCTGAACGAGAATAGATCTCGCATCAAAGCCCAGTTCCCTGGGGTCGACTAGAATCCTTAGCCCACCACTGTGAGTACGTCTGTCATCATGCTGCCGAGGCACGTATGACCCACTCCTTGGGGGAGGCGTGGGCACTCGACGATGATCATCATGATCGAGTCAGTGATCATACTGCTCGCGGTTTCTGTACTGATCTCGCTGGTCCCCACGTCCCTCACGCCTCGGGGGCGATCTCGGGCTGTGAGCCGACTGGACTGTGTCTGCAACCACGGATCTGCTATGGATCCTATTCTGCGACTGAGATATTGTTGTATTCTTCTCTCCTGCTGCTCGGAGCAAAGCCCGGATCTACACCAAACATCGACCAGCTTCTGACTGGGAAGGTTGACTTGACTCTGCTATTCGGGCCGCAGCTGCGAGATTCTGGATCGGAGTTCGGAATACCTGAGTCAGAGGCAGAAAAAGTTGGCGTCGACTGGACTCGGGGATACGCTGCCGAGCACGCTCGTCGAGTGCACGCTGGAGGTTCTCCAGTCGAGTGCGCTCAGCCAAGTTGGCCAGGCGCGCCTCCCCCAAGGCCTGGGCCTTAGGGGTTTCTCCAACAATAGGAGTGTGAAGCACATCCATGTTCCGGCGGCGAAGTTCTTCCCTCCGCTGCGAAGAGAGGGGTTCGGGGCGGTACTCTTCGGGAACACGTGACGGATCGCCGCCCCCATCGCCTCTGTCTTCACGAGTGAAGCCAGGAGGACTGCATGGTCCATTGACCATCAAAACTTCCGCCGTGGGGTCGCTGCTATCGCACTCGGATGCAGTCTCTACGGAGCCAGTCGAACAGGCCGTAGAGAGTTTCGTCGGGCTCGATTGCCGCAACTTGTGGGGTGGCCGACTGGCGAGCCACCACATGCCTCACCCACCACTGAAGCCTCGATCGACCGGAACGTTTGCTCCGACGGGCTGCAGGGAGGGAGGTGGGCACAGGAGCCGACCGATATTGAGTCGACGGCTACCGTAGGAGGACACCACGGACGCACACGCGAAAGTGCATTGCCCCGCAAACGGGGAGCGCCTCGACGTCAAGTGGCACTTCTTGGAGCCAAGCAGAGTCATGGGCGACGAATACAAGCACGCCGAGACGGATCTCGCGGCCCTCGGCCAAACCTCCGCCTGAAACCATGTTGATGGGGATTGGAAAAATCGCAACTTCTCCAACAAGTCGCTAAGACACCTACCCCACGGTGGGCGCCAACTGTCGTGGTTCTATGTCTGACAGTAGAATGGGGGGTATGAATGTAGAGGCAAGATCCTAGCTATGGAGGAGTTGGACACGCGAGTTTTACGAGTTCAAGCCCTTCTTGGGGGAAGTAACAGCCCTACGTCTCGGAGCCCGGAGGCGGTCGACTGGATTATATGCGTGTGAGTTACAGGAGGTGCGAACCCTTGTCCCAGAGGAGGGGGATGGCTTATATAGAGTGCGCTAGGACCCCAGCTCCCCTCCGTTACATAGGGTTCAATGTTCATAAAGAGAGAGCATTACAGGTAACGTCTGTAATAAAGTGCTACAAATGATCGTTAAATATACGAGTAAATGCCCGACCGTTGCTGTGCAAAACGGCTTCTGGTCTTCTTGTACGTCGAGTGGTCTTTAACATGGTCGAGTGGTTGAATAGTCGAGTGACTCAAAGAAGGAAGTAGTCTCCGAGTGAATGGTAGGTCGAGTGGATTGCACTCGACGCCTTTATTGGGTCCACCTTGTTTACTCTTGAACTTCTTTGCTTCTAGGGCAAGGACCTTAGGTAGGACGTATAGGTCAGGCCTATTACCCTACCCCAGGTCTATGTCCTCATCAGTTACCACAATGGCAAATCAGTCACTATGCACTGATTAGACACCAAATAGTGCTATCATACCTAACTCTCCCTACTGGTCAGGGCGCACTAAATGCACCGCTTAGTGTCATGTCACGAGGTAGCCCGGCAAGCCTTGCTGCGCCACTTTAGCTGCCTCTCGCCCTGTCTGCCTGACTCGCCTCTGGACGGGTGTCATGCAGAGTGGATCTTCTCCTCGAGTGGCTCCCATGTGACAGGAGGCAGCCACCTAGTCACTTGGGGGCTCGACATCGCATTGATAAGTGACTTGAGTCACTATACAGTGGAGCGGTGGAGCCTTGGCGGGGACGACCTGCCCGTGGCGTCCCCGACAAGCTTTCCAGGGGTGTCTTGGGTGACCTCGACCTTGCGAAGCTCGCCTACCCGGCAAGGGAGGTTTTTCCTTAGTGATATCTTGCTTATTTGGTTGGTCTTGGTCTCCTTCATCCTCCCTTTGATTTGTCAAAGAACAACTCTTCTGCTTGGCCTTGTCTTGGATGCCACATTCTTGCTCTTGAGCCTGTATAGAGTCTGAGCAACATACACCGAGGTTTGTTGCACTAAGAGGAGTCCCTGGGCCTGGCCTGAACGCGTTGCCAAGCGTCGTTATGGTAGGCCGTGTCTAGTACACATATGAGGAGGTTGCGGTAGCTCGCTCTTGAGATCTTATTTTCTTCTTCATTAACTTGTTCTTGAGTCAGTTTCCTGTTTTCCCCCGCGTCGTGTGACACCAATTGTTGTGGGGCCATCTGCGTACTGGCACGTGAATGACATTAACACACGAGGGAGTAACTTCCAATTCACTCATCCCACCTCGCCCTTTTCCTAGTATACCGGTTTCTGAAGCGGGAATTTATGTCTGTCCTCCTCTCGTTCGATGACGAGCACCGCACTAACCACCTAGTGTGTTGCAGAGATGTATAATAACATGGGTTCGCCGACATTCAGCACGACCAAGATTGGGTTTCTCGCTAAAAGATCATCTATTTCTTCCAGTCCGGCCGTTGCAGCGTTCTTCCACTCGAAGTGGTCAGTGCGTCGGAGTAGGCGATATAGTGGCAATGCTTCTTCTCCTAATCCGGAGATAAAGTGGCTTAAAGCTGCCATGCATTCGGCTAGTTTTTGGACCAGTTTAAGGTGTGTTGGTGTAGCCAATTGTGACAAAGCTCGGATTTTGGCTCGGTTTGCCTCAACTCCTCTATTGGAAATGATGAAGCCCAGCAATTTTTTGGCATGAACGACAAAGACACACTTTTCTGGATTGAGCTTGATGTCATATGCACGGAGGTTGTCGAATGTGAGACACATGTCGTCTACTAGTGACTCAACGTGCTTAGTTTTGATGAAGATGTCATCTATCGGATTTCGGGTTCCGGCAAAACCCTTGAGGTTCGAACACTCTGGTGCGCACAAAGATATCTCCCTCTCTCTAGCTCGCACACTCTACGATCTCATGGCCTAGCTCGACGAACCCAAAGAACACGAGACACAAGATTTATACTGGTTCAGGCCACCGTTGCGGTGTAATACCCAACTCCAGTGTGGTGTGGTGGATTGCCTCTTGGGCTGAGGATGAACAGCTACAAGGGAAGAACAGCCTCGTGAGGAGAGGTGTTCTTGTGCTTTGTGAACTTGTCTGGTGGCCTAGGTGGAATGGATCTAGTCCAAGATGAGATGGATCCCTACGGTGGTGGCTAGTCCTATTTATAGAGGCCCTGGTCCTCTTCCCAAATATTGAGCGGGAAGGAACCCCACAACAGGAAAATTTGAAGGGAGACAACTAGTACAAGCTATCCTGACAAAAGTTGTCTTCGCCTGCCAAAAGGCTCTGGTGGTGACGCCGTCTTGGGCTCCACGGTGACCTCCGTCCTGCCGTCATGTTGGTCTTGGTCTTGTTGCACTGATATGGAAAGCTTTGCCTGATGCCTTGGGACTCCTCGTCTACGCTTTCCCCTTTATCCCCAAAGAGGAAACGAGGACACTGTGCGTGCTGGCGCCCGCCTGGTGCTCGCCTGGCTCCAGTCATCATGGCTTGCATCATAGAAACCTCGCGAGGTGCCCCTCGCCTTGATCTCTTTGCCCCTCGCGAGCCAGCCTGGTGAGGCCACCCCTGACGAGGTATTGGGCCGTCTGCCTGGTGAGGCTTGGCCCCTCGCGAGTGTCTTGAATGTTTGCTAGTGAAGCTGGGCCGTACAGGGCCGCTGGTGGAGCCACGCTGTGGGCCACAGGCAAGCAAGTCTGGGGACCCCCGTTCCCAGAAAGCCGACAGTAGCCCCCTGGCCCAAGGCGCGCTCGGTCTTGGCTTCGAGGCGAAGCCAAAGGGCAAGCGCAGAGCACTGCAGGCCCCATTAGCCTTCGGCCGCGGTTGGCATGTGGCGACCGATTGGACGTGGGCGTCTCCGCTTCCCCATGCTGCCTTGGGAACTGCCCGACTAACAAAAGGCCGGTGCGGGGAACACTTGCCTTCATTGCCTTCCTTCGCCTTGCTCCAGATCCCCTCTCTCACTCCTCACTTCCAAAATCTGCAGATCTGCTCCGATCTCCTTCCGAGCTTCCTACCAATGGCGCCTCGAAAGCCCAAGGTTGATTCGCCATCTTCCTGGTACGAGCCGGCTCTGGAGGTGCCCAATGTCTCGGCGAAGAACCTCGCCGCCACGCGCCTGCTGACGGCAGGGAAGAACAACGAGAAGGGGCAGACCGAGCTCCAGGCTAGCTCTGCTGTGCCCGGAGCTTCAACGAGCTCCTTCTACCCCTTCTTCATCAGCAACGTCATCGCCGGCCTGGTTCCCCCCTTCTCCGACTTCTTCTATGCGGTCCTCCATCACTACATGTTACAGGCTCTTCATCTCCATCCCAATTCCATTCTTCTCTTGTCCGTCTTTTCGTTTTACTGTGAAGCGTATGTAGGGGTGATGCCATCCGTGGCACTACGACGCCACTTCTTCTACCTCTGGATCAACGACGGCCACACCACGGGGTGCGCAATCTTCAATGCAGCCGGCACGGCTAACGCGATTCCGTAGACTGGGAAGAAAGCCGATGGCTTCTGGAGCAAGTGGGTTATGATAGATGCTATGTGTGTCCACCCACAGCTGAAGCTACAGATGGGGATGCCCTGGCCTGATGAGGGGTGGTCCCGCGCGAACCTTACTGACGGCCGGGTGAAGTTGGTGCTGGAGAAGATGAACGCCGACCTGAGGCCAGGCAACGTGAAGGCGGTGAAGCTGACGGGGGCCATGCTCCTGAGGGAATTCTTGGCGCTACGGGTTGCTCCTCTCCAGGCGTGCATGTGCCCCTTGTGGATGCTTGTGGATGAAGAAGACAAGCTACACTTGAGTCCGAATGCCTTGTACGGCGAGGAGCTGGCCGTGGCCCTCCGTCTCCTTGTCGAAGACAACCAAGAGTATCCGTCGAATCCCCACGCTCCCTTGTTCCTCCGTAAAGACGGGGTGCAGGTCGTAACCACCATGCCCACCTTTGACGGGCGCGGCCTGGTGCCACCAGTGCCTTCTGAGGTTCCTGTGGTGATGGCGACGGTGGACGTGTCTTCTGGTGATTCTTGAGAGGACGGAGAGGAGGACGAGGACCGCGACTCAGAGGCAGCCCCCGAGGATATGGGGGAGACCACCCCCTTGCGCAAGGCCGACATCCTCCGCCTCCTGCTGTAACAGCCTGGATTTTGCCCTTTTCTTTTTCCTTTGTTTTTCTTCGATTTCCTGTTTTGTTTAGCTTTTCCGTGGCTATGTGCTTCTAAAACTTGGGATGATCATGTCTTCCTAGGTTTTATAGTGGCTTGTCAACCACATCATCATCCCAAGATCATGTCATTTCCATCCTTGACCAAGCCCAATATTCTTTTTATTGGGAATATTCCTTTTCTGATAAAGGAATAACCCTTTAAAACCCTAGGTTGTGAAGCAACCTATATTTTTGTCACTCCTAAACTTCCCAAATAATTCTCATAAATTATTAGGGTCATATATTCCTCAAATATGGAAAATATATCATTGGCCATGTTGCCCATCATGCTCAATTAATTCCTTTTCTGTTTTGTCCTGAATGGTAGTTTGTGAAGCAAGGGCCATTTATCTTTGCCCAGTTCAACCCAAACTTCTTGGACATCTTTTCCTGTACAAATAACTGTCTGATGCCAAAATTCAACTCAATTTGCCTAGTAAATATTCCTGAGAAATTTTTTAAAGTTCATGTCTGAGGGAAGTGATTGTAAAGGAAGTACAAGCTAGGCATATCGAAATGAGTTGCAATTTTGCATGGTCCTTCATGTGATCAAATCTTCACTCTCCACCAAATTTTAGCTCATGTAACTCATCTATGTGAGCAGAGGACCAAATCTTTGATTCTGGCAATATTTTCAGATTGTGAAGCAAGTACATTTTATATTGCTTCATTTTTCCTAAAAAGTTTCCAGAGCATTCTCAAGCCCATAAAACCTCTCTCCACCAAATTTTGGACCAATTCAAATATTCCTATGGAATTTTTGCAAGTTTCTGGTCAGAGTTGATGTGTGTGAAACAAGTAACATTTTGGTGAATCCAATTGGTATGAAATTATTACAGCATTATTGTATGACCAAATAACTAAGCCTTGCCAAATTTCAGCTCAAGTGGCTTCTCCATGTGAGTGCACCTTCCTGATCTAGTTTTTGGACGATAATGTGAGTTACAAAGCAACTATATTAGTCTGTGCTCCATTATGCTCCAAAAGCTCTAGTATTATAAACCTTCCTAAGCTAATCACCCAGACAAACTCTCTATCTCCAATCCCTTTCCTGTTGATCAGCAGTTCACATCCAAGTTTACTGCAGTAAACTTTAGGGGTTGCTTACCATTTAACCACTGCGTATTTAACCAAGTTACTACCTCAGTTGCAACCTACCTAGGAAGGAATCCAGCCCAGACACTTGTAAGTGTGTCTAATAGTTTTGGCTTAACTTGTGGCACTGTGGGCACCAATGCACGCGGTGATCACGAGCTTTGGCATGCAATGCGCGTGCTCTGCTGGCATTGGCCGCGTCCAGGGCGTCTTCTAGCTCTGGCCCCTCACCCTCTCATTGTCTTCGCACTTGTAAGTGTGTCTAACAGTTTTACCGTGTCGTCGTCGTTCTCCTAGAGCCATCTCCCCCTTTGTAAGCCCTCTGTCAGCGCTCGTCGTCGCGCGCCCACAGGAAACATGTAGCCGATCGTCTCTGTTCGCGTCATGTCTTCTTCCTCATCTTGCCCCCGAGCTCTGCTCGTCCCTGTGCACTTCTGTAGCTCCTGGCACCTCCAACGTCGCCTTCCCCGAGCTCATGCACGAGCACACGCATCCGCGGCACCGGCCACGCGTCCGCGGCAACGACAACTCGGCCTCCTTGCCCCGCGGCTATATAAGCCCACCCCAAGGCCTCTTGACCTCACCAAGCTTCTTCCCTCCCTCCTACCTACCTCCTCGACCACCCAAACGAGCTCGAGGAGCTCTCCGTGGCCACCATCGTCGCCACGGCCGCCGCTCTGTCCCGGCTAAATTTAGTCGGGTCAGCCCCATTCTCTCCTCCTCTCCACCACCAGAGCCCCTCTCAATCTCAGGCGAGACTCCCCTGCCGTTTTCACCTTTCTCGGTGGAATCTATCCATGAGCTCCATCTTCGCCCGCCGCCGTCCTCCGACACCGCGGGAGCCTTGCTCAACCCTGACCCCTCTAGCGAAAACCAAGGCTCCAGGGGGATGCGGATCGTCCCGCTGATCACTTCGGTGGGTGGCACGGCGCAGGAGGTGACCGAAGCTGCCCGCCATTGCCATTGAGCGCCTGCTCTTCCTCCCAGGAGAGGAAGGACACGATGCCCTCCCTGCCAGCTGGCCGTGGGCCGCGCATCTCAGTGAGAAAAGCCCGGCCCCGCCTCTGATGACGTGGATAAGTGGAAGCGTCAAACCACACAGTACGTGTTCACTTTCAGAAAGCGTATTCTAGTTTCACTTCGGCCGGAAATGCGCTTTCTCCGTTTTGAATAGGTATTTCTGAGAGTACGTTTTCTGTTTTTCAGCTCAGGGGCCTATTTGTAGAAATCTTTTTACAGATTGGTCCGTGAACTTTGTCGGGCTATAACTTTTTGCTCGCAACTCCGTTTGAGGTGAGTCCAAAGCCCACGTCTTCGTTTCGTCGAGCCCGTTCTGTTGTTTTCGTTTTCACTATGGTTTGAAACTGTGAAAATGACCTTTTTGCCCGTGCCCCTAATCAGCCCCCTCTGAGAGAGAACTTTTTCGGTGATTTGTTCATGATCGTTCCGCACATCTCCCCGGTGCATTTTTCATCCCCAGGCAAGCCACAATACCCACTTGCATGATAGTCATGCAGTAGCCATGGTTTTCAACTTTAATATTTATTAAATGTTTGCTTGTTTAAAATATGGTAATCGTTGTTTCGGTAATGCTTCTGGGTTAGTGCTTACTTTCTTGCTATGTTGTTATGCACCTGGTTATCATGCCCTGCTAGTTGCTAGTATTCCTTTCATATGCTTATGCTTGCTAGTAGTACATGTTGATGTTGGTGATGATATTTGGTGCATGACTGTCGTCTGTCCCGAGTACCATTGTTATGCATGTTCCATTGCATCCAGTTGGTTAAATTCTTGCATGATGACATTGTTGATATGTTCTTGCATGATATTTATTGTTGATGCTAGTGGTCATGTTATGTTTCTGAGAAGTACGTAATTGTGATGTTCATGCTAGTCAGTATGCCATGCTCAGTTGGATATGATTCATTGTGGATATGGTGGATAGTTATGTTGTACCCTCATGATTATGTTTATATCATGCTCATGCATTGTAATAGCATCATGTTATTTTATCATGACTTAGCATATTGCATTCAAGTTTAACCGGATTAAATTAAACGTGAACAACTATTAGCTGAGTTATGGTGCCATCATATCGAGCTAAAGAGTGCAACCACGCTTACCTTTATGGGAAGGTCCTAACTGGGTCTGTTGTCGTGCCTCTCGCCGGTGCCTCCAACGAGGGAAGGTTATGGGTGTGCGGTACCCTAGCCCGGTAAGCGGACATAACCTTGTCCGCCCGTTGTTGTTATATCCGGATTGTCCCCGTTTGGGACCGTTTTGCCACGATGGTGGCTGTTTTGCCACGACAGTGGTCGTTGGTGCCTTTGGAAAGCACGAGGCCACCCAAGATCTAGCCCAGAGGGGAGTTGGTTGGAGTGGCCGGGAGAGTGTCATGGCAATAGGACGGTTTTATCGGAACACAGTTGGTCCATCCGAATGGGAGTGCGAGGCCATGGGTTCCGTGGTGTGGGTACAGTATACTAACCTCTGCAGAGTGTATATTAAATCTATCGATAGTCATGCCCGCGGATAAGGGCCAAGTTCGTAGTTGGTCACACGATGGGTCAACAGTAATAATAATAACTTGCTTAATAACAACCCCGGTTCGATGATGAGATAAGTTGGTGTTGTGATCCGTGAATGATCACCGTTTGGTTACGAGGTAACCCGTTGAACCAAGAGTGGTTCTGTTTATGATCCGTGAATGATCACCGTGGTATCGAGGATACCAAGTTGTCGGATATTCGTGATGTTGTGTGAGAATCGTGGGTAAAGATCAAGCTCCTTGTGGTCATTTAATGATGACTATGGTATTGTTTATACCAAGCTTGATTTGATCCTGAGATGATCGTGTGATGTCCGAGGTTGGTAACTCATTCATGTGATGGTTGCGAGGTAACCCGAGCAGAATAAATGGCGCATATAGTGTCATCATGTTGCAAGATAGTGTCATCATGTTTATATGTTCATGACATGCTCGTATTGTTCTAGTAGTTTTAGGTTCATGTTGTTCATGTCATGTTATCCTGATGATCTAATGATAATTCCTGCTACACCTATAATTGCCATGCTATTGTTTTTCTTGAATGCTTCTGGTTATTGTGAGCTAGCAAGTACATTCAATGTACTAACCTGGCATGTCATGCCAGTTTGCAGGTCATGCCTGGATTGCTTGCTTGTTTGGTGTTGTTCCTGTGATTCACGAGCTAGGATAAATGTTCCAGCTAGAGTCCCTGGGGATTGGAGTCCATCATCACCGTTCTTTGTTCTGCTGCCAGTAGTTGTTCCGCTGCCTCGAGTTATTATGGTGCTTGTATAGAGCAAGTGTGGTTGGCATGGTGTCGCAGTGCCGATGTTATTCATTGTAATATTGGAGACCATGTATTCCTATTTGTGTTGTAATAGAGAGATGGTTTGTTCTATACTAAGCAGTGCCATATTCCAGAAGACTTCACCTCGATCTCTGGGCTAGAATACAGGTGAGGGAGTCCTGGACTAAGGGGTCCTCGGGCGTCCGACCTGTTATCTATGGGCCGGACTGATGGGCTGTGAGGATATGAAGACCGAAGACTGTACCTGTGTCCGGATAGGACTCTCCTTGGCGTCGAAGGCAAACTAGGCAAACAACAATGAAGATTCCATCTTATGTAACCGACTCTATGTAACCCTAGATCCCCCGGTGTCTATATAAACCGGAGGGTGTAGTCCGGAAAGGATATACTCAATACCTTAGTCATACAGGCTAGACATCTATCCGCGGAGGACGTAGGGTATTACTCATATTCATCAATATCATCTCTTGTAATATTCATATTCATCAATATCAATCAAGTAGGACGTAGGGTATTACCTCCATCAAGAGGGCACGAACCTGGGTAAAACTTCATGTCCCATGTCTCCTGCTACAATCAACCTTAGACGCACAGTTCGGGAACCCCTACCCGAGATCCACCGGTTTTGACACCGACATTGGTGCTTTCATTGAGAGTTCCTCTATGCTATCGCTAAAAGGTTTGATGGCCCCTTGAATCGTCAATAATGACATTGTCTACGGAGAAACTTTCCTCCCCGGGCAGATCTTCATGTTCGGCGGCTTCGCACTGCGGGCCAACTCATTTGGCCATCTAGAGCAGATGGAAAGCTACGCCCCTGGCCATCAGGTCAGATTCGGGAGCTTGAACTACGTCACGGACATCCGTGGAGACTTGATCTTCGCCGGATTTGATTCTGCGGTGGCCGCTCCTGGTCACGTCGATGATCATGACCTAAATCTGTCTTCGGGCCGCATCCAGGAGATCGCTTCTGTGACCGCTCTGGCCCTAGAGCCGGAGCAGGCCGCACCATCTGGAGACAAAAGGTTTAACCCCACCTCGGAGACCGCAGATTCCACGGCATTGGAGCCGTACATGGACCTGGTCTCACACGAGGCCCATGCCACCGGAATGCCGGACTGACCTCCGGCCGCAGGTTCTGAACCGCGCGAGCCCGCGGACGCCGAGCTTGATGATTTATCGATCTTCAAATTCAGTGTCGCAGACATCTTCCATCATTCGTCTTTGGGAGATATGCTAAACTCATTAAAAAACATGTCCTTGGCGGAGGACCCACAGCCGAACTATATCCGGCTCGAACTAGGGGCTGACGATGGAGAATTTTACGTCCCACCCACCACCCACTTTATAGCCACGATCGAGGATTTGACAGACGAACTTGATTACGACTCCGAGGACATCGACGGTATGGACGACGATGCCGGAGAAGAGGAGGCCCAGAACCCGCCATTCACCGGACGCTGGATGGCCACTTCCTCGTATGACGTATACATGGTGGATGCACCAAAGGAGCACAGCGGCGACGATAAGGAAGACCCAGTTGAGGATAAACCTTCCGAAATACAGTGAAAGTGCCGTCGTCAGCAGCGCCGCTCTAAGTCACGCCACAGTAAAAACAACAACACTGGCACAGGAGAAGATGACACTCCAGAAGGTGCCGAAGACAACGAAGACCCCGTCGATAGAGCAAACAAACAAGATGAACGGGAAGATGAGAAGGTTAGCCCTATTAAAGAGGCCAAGCACGAATATTCGGAGGACGATAATTACCTCCCGCTCTCCGAAGATGAGGTGAGCCTCGGCACCTAAGATTTCATCATGCCCAAGGAACCTCTCGGGCAGGAGCGCTTCAATCGCCAGCTAATCGCCACGGCAAGGCGCTTGAAAAAGAAGCAGCAACGGCTTCAAGCTGATCAGGATCTGCTCAATGATAAATGGACGGATGTCCTAGCAGCCGAAGAATACGGCCTCAAGCGCCCAACCAAAAGCTACCCAAAGCACAAATTGCTACCTCAGTTCGATGAGGAGGCGCCGGAGTACATACCACCATCACACAATATGGCCGATCGACCACCACGTGGTCGGGACAAAACGACAACTCATGCCGAACACCAGCCCGCCCTGCCTCATCACTCAGGTAGAGGTAAATTAGCCCACGGCCATACATATGACCTCCGGCAGACACTGAACAATAAAGCAGGACACACCAGATCAATCTACAAAACGCGAGGACGTGCCTCGACACGCGACAACGGCCACCTATTCGCACATGACAAACCCAATCATGGGCAGGCTGAATACCGCAGACGGACTCTATCAAAGCCGCGCCATGATACGGCCCGATACAGAGGCCCCACACATCGTCATTGCTTCACTGATGAGATCCTGGATAATGAGTTCCCAGAAGGATTCAAGCCCGTGAACATAGAAACATATGATGGAACCATGGACCCCACAGTATGGATCGATGACTTCATTCTCCACATCAATATGGCCCGTGGGGATGTCCTCCACGCCATAAAATACCTCCCTCTAAAACTCAAAGGGCCAGCTCGGCATTGGATAAACAGTCTGCCAAAAAATCCAGTTGGCAGCTGGGAGGACTTCGAAGAGGCTTTCCTCGATAACTTCCAAGGTACATACGTTCGACCTCCAGATGTTGATGACTTAAGCCATATAGTTCAACAGCCCGGAGAGTCCGCCAGGAAATTCTGGACAAGGTTCTTAACTAAAAAGAACTAAATTGCCGACTGCCCGGACGCTGAAGCTCTAGCAGCTTTTAAGCATAGCATCCGTGAAGAATGGCTCGCTCGCCACCTCGGCCAAGAAAAGCCAAAATCCATTGCAGCCCTCACGACACTCATGACCCGCTTTTGTGCGGGTGAGGACAGTTGGTTGGCCCGTAGAAAAAACAATGCAAGCGACGCCGACACCCCTGAAGTTAAAAGCAACAAGACAAGTCTCGACGCAATAGATACAAGTGCTAAAACAACAGTGACAACACTGATGATACGGTGATCAACACCGGATTTAGCGGCTCTAAGTCCGGTTAGCGCAAGAAGCCGTTCCAAAAGAGCAATTCGGGCCCATCCAGCTTGGACAACATACTTGATCGTCCGTGCCAGATTCATGGCACCCCCGATAAGCCTCCTAATCATACCAATAGAGAGTGCTGGGTTTTCAAACATGCCGGCAAATTAAACACTGAGAACAGGGAAAAGGGATCGCAAAGCAAGGACGATGACGAAGAGCCACGACAATCGAACACAGGGGGCAGAAGAAGTTTTCCCCTCAGGTCAAAACGATGAACATGATATATGCTACCCACATCCCTAAGAGGGAGCGGAAGCGTGCGCTCAGGGACGTCTACGTGATAGAGCCAGTTGCTCCAAAAATCAATCCATGGTCTCCATGCCCGATAACTTTGTCACACCCTAGCTGGATCATGCATTAGAGTGTTGCATCATGTATACTTTTACCGAAACTTGAAATGGGGATGATAGAACCCCCAGCACCCCTGGAAATAACTAGGGTTTACTAAAATTAGTTTCAATGAACCCAAAATGCCCTTCACAAAATGTTCTTCATTTCTGGATTGGGTTAAAACCCCTGGCAAAAATGGTGCACTCTTTTCTAGGACATTCTGGATTTTTTTTGAATTAAATCATAAGTATTTTAATTTGGGCATTTAAATGCTATAAAAATTTTTAAATGCTCAAATAATTCTGGAAATAAGTGTGGGCTGTTGGAAATAATCTAAACAGAGCCTATGATTATTTTTAGGATTTTTGTAAGTGCCTAAGTATTTTTAATAAAGCCACAAACTTACAGAAAAATAGAAAAACAGAAATAAAAGAGGAGCAGGAAACTTACCTGGCCGCAGCCCACCTGGCCGGCCCAGCACTGTGCTGGCCCGTGCCAGCCAGCTGCTTCTCCCTCGCCAGGCAGGCAAAGAGGTGACGCCGGCAAGCACGAGCTCGCCATGGCGTCAGCTGCTTGCCGCCCGCGAGGCCAAGACACCTAGGCGAGCTCCACGTCGCCGCCCCGACCCCGTGGACATCTCATTCGCCCCCCTGCCTCTCTCCCTCGCTTCCTCGAAGCCATGGCCGACGCAACCGCCGTCGTCTTGCCGTCGTAGCCGCAGCCACCGTCGTCCCCGTGTCACCCCACCGTGCCCACGAGCTCCGCAACATCTCCCTCGACCTCCTCGACGAGCCACGAGGCCTCGGACACGCTGCAACACCGCCACCGCTGCCGTTCCCCTCGTCAGTCACCGGAGATCGTAGCCGACGATTCGCCGCCTCCCAAGCTTCCCCGAGCCCGCTTCGACGCCCGCTGCACTCACCGTGAGCTTCTCTCTCTTCTCCCCCTAGCCACGTCGCTCGAGTTACCCTCTAACCCCGTTGGCCATCACGGGCGAGAGCTCGGCTCCGCCGGCCATGTCGCCGCCGTGGCCACAGGCGCTTAAGCTCTATTTCGAGTGCGTCACCACACTCACCATGTTCTCAGGAGCCTAACACACCACTCCTCGCGCCTCGTCGTGCCCCGTAGCTTCGGGTTCATCCTCGCCCGAACTCCGGCGACTTCCAAGGTCGTCGGCGGCGTCGTTCCCAGCCTCCCCGAGCTCCACTTTCTCCACCAAAAAACGCGGCTCACTCCCGGCGTCACGTAGCTGCTCTCCACCATCGATTTGGTCGCTGGAGACGCAAACCCAAGCCCCTCCGCCGCGTCTGGCCTCACCGGCGGCTAAACGTCGGCAGGCTTTGACCGGCTGACCGGCGAGTTGACCACATCTGACCCATGTGGGCCCAAGTTGACTTCCCCCTGACCCTATGACAGGTGGGGCCGGCCTGTTAATTAGTTTAGGATTAGTGCTAACTAATTTTAGTTAGTTTTTGTCACTAACATGTGGGCCTGGGCCCCACTGACAGTTAGTTATTATTAACTTAATCCTGTTAGTTAGCTGAGACACTGATAGACAGGGCCCACCAGTCAGGTTTGACTGGCCCTGGCGCCTTTGACTTGCTGACGTCACAGTGACGTAGTGCTGACGCAATTATTCATTTTCTGGATTTATTTTTATATAGGAAATTCCATAAAATAGCCAAAACTTCTAAAAATCATAGAAAATCAACCATAGCTCCGAATCAAACAAATTATATATGAAAAATGATCAGAAAAATTAAATCTATCCATCTGTAATGGTTTCATGCATGAAAAACCACTTTAACCTTGCTGTTTAGGTGAAACAAGCTAATACACTTATTATGCATACGAACTTTAACCTTCATTTGAATCTTTGATTCAAATGGCCCCATTTCAACTTGTTTCACATTGCATTAGGCAGGACACATCATTTTGCCATGTCATAGCATGCATCATATTGTTGCATATTGTCATGTGTTGATTATGTTCTGTGTGTCCTTCGTGGAAGGTTCTGCCTCCGGGGATATCTCCGACTATCCAACTGAAGGGCAATACCCTACTACCACTCCATCAGGCAAGCAGCCCCATTGATCATATCAATACAATCCCATGTTCTTGCCTCTGCTCTCATTTACTGCATTAAGACAACAACATTTCAAATTGCTGTGTGCCACTGTAATTAGATGAAACCCACTAGCATGTGTAGGAGTTGATTGAGCCATGTATGTGTTTCCTACCTTGCTATGCCTGCTATGCTTAGAGTTGTGTCAGGTCTGGTTCATCTGGGTGATCGGCTAGAGTGAAATGATTATGTCGGTAATGTGAGGGATGTGTTGAACATGTTTTGGTAAAGGTATCGATGAGAGGCCATGTAGGAGTACATGGTGGGTTGTTTCATTGAGGCCATCCATAAGAACTGAGAACTGTATGCGTGATTTAAGATTCAGCTACTACCACACTTTGGGCTCTGAAATATGACCCCGCTTGACTTACTGACCCCTCTCGTCCTCTGTCCAGGAGTTGCAACTAGATTCTGGTGTTTGTAGGTTATGTGTTGGCGGCCGTGCGTAGCGCTGACCCTAGGGGTGGGCTATGATGCGGTAGATACACCATGGCACGATGTACCGAGTCGCCTGTTTGGTGTCTCGGGAACCCCGCACACATTGTTTGGGGCCGTTGAGGACACCCCGGCCAGATCTCCTTGCAGATGGAACCTGAATAGGCAATAAACCTAGACTAGAGACTTGTGCGGTTAGTCCGGTCATGGTCTACACCCACGTCGGTTTTTGCTTGAAGTCTACCGAGCACATGTCGTGTGCAGACGCTAAGTGGTGGAAACATGTGTGACGAAGTACACCCCTGCAGGGTATAAAACTATTCGAATAGCTGCGTCCGCGGTAAAGGACTACTTGGTTGCCTATACAGTTCATAGACAAGTTAATGGCTACTACTAAAAGACTCAAGATAAGTGTGAGTACCGAGGATGGCTCTCTCGTAGGATGACGAGGGAGGATCCCGGTGGAGTATTGTGTTGGTGATTAGTGGACTCGTGTGCGAAAACTATTTTGACTAGTGGTGTCCCGTAGGATAGTTTAGCCAAGAGTCAAAGTTGGCTTGCTGCAATAACTCCACCACCTTCTTGAGAATGAGCATGTATAATAGGTTCTGATGTAAGACTTGCTGAGTACCTTTGTACTCATGTTTGCTTAATTACTGTTTTCAGACGACAACACCGCCCCCTCCGATGGGTTTTATGTAGATCTCGACGTCGATGAGTGACTTGCCACCCAGGTGGTGATCCTGGCCATGGAGGGCCCTATGTAGATAGATGGGCTTCGAGAAGCATTCTTGCTTTCTAGTGTCTGTACTCACACTATTTGTTTCTGCATGTGCTTGTTTGCTTGTATGACTTGAGTGTCGGGTCATGTGACCCCTACCTGTATGAACATATTATGTATGGCTCTCTGGAGCCTTTAAATAAAGTACTTGAGTTGTAGAGTTTTTTTGTGATGCCATGTTGTATTTGCAGATATCGAGCATATTGTGTGTATGATTGAAATTCTTGGTATGTGTGGGATCCGACAATCTAGTTGTTTATCATTGGCAGCTTCTCTTATGGGGAAATGTAGTCTAGTGCTCCTTGAGCCATAGTAGTCCGCTACAGCCCGGTTAACCGGAGTCCTGCTAGCCCAGCACTACTGCCCAGGACACTTGACTGGCCGCCATGTGTTTCACTTTATTCCTATGTCTGTCCCTTCGGGGAAATGTCACGCTGTGACTTCTGAAGTCCTGTCTAGCCTGCTATAGCCCGGGTTCCCCAGAGTCCTGTTAGCCCAGTGCTACAGCCCGGATTCACATGCTGATGATCGACATGCTTGATGTGATTCATGTATGCCTGTCTCCATAGGTCTATGCCGCTTTGGGTTCACAACTAGCCATGTCGGCCCGGGTTCTCTGTCATATGGATACTAGCGACACTATCATATACATGAGCCAAAAGGCGCAAAAGGTCCCGAGCCACGGTAAGGCGACACCCGTGGGGATACCGTGCGTGAGGCCGCAATGTGATATGAGGTGTTACCGGCTAGATTGATGTGACTTTTAATCGGGGTCCTGACAACGTTGGCATCAGAGCCGGACTGTCTGTAGGTTCATTGAGCCAAACTGGTCGATGTCGAGTCTAGAAATGCTTTAGTTATATGTAGGGGAATTGATTATGGGAGGGAATGTAAGGCTCTTTTACTCCTTTACCTTATGCCCTCTGATCTGAGTCATTCTCTTCTCATTCAACGTGGGTTAAGGACTAGGCTCTCTTCTTCTATCAGGTTCACGTGTTACTAAACCATAGTAGCTTATAGGATTGTTGTTACAAGCCTCAGTACAGTTTCTACTACTTTTAGTATGTTGCCAGTTGAATCAGAACCTTGATATGATGTTGTTGAGTGGTATTGCAAACTGTTGTGGATGTCTCAAATCTTTTTCTGAGCATTTACAGTCGTTATGCTGTCCGATTTCCCCTAGAAAATTCTAATGCCTTTGCATTTTTATGTGCTTTCAGATGGCCACCCGTTCATAGAACCAAGTGGTTTGTCTGACCCGGTGCCTTGATGTGCCCGGCCACACAGCCATGTTGGTTTGAGTGATGTTGAGTCAGGCTATCGGTGGTATCCGGAAGCCACTGAGCCCCTTCACTGTTCCTATGGACTTGGGGTCACTATTGAGATGTCTGTGCAGGATGCAGCCTATTCAATGATGACTATCATTCGAGCTAGGACTGCCTTGCTACAGAACACCGACTTCCGTTTCATGCCAGCCTCACTTCCTGTAGCACAGGGTACTACCAGGCCTTTTACTATGACTCTACACATGAGGAGTCACTACTCCGCACCACTACCGAGATGCTCGAGGATAAGGACCGCGAAAATCGGGCCTTGCGTATGGAGCTTTTCAACTCTCGTGCTGATCACTGGGCCACTTTGACTCGGTTTGCACCTGTGGTACAGGCAGGATACATGGATCTATGGGATCTGTACCCTGTACGGTCTGGATTGCCAGATTGTATGGAGTGGCGCGATGTAGGAGGCATCACCCCTCCTCGTGGTCCCTGTCTGCCACCACCTGTGGGACCAAGGCCACATCCGAGTCCCTATGGTCCGCAGGCTCCGCAGGACTGTCTGTTCCCAGATGATCAGGTTCCACTTCCAGGCTTTGGTGGCGACTTCTATGAGGATTACTACGGAGCCGTCTGAGCTAGTACTAGTTTCTCTAGTATTGTAGTAGTTGTATTCTCCACAGTCCCGCGTGACCGTGGGATACAACTTGGTGTGTATCACGCTCCAGAGGTGTAGAAAAATAATGTATAGGAGCTTGGAATGCCTTCGATGAGATGTAATGTCTTTCACCGTAGTTGTACTCTGGCCTGGGCTTGTACTAAACTATGTACGATGTGTATGACCAATGGTATATATATGGCAGTTTCTATATTACCATGTCGTGCAATGAACATCTTAGCATTCCATGTTATCCATTACATTCTGCACTTTCTTGCTAAGTTGTGCCATCCTTATCTAAACCGTTGTTTTGTTTTCTCCTAGGATGGTCAACACCCGCAGCAACCCTGCTGCCCCGGAGCAGGGGGAAGCCAGTGCAGTTAGGGGTGAAAATCTGCCTCACCCACCTTCTCTGGCCGAAGTGATGCTGGAGGCGGAAAGAAACAAGCATGAGACTAACCGCTTGCCGGAGCGGATTGAGCAGAACACTGCACACCATCAGCAAAATGACTTGGTGTCAATCAATGACTTTATCAAGTTGTACCCACCAAAGTTTAACCATTCCGCCGAGCCCCTCGACGCGGATGACTGGCTTCACAGCATCACCCACAAGCTACGTTCTGCCAACGTAGCCGAAGCTGATAAGGTTACTTATGCTGCCTATCACCTGCTAGTCTTTAGTGGGAAAACTTTGAAGCTATGCGCCCGGTCAGCCAAATCACTACTTGGGCTGAATTCAGTGAGGCTTTCCGTTAGCATCACATCCTGGAAGGTCTCATAGATCGCAAGAGGGAAGAGTTTTGCAATTTCACCCAAGGAAGACTGACTGTGGATGCATATAGTCGTGAATTTGGAAATCTGGCATGATATGCTCCTGAAGAGGTATCCACCGACGCTAAGAAGCAGGCAAGGTTCCGCAAGGGACTTAACCCTAAGCTTCGCTGCGATCTTCGTCTGCACGAGTGCACCTCCTTTCAGAAGTTGGTCAATAAAGCCATTAGTGCTGAGATAGGCCAGTCTGACTATGACGCTTCACGCAAGCACTCTCGTGATTTTGGATCTTCATCCGGCTCTGGATCTCAGAAGCGCCGGGTGTGGATTCCAAGCATGGCACTGCCGCCCAGGTTCATTTCGAGGCCATCCTTTGAGGCGCCTCGCCCCAACCAGCAGTTTTAACCATCCAAGCCCTATGGTGGCCCCGCTGCTAATACTGCTCCACGCCCCAATGTTGTGACATGTTTCAAGTGTGGAGAGCCAGGTCACTATAGTCGAGAGTGTCCCCAGAACAACAACCCCAATCAGTCTGGAAAGTCCATTGGCCGTGGTAAGCCAGCGGGAAAGACATTCTACGCCAAGCCGGTCACCACTGCACGTGGCCATGTCAACTATGTCTTAGCTAAGGAAGCTCATGAGGATCCTAACGTCGTCCTTGGTACGCTCCTTCTTAATTTCCATCCGACATCTGTTCTTTTCGATACTGGAGCATCTCATTCATTCATATCCGAGAACTATGCTCGATTGCATAACACGACATTCTGTGACATGCCCACTTCCATGGTAATTCAAACTCCGGGTTCCAAATGGCAAACTTATAGAGTAAGCCATGGGAACGAAATTCTTGTCAATAGACTTGTCTTCCTTGCATCCTTAATAGCTCTCAAGTCCTCGGACATAAACATCATCTTGGGTATAGACTGGATGTCAGCTCAGTATGCTAAGATTGATTGTGCCACTAGAACCGTTCAACTACTCACCCATCGGGCAAGACAGTCAATGTCTTAACTCGAGTGGCCAAGCGCCAACTTTACTCCCTAAATGCCAACCCCCTTCCAGACCTTGAAGATATTCCGGTAGTCCGGGACTTTCCGGATGTCTTTCTAGAAGAACTGCCAAGTGTTCCACCTGACAGGGATGTCGAGTTTGTGATAGACCTTGTTCCAGGAACCGTTCCAATTTCTAGAAGACCCTATAAGATGGCACCCTTAGAACTAGCCGAGCTTAAGAACCAACTCAATGAGTCCTTGAAAAAGGGTTTCGTCCGTCCTAGTTCCTCTCCTTGGGCTTGCCCCGTCCTCTTCGTCAAGAAGAAGGATGGAACAGATCGGATGGTTGTATATTACCGACCTGTCAACTTGGTCACCATCAAGAACAAGTATCCACTTCCCAGGATCAATGATCTGTATGACCAGCTCGCTGGATCCTCAGTCTTTTCCAAGATGGATTTGAGTTTGGGCTACCATCAAATCAAAATCAGAAACGGGGACATTCCCAAAACGGCCTTTGTTACTCGTTATGGCCAATACGAGTACACCGTTATGTCCTTCGGTTTAACCAATGCCCCAGCCACCTTCTCTCGGTTAATGAACTCGGTCTTCATGGAGTATTTGGATAAATTCGTCATAGTATACCTCGATGACATACTCATCTACTCCAAGAATGAAGAGGAACATGCCGAACATCTAAGGCTGGTATTGATGAAACTTCGAGAGCATCGCCTTTATGCCAAATTCTCCAAGTGTGAATTTTGGTTGCCAGAAGTGACCTATCTAGGCCATGTAATCTCTCGTAAGGGTATTGCTGTCAATCCCGAGCGAGTTCAAGCCGTCCTTGATTGGACCCCACCTAAGACGGTCAAGCAAGTTCGGAGCTTCCTTACCTAAGCGAGCTACTGCCGCCGCTTCGTTGAGAATTTCTCCAAGGTTGCTAAACCTCTAACTGAACTCCTCAAGAAAGATAAAAAGTTCGAGTGGGCCCCACCGTGCGAGTTCAGCTTTCAGGAACTGAAAAGACGCCTAACGTCTGCTCCCGTACTGGTACCACCAGATTTTTCCAAGGACTTTATTATCTATTGCGACGCCTCGCGACAAGGACTAGGTTGCATACTCATGCAAGATCGTCAGGTAATTGCCTATGCCTCACGGCAATTACACCCACATGAGGAAAACTATCCCACACATGATCTAGAGCTTGCAGCTGTAGTCCATGCACTCAAAACTTGCCGACATTACCTTCTCGGTAATCGTTGCGAGATCTTCACCGATCACCAAAGTTTGAAAGATATCTTCACCCAACTGGATTTTAATCTTAGGCAACGACGTTGGGTCAAGTTGGTCTCGGATTACGACTTAGGAATAACTTACACCCCGGGCAAGGCCAATGTCATGGCTGATGCGCTAAGTCGTAAATCTTATTGTAACAACCTGATGTTACAACAAAGTCAACCACTTCTCCATGAGGAATTTCATAAACTTAATCTTCATATTGTTCCTCGAGGATTCCTATCCACCCTGGTGGCGAAGCCTAACCTTACGGATCAAATCATATCTGCCCAGAAGCGTGATAAGGGCATATCCCGGATTGAGGAAAACATCGCTAGCGGAGTTGCTAAATGTTTTTCCATGGATGAGCGAGGTGTTGTCTTCTTCGATAACCGCTTGGTGGTTCCCAAGAAACAACATTTACGCCAGTTGATTCTTAAGGAAGCTCATGAATCCCCTCTCACCATTCATCCCGGTAGTACTAAAATGTATCAAGACCTATGCCAGAGGTTTTGTTGGACTAGGATGAAGAGAGAAATTGCTCAATACATTGCTAGTTGTGATGTCTGTCGTCGTGTTAAAGCAGAGCACCAATGGCCTGCTGGCACCCTTCAACCTTTGGCTATTCCTGAGTGGAAATGGGATAAAATCAGTATGTATTTCATCACTGGGTTTCCCAGGACCAAGAGAGGGAATAATGCCATCTTCGTCGTGATCGACCGTCTTTCCAAAGTAGCCCATTTCCTACTTGTTCGTGAGAGTATCACTGCTAGCCAGCTAGCTGATTTATACATCTCCCGAATAGTGTCTCTTCATGGTGTCCCATTGGAAATTAACTCATATCGTGGGAGTCTCTTCACCTCTCGATTTTGGGAAAGTTTCCAAAATGCTATGGGAACTCGTCTCTCTTTTAGCACCGCCTTCCATCCTCAATCGAGTGGTCAAGTAGAGCGAGTCAATCAAATTTTGGAAGATATGCTCTGAGCTTCTGTCATCTCATTCGGAATGGGTTGGGAGAAATGCCTTCCATTCGCGGACTTTGCTTATAACAATAGTTATCAAGCTAGCTTAGGCAAAGCTCCTTTCGAAGTTCTCTATGGATGAAAATGTCGAACGCCTCTTAACTGGTCAAAAACTGGGGAAAGACAACACTTTGGCCCGGATATGATTCAGGAAGCAGAAGAGCAGGTTCGCGTTATTCGTGAGAAATTGAAAACAGCCCAATCTTGTCAAAAGAGCCAATATGATCGTAAACATAAGCTCATGACTTATGAAGTAGGCGAGAAGGCTTACCTTCGGGTTATTCCGTTAAAGGGAACCCATCATTTCGGTATCAAAGGCAAATTGGCTCCTCGTTACATTGGACCCTTTCACATTCTTGCCAAACGAGGAGAAGTTGCCTACCAATTGGAACTACCTTCGCATCTTTCCAGACTTCACGATGTGTTCCATGTTTCTCAACTCAGGCATTGCTTCATGGATCTATCTGTGGAGAGGACCACGAAACGCTTGATCTACAAGATAACCTCTCATATCGGGAATATCCCGTTCGTATCCTTGATCAAGCCCAGCGTACCACACGACGCCATAATATCAAGTTTCTCAAGGTTCAATGGTCACACCATTCCGAGAAAGAAGCCACTTGGGAAAGGGAGGATCATCTTCGACTCGAGTACCCCACCTTCTTCCCGGAGGATCCTAAATCTCGGGACGAGATTCTTTTGAGTGGGGGTGAGTTGTCACACCCTAGCTGGATCATGCATTAGAGTGTTGCATCATGTCTACTTTTACAGAATCTTGAAATGGGGATGACAGAACCCCCAGGACCCCCCTGGAAACAACTAGGGTTTACTAAAATTATTTTCAATGAACCCAAAATGCCCTTCACAAAATGTTCATCATTTCTGGATTGGGTTAAAACCCTGGCAAAAATGGTGCACTCTTTTCTAGGACATTCTGGATTTTTTTGAATTAAATCATAAGTATTTGAATTTGGGCATTTAAATGCTATAAAATATTTTAAATGCTCAAATAATTCTGGAAATAAGTGTGTGCTGTTGGAAATAAACAGAGCCTATGATTATTTTTAGGATTTTTGTAAGTGCCTAAGTATTTTTAATAAAGCCACAAACTTACAGAAAAATAGAAAAACAGAAATAAAAGAGGAGCAGGAAACTTACCTGGCCGCAGCCCATCTGGCCGGCCCAGCACTGTGCTGGCCCGTGCCAGCCAGCTGCTTCTCCCTCGCCAGGCAAGCACATAGGTGACGCCGACGAGCACGAGCTCGCCACGGCGTCAGCTGCTTGCCGCCCGCGAGGCCAAGACACCTTTGACTTGCTGACGTCACAGTGACATAGTGCTGACGCAATTATTCATTTTCTGGATTTATTTTTATATAGGAAATTCCAGAAAATAGCCAAAACTTCTAAAAATCATAGAAAATCAACCATAGCTCCAAATCAAACAAATTATATATGAAAAATGATCAGAAAAATTAAATCTTTCCATCTGTAATGGTTTCATGCATGACAAACCACTTTAACCTTGCTGTTTAGGTGAAACAAGCTAATACACTTATTATGCATAAGAACTTTAACCTTCATTTAAATCTTTGATTCAAATGGACCCATTTCAACGTGTTTCACATTGCATTAGGCAGGACACATCATTTTGCCATGTCATAGCATGCATCATATTGTTGCATATTGTCATGTGTTGATTATGTTCTGTGTGTCCTTCGTGGAAGGTTCTGCCTCCGAGGATATCTCCGAGTATCCAACTGAAGGGCAGTACCCTACTACCACTCCATCAGGCAAGCAGCCCCATTGATCATATTGATACAATCCCATGTTCTCGTCTCTGCTCTCATTTACTGCATTAAGACAACAACGTTTCAAACTGCTGTGTGCTACGGTAGTTGAACCCTTATCCTCTGCATGACCTGTCATTGCCACAGTAATTAGATGAAACCCACTAGCATGTGTAGGAGTTGATTGAGCCACGTATGTGTTTCCTACCTTGCTATGCATGCTATGCTTAGAGTTGTGTCAGGTCTGGTTCATCTGGGTGATGGGCTAGAGTGAAATGATTATGTCGGTAATGTGAGGGATGTGTTGAACATGTTTTGGTAAAGGTATCAATGAGAGGCCATGTAGGAGTACATGGTGGGTTGTTTCATTGAGGCCGTCCATAAGAACTGAGATCTGTATGCGTGATTTAAGATTCAGCTACTACCACACTTTGGGCCCTGAAATATGACCCCGCTCGACTTAATGACCCCTCTCGTCCTCTGTCCAGGAGTTGCCACTAGATTCTGGTGTTCGTAGGTTATGTGTTGGCGGCCGTGCGTAGCGCTGACCCTAGGGGTGGGCTATGATGCGGTAGATACACCATGGCACGGTGTACCGAGTCGCCCGTTTGGTGTCTCGGGAACCCTTCACACATCGTTTGGGGCCGTTGAGGACACCCCGGCTGGATCTCCTTGCGGATGGAACTTGAATAGGCGATAAACCTGGACTAGAGACTTGTGCGGTTAGTCAGGTCGTGGTCTACACCCACGTCGGTTTTCGCTTGAAGTCTGCCGAGCACATGTCGTGTGCAGACGCTAAGTGGTGGAAACATGTGTGATGAAGTACACCCCTGCAGGGTATAAAACTATTTGAATAGCCGCGTCCGCGGTAAAGGACTACTTGGTTGCCTATATAGTTCATAGACAAGTTAACGGTTACTACTAAAAGACTCAAGATAAGTGTGAGTACCAAGGATGGCTCTCTCGTAGGATGACGAGGGAGGATCCCGGTGGAGTATTGTGTTGGTGATTGGTGGACTCGTGTGCGAAAACTATTTTGACTAGTGGTGTCCCGTAGGATAGTTTAGCCAAGAGTCAAAGGTGGCTTGCTGCAATAACTCCACCACCTTCTTGAGAATGAGCATGTATAGTAGGTTCTGATGTAAGACTTGCTGAGTACCTTTGTACTCATGTTTGCTTAATTACTGTTTTCAGATGACAACACCGCCCCCCCAATGGGTTTTATGTAGATCTCGACGTCGATGAGTGACTTGCCACCCAGGTGGTGATCCTGGCCATGGAGGGCCCTATGTAGATAGACAGGCTTCGAGAAGCCTTCTTGCTTTCTAGTGTCTGTACTCAGACTATTTGCTTCCGCATGTGCTTGTATGCTTGTATAACTTGAGTGTCGGGTCATGTGACCCCTACCTGTATGAACATGTTATGTATGGCTCTCTGGAGCCTTTAAAAAAAGTACTTGAGTTGTAGAGTTTTGTTGTGATGCCATGTTGTATTTGCACATATCGAGCATATTGTGTGTATGATTGAAATGCTTGGTATGTGTGGGATCCAACAATCTAGTTGTTTATCCTTGGCAGCCTCTCTTATGGGGAAATGTAGTCTAGTGCTCCTTGAGCCATAGTAGTCCGCTACAGCCCGATTCACCGAAGTCCTGCTAGCCCAGCACTACTGCCCAGGACACTTGACTGGCCGGCATGTGTTTCACTTCGTTCCTATGTCTCTCCCTTCGGGGAAATGTCACGCGGTGACTTCCGGAGTCCTGTCTAGCCTGCTATAGCCCGGGTTCCCCGGAGTCCTGTTAGCCGAGTGCTACAGCCCGGATTCACACGCTGATGACCGACATGCTCAATGTGATTCATGTATGCCTGTCTCCATAGGTCTGTGCCGCTTTGGGTTCACGACTAGCCATGTCGGCCTGGGTTCTCTGTCATATGGATGCTAGCGACACTATCATATACATGAGCCAAAAGGCGCAAACAGTCCCGGGCCACGGTAAGGCGACACCCGTGGGGATACCGTGCATGAGGCCGCAATGTGATATGAGGTGTTACAGGCTAGATCGATGTGACTTGGAATCGGGGTCCTGACAAACTTTTGACTGCCGGGATCACTCGACCAGTACCCGTCACGAAGGCTCAGCATCACTGGTCTTAGACCCGATAATTGATGGGTTCCACCTGACTCGTGTCCTTATGGACGGTGGTAGCAGCCTCAATGTGCTTTATGAA
The DNA here is from genome assembly GCF_002162155.2 of Triticum dicoccoides. Lineage (NCBI taxonomy): Eukaryota > Viridiplantae > Streptophyta > Magnoliopsida > Poales > Poaceae > Triticum > Triticum dicoccoides. The sequence goes on from NC_041386.1 coordinate 378,924,736, forward strand.
GATAGAGTGTGAAAAGTGGGCTTTAACCCATCACGGATCAAACCTACAAAGACTACCTTTAAAGGGGTCATTCCAAGTGTAGAGGCCCGTTGTACGGGCTCAATCACATCAGAGGTTGTCTTCGGATCTCCGGACAACTTCCGAAGTGAGGAGTTAGTCTTCGATATTGTCCCATTTCGTGGCTATCATGCACTGCTCGGACGAACTGCGTTTGCTCGATTCAACGCAGTGCCACAATATGCTTATCTCAAGCTCAAGATGCCCGGCCCATGCAGCGTCATAATAGTCAATGGCAATACGGAACGCTCTCTCCATACAGAAGAGCACACAACTTCCCTAGCAGCATAAGTACAAAGCGGCCTTCTCAAGAAAAACCTTCATTCCGCTGCCGAGCCCTCGGACACCCTTAAGAGGGTCCGGACTACTCTGCAGCAGGAGAGTTCGGCTTGTCAGGAGCTCGACTAGCAATCCTGCCTCCGTCTCAGTCCCGATCAAGCGGTGGCCTGCGTGCCGCGCATACATAACTACGCACTTAAAATCCCATGGGCATCAATGGAGGCATAGATAGCTTGTGATCCACGACACGACTCAACCGACATCAGATACACACATACTTTCACTTTTTGTTGTTTTATTTCAGGTTTTAATCCCACAGACCCCATGGGTGGTCTGGTTATCGATCCTCTTGAAGGATAAACACACCAAGATGGCGAGGAGCGCAGACATACGGGGGCTTTTTAGGTGATTCCCTTAATGATAACTCTACCTGTCTTCCAGGACCCACATGCAGCTCTTCCCTGGTTTCGGCATGTTAAATAGCCTGTTGATTATTGCACTACTTGTATCAATGCGCCTTGACGTACTAATTAAATTACAGTGAAAAAAGTTTGTAGCTCGAGCTATAGGACCCCAGCTTTTTACCTTTACATCTTTTCTGTTTTCTTTCTCTCTTTTCTTTATTTTTTTAGTTTCCCTATGGATAACCCCATCAGGTAGCACTCGTACACTTTGGTACGTTTTGATGTTTGCCAGGGGCTTCATAGCACCCCGCACTACGGCAACAAAATTCTGAACACTTCTTGTAAGTATAGTTCGGCACCGCGAATTTTGCATTATATGCATTGGCTCCGAATCATGTCTGTGGTAAATAGTTGGGTTGCCCAGCTCCTATGCTTGCTATCCTACGTTCTGCTACATCGGCTAGGGTAGTAAAGCGAGGACTACTGCGATTGTGCCCTGGTCTAAACCGGATGAGCATCTCAGTAGAGAAAGCTGAAAAATGACTGTCATGATGCGGCGAGATCCAGTCAGGTGTTCGGAGGTCCCAAATTGTTGGAGGTTTTTCCGCATTTCGTGAAGGATCGGTACTTCCCGATCACACGCTGACAGCACCCTGGTTCGTATACCAGGGGCTGTGCCTATGTTTTATTATAAAACTCCTATGGCTAAGTGAGGGCGTTCAAGCCGTATAGTCTGGTTTCCTGGTTCGTTGCGCTAAACAACTCCTTCAAGGACCATATAATTGGATCAAGATTGTTTAGATACCATCCCGAACACCTCCGTACAACCTACGTGATGGCAGAAGCCGACGGCCGGCCAACCCTCAGATTTCATACAACACGGCCACACAGGAGGATACAATTAAAACATAATAAAAATTATATTACAAAGCGGATTTGTTTTCATCATACAAGGCGAAATATGAATGTATTCATTCAAGAATAACATCCTTCCTGCACCGCATTGCTACAAGTCGAGATCCCTCCAGGACATCCGCAAAATATCGCTCGGGTGTGCAGTGCTCCTTGCCCTCCGGCGACTGCCGGGCCACCTCGACGGCATCCATCTTCGCCCACCACATCTTGCAACGAGCGAAGGCCATGCGGGCACCCTCGATGCAGACTGATCGCTTGACGATGTCTAGCCGCCGACAAGCCTCCACCACCCGCTTCACGAGGCCAAAATAACTGCTAGGTATAGCTACGGCTAGCCATAGTCAGATTATTAAATCCTCCATGGCTAGTTCGGCCACCCTGTGCAGCTCGACCAACTGTTTCAGTTGATCGGCAAAGGCCACCGAATGTTCTGGCACAACATACTGTGACTAGAACAGCTTCTCCGGAGAATCCCCTTCCCTGGCTCAGAAGAACTCCGTAGCAACGGATACACTGCGCGGCAGATCCACAAAAGCCCCTCGACAACTCTGAATTCAGGTTTGTAAAAGGTATTTCCTCTCCGCATACTTGCTTTGCATGTTAAACGCCTTACCCACTGCGATCTTCTTCACCTCCTGGATCTCCCGGAGAGCGTCGCGGGCCTCATTCCATGCGGCCTCCGCGCTCTGACGAGCTTTTGTCAGTTCGGCCTGTCGAGCTGATGCCTCGCGCTCCAAGGCTTCACACTTCTTCACCATGTCCTGGAGCTCCTGCTGGACCTCGCCGCCCCGGGCCTTGAGCTTCTTACGAGCGGCTTGCTGTTGGACAGCCTTCCCCTCGGCTTCGACCAGGGCCTTTCTCAGGGTCTCGACCTCGGTCATCGCTTCTATACAAATCATGGCATTTTGGTCATCGCATGTCATTTTCTTCTTTTCAAATATATAATAGATTATTGCTTACCTTGCTTCTTCTTGAGCTGCCCTTCACTTGGCTCAGGTCTCCCTCGGCCTCCGCCAGTTTCTACTTCAGTCCGGAGACTTCAGCAGTATGCGAGGCCACGGCCAGCAACGAGGCATGTAGTTAAGAAAATTTTAGTTAGTTTCCTTATGTCGGAGATTGATCCTCTGTCCAGTTTTTTCTTCCCGAACACCGGACAGTGTCTCAGGGGCTACTGTCTACATTGGGATTCTCTCCTGTTGGCGTCACTTACCTCAAAACTTGTCAGCAGGTTGCCGCAGGCCTCGGTGAGTCCACTCTTAGTGGACTGAACATTTTCAATCACCGTGTCCATAAGGACATGGTGCTCATCCATAATCGAAGCGCCTCGCAGCGCTCCCAGCAGATTGTCCGGTGCCCCTAGTTGGATAGGGTCCACCGGTAGAACAGGCATCCCCCTTCTTTCAAAGGATGGTGCATGCTGGATTCTGGAGCTCCCTCGGTCTCCGGAATTGAGTCCGATTGATGGCCGAATTGTATACGGCCCTCCCCGACAGTCTTCGCGGGGATTGGTTCCCCTTGGTGTCCGGCGACGAGGGTTACGCCTTCGGGCGCCTCCTTAGCCTCTCCCCCGCCAGGAACAGTCCTTCGGGACAGCACCTCCGCATCATCCCTGTTCTTGGGGGAGTGTGTGGCTAGCGGGGACTCGCTGGCCATCGCCTTGGAATCCAGCGAGCCTCCTGATGAGGATCGCGGAGGGCTGTTGTGGGCCGGACTACAATAACATAATCAATCGTCTCAGCACAATAAAAAGGGGAAACTCCATGGGCAGATAAGGTGTTAGTACTTATGATGCGGCCCGAGACTTAGCGTGGGGGCGTCTCTCTGGACTGTCCTCACGTCCCATGCGGAGTTATCTGCGAGGGAGCCCTTCCCCCTTTTGGGCACCTCCGCCTCCAGAGTTGCGGAGGCCGCCCTCTTCTTCCTCCCCCCATCAGGTGGAGAGTCACTCTCCTCCTCCTCATCCGCATTGTCTTCGGCGGCAGGGGAATGGGCCTTGTCTAAGGACGTCGCGTCCGAGGTACCCTTGCGGCGGACGCCGCTCCGGGCCCCCTTGGCCTTCCATGTGGCCTTCTTCTCTGGTGCCTTATAAGGTGCCGGCTCCAGCATCTTTGCTAAGCGCGGGGTGACTGGCTCCTCGGGCAAGGGAGCCGGACACCGGATCTGCTTCGCCTTCTCCAACCCGTACGGGAAAAGCAATGGTAATGGAAGCTTAGATATCATCATTAAAACATGCAAGTAAGGGATGTGTTGAAAACAACATACCTCGTTGGGAGTGTGATTTATGTCGTGAACCCGGTCTGAGCCAGTGGCCGGCGGTATCTCGTTGCCCTTGAAAAGCAACTTCCAGGCATCTTCTTGAGTCGTTTCAAAAATCCTCACCGGGGTATGGTGTTTCTTCCGGTTGAAATCCCATAGAGGGCGGCTTCAGCTCTGGTAGGGAAGGATTCGGTGCACCAACATCACGCGTTTGTAGTGCAATCAGATTGTTCGACGAACACCAGTTTGGGATCTTCTTGACCCAGAAGGTGAGCCACACGGGGGCACCGGAATTGAATTCGGCAGCTGCGGCCCAGGTGGCATCGCGGGGTTCGGTGATGTAGAACCATGGCTTCTACCATTCCTTGACAGATTCCATGAATGTGCCTTTTGGCCAGGAGACATTGGTGAGCTTGCTCACCATGGCGCCCCGCACTCTGCGTGTTGTCCGTCCACCACCTTGGGCTTCACTTTGAAGGTTTTGAGCCACAACCCAAAGTTGGGGTGGATGCAGAGGAAGGCCTCGCACACGACGATAAACGCTGAGATATTGAGGAAGGAGTTTGGGGATAGATTGTGGAAATCTATACTGTAGTAGAACATTAACCCGCGGACGAAGGGGTGGAGTGGAAGCCCTAGCTCGCGGAGGAAATGAGGGATAAACACTACCCTCTCGTTGGGCTTTGGTGTGGGGATGATTTGTCCCTGGGCTGGGAGACGGCGGGCCATTTCCTTCGCCAGGTACCCGGCCGCCCGAAGCTCGGCGATGTCCTCCTCCTTAACAGAGGAGGCCATCCATTTGCCTTGACCTCCGGATCCGGACATGGTTGAGTGCTTTCTCGAGATAGGGAAATGAGAGCTTGGGCGTTGGAGCTCAAGAGCAGAGAGGCAGGAAGAAAGCATGGGAGAAGAAAGGGGAACCTTATCTCCTTATAAGGGCGGTGAATATCGAACGCCCCCCGTTCGCCTTAAAATTCGCCTGCTCCCAAGGGTTGTGTAAACGGCGCGGTTGGGTTACCCATGCCCGTATTGATGAGAATCTCGTAATAAGGGGACACGATCTCTGCTTTGACAAGACGTGCCAATGACAACCGCGTCTCCAAACGTGGGACGAAAAATGGTTTGAAATTATGACCAGACAGGCGTGACGCCGCCTTACTAAAGCTGACAGTAGATTGGACTTGTGTGTTATTATATACTCTCTGCGGTTGTGTGCGGTGTGTGTTATAGGTCCGGACACGATCAATTCATCTGGATACTACTTGGGAGTTCGGAAGGAGGAACCCGCCTTTGAATGCCGAAGACAACACTACGCGTCGGATATCTTGTCATTGAAACCAGGTTCAGGGGCTACTGAGGGAGTCCTGGACTAAGGGGTCCTCGGGCGTCCAGCCTGTTATCTATGGGCCGGACTGATGGGCTGTGAGGATATGAAGACCGAAGACTGTACCCATGTCCGGATAGGACTCTCCTTGGCATGGAAGGCAAGCTAGGCGAAAAACAATGAAGATTCCATCTTATGTAACCGACTCCATGTAACCCTAGATCCCCCCGGTGTCTATATAAACCGGAGGGTGTAGTCCGGAAAGGATATACTCAATACCTTAGTCATATAGGCTAGACTTCTATCCGCGGAGGACGTAGGGTATTACTCATATTCATCAATATCATCTCTTGTAACACTCATATTCATCAATATCAATCAAGTAGGACGTAGGGTATTACCTCCATCAAGAGGGCCCGAACCTGGGTAAAACTTCATGTCCCATGTCTCCTGTTACCATCAACCTTAGACGCACAGTTCGGGAACCCCTACCCGAGATCCACCGGTTTTGACACAGACATTGGTGCTTTCGTTGAGAGTTCCTCTGTGCTATCGCTGAAAGGTTTGATGGCCCCTTCAATCATCAATAATGACATTGTCTACGGAGAAACTTTCCTCCCCAGGCAGATCTTTGTGTTCGGCGGCTTCCTCTGCGGGCCAACTCGTTTGGCCATCTGGAGCAGATGGAAAGCTACGCCCCTGGCCATCAGGTCAGATTCGGGAGCTTGAACTACGTCACGGACATCCGTGGAGACTTGATCTTTGCCGGATTCGATTCCGCGGTGGCCACTCCTGGTCACCTCGATGATCATGACCTAAATCTGTCATCAGGCCGCATCCAGGAGATCGCTTCTGTAACCGCTCTGGCCCTAGAGCCGGAGCAGGTCGCGCCATCTGGAGACAAAAGGTTTAACCCCACCTCTGAGACCGCAGATTCCACGTCGTTGGAGCTATACATGGACCTGGTCTCACATGAGACCCATGCCACCGGAACGCCGTACTGACCTCTGGCCGCAGGTTCTGAACCGCGCGAGCCCGCGGACGCTGAGCTTGATCGTTTATCGATCTTCAAATTCAGTGCCGTAGACATCTTCCAGCACTCGTCTTTGGGAGATATGCTGAACTCATTAAAAAACCTGTCCTTGGAGGAGGACCCACAGCCGAACTATATCCGGCTCAAACTACGAGCTGACGATGGAGAATTTTACGTCCCACCCACCACCCACTTTATAGACACGATCGAGGATTTGACCAACGAACTTGATTACGACTCCGAGGACATCGACGGTATGGACGATGATGCCAGAGAAGACGAGGCCCAGAACCCGCCATTCACCGGACGATGGATGGCTACTTCCTCGTATGACGTATACATGGTGGTTCGGAAGGAGGAACCCGCCTTTCAATGCCGGAGACAGCACTATGCGTCGGATATCTTGTCATTGAAACCAGGTCCAGGGGCTACTAAGGGAGTCCTGGACTAAGGGGTTCTCGGGCGTCCAGCCTGTTATCTATGGGCCGGACTAATGGGCTCTGAGGATATGAAGACCAAAGACTGTACCCGTGTCCGGATAGGACTCTCCTTGGCATGGAAGGCAAGCTAGGCGAACAACAATGAAGATTCCATCTTATGTAACCGACTCTATGTAACCCTAGATCCCCCCGGTGTCTATATAAACTGGAGGGTGTTATCCGGAAAGGATATACACAATACCTTAGTCATACAGGCTAGACTTCTAGGGTTTAGCCATTACGATCTCGTGGTAGATCAACTCTTGTAATACTCATATTCATCAATATCAATCAAGCAGGACGTAGGGTATTACCTCCATCAAGAGGGACCAAACCTGGGTAAAACTTAGTGTCCCCTCTCTCTTGTTACCATCAACCTTAGAAGCACAGTTCGGGACCCCCTACCCGAGATCCGCCGGTTTTGATACCGACAACAGGACGTTCCCGTTTTCTCGGAGCCGGGGTGCCACACCTGCCTGACGATGATGGCGAGGCCGACGTCCTCCCGGAGAAGGGGGAGCCTCCCGTGGTTCCGACGAAGAGTAGGTGGCGTTGCTCTCCCGGGACGATGCTCCTGCCTCACCGCCGCCTGGAGCTGCTTCTGGCCCAGCTGCTGCCCCTGCTTCTGCGCCCGGAGCTGGCGTGCGAGCGCCTCGGGCCGCAAACCTCTCTGGTTTCAAGCTCACAAAGCCGTGGTGGACTAGTAAGTGTTCTCGTCCTGCCTTGTTCTCAATTCTGCTACTCGTTTCTGGCTCTTCTTCTTTGTTGTGCAACTAGGCCGATGCCTGCAGCGAAGAGGAGAAGGGAGGGCGAGGTGGTACTGCTTGAGCCCAGGTCGCCTCCTACGGCCGCACCCCTCTCCATGAGCAAAGGTGGAGACGGCGCTCGTGCTTCTCTAGCCCGATCATGCTCGCGAGGATGGGTGGAGCATCCTCGGGAAGAGTCAGCCCCCGAGGCCCCGCTGGCTCCGGAGGCACCAGCGTCCGGCTCGGGCGCTGGGGTCCCCGAGGCTCAGAGCCTCTGGCCTCCCAGGCCATGGTGACGATGTCGCCTCTTCCTCCTCGTTCTGTCGTGTTGCTGACCCTAGGTTCCTCTGCCTCTCCTGACGTCCTGGAGCAGGCTCTTTCTACGATGGCCCTGCTACGAGAAGACCTTCAGGTCACCGACCATCGCCTGGTGGCCGGACGCCTGGAACTGGTCTCCGACTGGCTGCTCTCCAACGCGTCCATCTGGGCGGCACTGAGCCAAGCTGCTGCTGACTCCGAGAAGGACAGGGGGGCTGTTTCTCAGGTTGTGGCCTTCCATGAGGTGGCGCTGAAGGACGCCGAGGCCGCCAAGGACCGTTGTCGGTCGCTGGCGGCCGAGCTGGAGACTGTGCAGAGGGAGCATGCGAAGGAAGCCCGAGACCGCAAGGCAGAGGAGGATAAGATGAAAGCCCGAGAGGATGCCGTCAAGGATCGTAATGCCGAACTAGAGCAGTTGGCGAAGGTGCAGGCCACAGAGCATAGCCAGCTGGAGGAGTTGGAGCAGAAGCTGAAGGCAGAGAAGGCCGAGCTCGATGCCAAGGCAAAGGTCCTGACTGAGGACCGCGCGACCTTCAAGCTCCTTGAAGAGAAGGCTCGGACGGCACTGAAGTCGCTCTATGAGAAGGGCTTGGAGGAGCTGCTGGTTGCCGACGACGAAGGCCCCAACCAGCTGGTTCCTTTTCTGGTTGATGCGCTTGAGGATGTCATGAGCAGTATCAGCCCCATGGCAGAGGGAGAATCCTGCATTTTCTCCTCGGCCGTGCTGACGCGCGTCTTTAGCCACCTCCACCTTCGCGATCCCGCCGCCCGCCTTGATGAGCTGCTGGAGCCTATGAAAGACGAGCATTATGAGGCCACTGCTGCAGCTATGAAGGGTCAGGTGGAGGCCCTGCTGAAAAGGTTCTGCGGCTTCGCTCCCTCGCCGCCGACCGGCGGTGCTACCGATCCTGCAACTCCAGCTGGTGGTGCAGGTGAAGGCGACGCCATTGGAGAAGAAGCATCCCTTGCAGGCGCCGGCGGCGTCCAGAGATGACAAGGCAACCTTCTGGCGGCTCCTTTCCTGTTTTAACTTTTGCAATATGCACCATGCCTCATGGAGGCGTTAAACTCTCGTTTGATTTCAGGGGAACAATATGACCTGTAATATTTGCTTTGAAGTTCTGTGATTTCCTTTCTATTTGCTCTGCGTTCTACGTCGGCAGGTGTCGGCGTCCTGGGAACGGGGGTCCCTAGACTTGCCTGCCTGCGGCCCGCTACGTGGCTAAGCCAGCAGGACGTACGGCCCATCTTCATCAACAAGGCATCCAAGACCCTCGCGATGGGCCAAGCCTCATGAGGAGGACGACACGAGACCTCCTCTGGAGCGGCCTAGTCAGGCAGGCTCACGAGGAGCGGAGATATCAAGGCGAGGCGACTCAGGAAGATATCACAACACAACTCTTCACACAAAGTTAAATAATACAAGCTCTATATTACAAGTCAGGAACCTCGAGGGCTCGAATACACAAGAGTCAGCGGAAACAGCAATATCTGAGTATAGACATAGGTTAACAAGTTTGCCTTAAGAATACTAGCACAAAAGCAACATCGATCAAAAAGGAAAGGCCTCCTGCCTGGGAGCCTCCTAACTACTCCTGGTCATCGGTGGTCGTCACGTAGTAGTAGGCACCCTCGGGGTAGTCGTAGTAGTCAGTGGTGTCATCTGGCTCCTGGGATTCGTCATCTGAACATAGCAATCGGGTATAGGGGGAAAGATGTAGCAAAGCAATTGTGAGTACTCATCCAAAGTACCCGCAAGAATTACATCAGATCTAAACTAAGTATGTATCTGTGTAAAGGAATGGGTTGTATCTGTGGTTGAACTGCAAAATGCCAGAAGAGAAGGGAAAGCCTAGCCTATCAAAGACTAGCATCCTCAAGCATTAGAAGAGATAAGAGTAGCATATTATATTATTAGTAAGTATGTTGTAACATCACCGAGAGATCACTTCCTTGACTCCCTGCGACAAAGCAATCCCAGAGCCATCATATCCATTTCTCTTGCCTCAGCATCCAGTTCGAGTTGTATCGATTGAGATACAACTCCGAGCGTCTGTTATCGGGAAACAATGATTCAAATAGATCAATCTTCCCTGCAAGGGTGCACCAACTTACCCAACACGCTCGATCAACTCCGGCCGTACACACCATCAGGTCATGACCGGCCTCGATCGATCAACACACCGTAGTCCTACCTACGCTCAATAGAGAGGCCAGCACACAGGTCTACATCCTAAGTGCTCAGGGGTCTTGGGCCCACCGCCCTTCGCACTCCTGCATGTTGCATGGACGACCGGGATCAGTCCTGGCTACCTCCTTATATATGGCAGGTGCTTAAGCGGGCCACCCGGGCGCGTGCCGCTCCATTGCTGACATTCGAAGAGCTTTCGGCTGATACATACGACGTAGAGTGTGCATACTTATTATCGCATGGTGGTCAGTGCAAAAAGGCCAGAGACCTACTCGGATCAAATATCCAAATCATTAGTGTCTTGGGAGTGCACGGTAATGATCAATGATCCATGATATGTGGTCCCGCTGTTGGTACACGCGGTACGCTATGCTAGCGCCAAATAAAATTTTCGACCATGCACCCAAGATCATGATGCTGGAAATAGATTATGAGATCTGGTTTACCACTAGACACGCAGTCAGTGTAGAGGAAGTAGAGTTAGTGATGTGTGTAGCCGATCTCCTAGGCCGTCGCCTCCTTGCATTGCCGATCTCCCATGAACATCGAAGACCCGTTGTTGTGGATGTGGTTACTGGAGGTAAACCGGCTAGGAGTGACCGGGTTAGCTCCATGAAGATAGAAGCCCATGAAGATGTGAAGATGGTGGTGCTTTATGAAGGCCCAAGGCCCAAAGGCGGGTTAGAGCCTGTAGATGTAAACTGACTCTGTCATATAACTTGTATTGTAAGTTAGAGGGATAGAGACCGAGCCGGACACATCTATGATCCTGCCTTGGGACTCTGTAAACTGGCGGGCGTCAACCTATGTATATAAAGGGACGACCGGCCGCAGTTTGAGGACAACAGACAACAACTCGAGAGCCAGGAAAAGCGGATTCGCTCCCTGGTCATCGAAACCCTAGCAATACCAATCACAACTAGATGTAGGCTTTTACCTTCATCGAAGGGGCCGAATTAGTATAAAACCCCTCGTGTCCCCTTGTCCGGTTTAACCCTTTTCAGCTAACCCGTAGCGATGGCTCCATGATAACCCACAAGTATAGGGGATCGCAACAGCTTTCGAGGGTAGAGTATTCAACCCAAATTTATTGATTCGACACAATGGGAGCCAAAGAATATTCTCAAGTATTAGCAGCTGAGTTGTCAATTCAACCACACCTGGAAACTTAGTATATGCAGCAAAGTGTTTAGTAGCAAAGTAATATGATAGTGGTGGTAGCGGCAACAAAAGTAAATACAGCAAAAGTAATGTTTTTGGTATTTTGTAGTGATTGTAACAGTAGCAGCGGAAAAGTAAATAAGCGAGCATCGGTATATGGAAAACTCGTAGGCACCGGATCAGTGATGGATAATCATGCCGGATGTGGTTCATCATGTAACAGTCATAACATAGGGTGACACAGAACTCGCTCCAATTCATCAATGTAATGTAGGCATGCATTCCGTATATAGTCATACGTGCTTATGGAAAAGAACTTGCATGACATCTTTTGTCCTACCGTCCCGTGGCAGCGGGGTCCTATTGGAAACTTAGGGATATTAAGGCCTCCTTTTAATAGTGAACCGGAACAAAGCATTAGCACATAGTGAATACATGAACTCCTCAAACTATGGTCATCATCGGGAGTGGTCCCGATTATTGTCACTTCGGGGTTGCCGGATCATAACACATAGTAGGTGACTATAGACTTGCAAGATAGGATCAAGAACTCACATATAATCATGAAAGCATAATAGGTTCAGATCTGAAATCATGGCACTCGGGCCCTAGTGACAAGCATTAAGCCCTAACACATAGTGGATACTAGGGATCAAGCCCTAACAAAACTAACTCAATTACATGATAAATCTCATCCAACCCATCACCGTCCAGCAAGCCTACGATGGAATTACTCACGCACGGCGGTGAGCATCATGAAATTGGTGATGGAGGATGGTTGATGATGACGATGACGACGAATCCCCCTCTCCGGAGCCCCGAACGGACTCCAGATCAGCCCTCGCGAGAGGTTTCAGAGCTTGGCGGCGGCTCCGTATCATAAAACGCGATGATTTCTTCTATCTGATTTTTTTCTCTCCGAAAGAAAATATATAGAGTTGGAGTTGGCGTTGGAGGGCATCCAGGGGGCCCACAAGGTAGGGGGGCGCGCCCTAGGGGGGGCACCCCCACCCTCGTGAGAAGGGTGTGGGCCCCCTGGTCTTCATCTTTGGCGAGGATTTTTTATTATTTCTTCTAAGATGTTCTGTGGAGTTTCAGGTCATTCTGAGAATATTTATTTTCTGCACATAAAACAACACCATGGCAATTCTGCTGAAAACAGCGTCAGTCCGGTTTAGTTCCATTCAAATCATACAAGTTAGAGTCCAAAACAAGGGCAAAAGTGTTTGGAAAAGTAGATACGACGGAGACATATCAACTCCCCCAAGCTTAAACCCTTGCTTGTCCTCAAGCAATTCAGTTGACAAACTGAAAGAAAGAAAGAAAAACTTTTACAAACTCTGTTTGCTCTTGTTGTTGCAACTATGTCAAGCCAGCATTCAAGTTTTCAGCATAGATCATAACTAAACACATTTGCAATAATTCTCAGGTCTCATAATTACCCATATCAATAGCATAATCAACTAGCAAGTCATAATAATAATTCTCGGATGACAACACTTTCTCAAAACAATCATAATATGATATAACAAGATGGTATCTCGCTAGCCCTTTCTGAGACCGCAAAACATAAATGTAGAGCACCTTTAAAGATCAAGGACTGGCTAGACATTGTAATTCATGCTAAAAGAGATCCAATCATAGTCACACCCAACATAGATTAATAGTGATGAATGCAAATGACAGCTATGCTCTCCAGCTAGTGCTTTTTAATAAGAGGGTGATGACACAACATAAAAGTAAATGGATAGGCCCTTCACAGTGGGAAGCAGGGATTTGTAGAGGTGCCAGAGCTCGGTTTTGAAATAGAGATAAATTGTATTTTGAGCGGTATACTTTCATTGTCAACATAACAACCAAGAGATGGTGATATCTTCCATGCTAAACACATCATAGGCGGTTCCCAAACAGAATGGTAAAGTTTATACTCCCCCTCCACCAACAAACATCAATCCATGGCTTGCTCGAAACAACGAGTGCCTCCAACATACATCAAGTCCCAGCGGGAGTTTTGTTTGCAATTAATTTTGATTTAGTTTGCATAAAGCATGGGACTGGGCATCCCGGTGACCAGCCATTTTCTCGTTAGTGAGGAGCGGAGTCCACTCCTCTTGAGAATAACCCGCCTAACATGAAAGATAAGGACAGCCTTGGTTGACACGTGAGCTATTCGAGCATACAAAACATAATGTTTATTTGAAGGTTTAGAGTTTGGCACATACAAATTTACTTGGAACGGCAGGTAGATACCGCATGTAGGAAGGTATGGTGGACTCATCTGGAATAACTTTAGGGTTTAAGGGATTGGATGCACAAGCAGTATTCCCGCTTAGTACAAGTGAAGGCTAGCAAAAGACTGGAAAGCGACCAACTAGAGAGGGACAACAGCCATGTACATGCATTAAAATTAATAAACATTGGATTCAAGCATGAGTAGGATATAATCCACCATGAACATAAATATCGTGAAGGCTATGTTGATTTTGTTTCAACTACATGCATGAACATGTGCCAAGTCAAGTCACTTAAATCATTCAAAGGAGGATACCACCCCATCATACTACATCATAATCATCTCAATAGCATGTTGGCACACAAGGTAAATCATTATAACTCATAGCTAATCATGGATGGCACAAGCAACTATGATCTCTAACTGTCATTGAAAACTTGTTTGTTCATAATAAGCTGAATCAAGAACGAGGGACTCATCATATTTACAAAAACAAAAGAGGCCGAGTTCATACCAGCTTTTCTCATCTCAGTCAGTCCATCATATATCATCATATATGCCTTTCACTTGCACGACCGAACAGTGTGAATAATAATAAGAGTGTACGTGCATTTGACTAAGCTGGAATCTGCGAGCATTCAATAAAATAGGAGAAAACAAAGCAATATGGGCTCTTGGTTAAATCAACAATAATGCATATAAGAGCCACTTCAACAATTTAAGTATGGTCTTCTCCTACTGACCCGCCAAAAAAGAAAAGAAATAAAACTATTTACACGGGAAAGCTCCCAACAAGCAAAAGAAGAACGAGAAATATTTTTGGGTTTTCTTTTTTACTTATTACTACTACAGCAGAAAAATAAACTACTACTATTTTTTTGATTTTTCTTAAGGTTTAACAAACACACAAGAAGAAAGTAGGAAAAAGAAAATAAACTAGCATGGATATTACAGTGAAAGAGTATGAGCACCGACATCTGGCAATGAGTGTGTGTGATCATAAATGTAATGTCGGTGAGAAATACGTACTCCCCCAAGCTTAGGCTTTTAGCCTAAGTTGGTCTATGGCCACGGCTGGCCTGGCACATATCCATAGTAATAGTTGTTGGGGTTGTACTGTGATGAGGAGGAATAGTTGGGATCATACTGTGATGAAGAAGAAGACTTTGACTGCCACTGGCTGCCAGTCATCTCTGGATCCCAAGAATAAACAGATTGTCGTGGAGGCTCATCTTGTGGTTCTTGTTCCGGGGCTGGTGTAGGATTCTTGTAAGCTTGGACGGCAGCCCACATAACGAGGTAGGGTCCTACAAAATTAAACAAAGAAGGAGCAGGCAGGATAATAGTCTCAGGATGATGTTTGTTAAAGAACAATTGATACTTAAGCTCTCCTGCCCTATTCTTAACAATAAAATCATCTGCCACCATACTTTTATGATCTAGATAAACACGGGGCAGCACCTTTTCTTCCTTCTCAGCATGCCTAATAGGTATGTTAAAATGTGCAGCTAGGCGTGTGGCATAGACGCCTCCAAAGATGGGACCCTTAGTACGGTTCATACTTGACCGTCTAGCAATAATACCGCCCATACAAAAAGTGTTATCACTGTATAAACCGTGGTGCAAAATAATTATATCAGGGATGCTAAGCTTCCACAGTTTCCGTGTCCAATTAAACAACGACTAGCAAATAATGCAAAGTAACGTAAAACAGGAAAATGTATGCTAGTGATTCGTGCATCGGAAACCTTCCTAGTTTCTTCTACAGTGATAGTATCAATAAACCCAGCCACATCATCATGATGTGGTTCTTCTGTCTTGCCCTCAAAAGGGACTAAACAAATCCGACGGAAATCATAAAGTGACATCTCCTTATGCTCATCAAATAAATGAAACTCCACCGTAGGTGCTGAGTTCCTAAAATGAAAATGAAAGTTTTGCACAAAAGTATTTGTGAGTAAGAGATACTGATCACATTGGTCGTGGAGGAAAGTGGTGAGGCCTGCATTGTGAGCCAATTCATGAAAATCTTCATAGATACCGGCTGCTCTCAAGAAATCTTCAGAATGCCATTCACACGCCCGAATCTCCGCGGTGTGCGGCAAATTATACTTAGGCTTCAGTGCCTTTTCCTTCGAGCTTTGGCTCGATGAGCCCCTCAAAAATCCCCTCATTATTTTTCTGAAATAATCTGAAATTCTTAGTAACTTCAAACAAAAGTGAACCAACTTCAATAAAACTGATCGCAACTACTCCTACAAGTGCCTAGAGCCTATATCAAGCATTAGAACTACTTGGAACCATATAAATTTGACATGTGTCGGCATTCTGGGAATGGGGGTCCCCAGACTTGCCTGCCTGCAGCCTGCGGCGTGGCTCAAAGGGGGGCCCAGGACGGCCCATCTTCATCAACACAGACCCAAGACCCCCGCGAGGGGCCAAGCCTCGCGGGGCGGACGACACGGAGCTTCCTCAGGCACGACCTCATCAGGCTGGCTCGCGAGGAGGCGGAGAGATCAATGCAGGCTACCTCACGAGGTGCCCGTGACGCAAGCCATGACGACCAAGGGTGCCAGGCGGGCGCCAGCCCGCGCAGTGTCCTCCTTTCCTCTTTGGTGCAAAGGGAGCAAGCGCAGGCGAGAGCATCAAGCAAAGGCACCCGTTTCGGTGCAACGAGACCAAGACCAGTCCAACGGTAGGGAGGAAGTCATTGTGGAGCCCAAGCCAGCATCACCACCAGAACCTTTGGCAGGCGAGGAACAACTTTAATCAGGATTAGTGTACTAGATGTTCCCCTTCAAAATGGCCAATTTTTGGCGACCTTCCTGCTCAATATTTGGGGAGAGGCCCAGGGCCTTTGCCTATAAATAGGACTAGCCACCCATAGGGTAGAGGGATCTAGGATCGGCCAACCCCGAAACAAGCTGGGATCGGATCGAGTAGCATCACACACAGAGAGAGAGAGAGAGAGAAGGGTGATTGAACTCCTCCCAGCAGTTCATCGACCCAGCCAAGAACAGACCCTCGTGAGGCTGTTCTTCCTTGTATTGCTCATCATCATCAGCCCAAGAGGCAATCCACCACACCACACACTGGAGTAGGGTATTACACCACAACGGTGGCCCGAACCAGTATAAACCATGTGTCTCTTGCGCTCTTCTTTCCATAGCTTAGATCTTAGCGAGGCGGAGGGGTGCAGGTAGGTAGAAGGCGAAATCTCCATGCGCACCCAAGTGTTCGAACCTCAAGGGTCTGCCGGAACCCGAAATCTGACATTTGGTGCGCCAAGTAGGGGTGCGCCGGAATTCGTCTTCCACCACCCCATTCTCCTCCGACCATCGCATCCATGTCTGACGCTTGTCGGGCCTTCGCCGAGTGCCGGGCCACTCTCGCTTCCCGCGTTGCCCAGACGACTCCTGTCGGCGGGCGTCCTCGCCGTTCCCCATCACCTGCCGTCAACGCCGCCACCGGCCCGGCGGGGGACGAGCAGCAAGCATCGTCTCAGCATCCGTCCGTGCGGCAAGACGGCCACACCGCTACTCCCTCGCTCACCCCAGCTGGTTCTTCATCCCGCGCGCTCCGCGCACCCATGGAGGCTCGAGTTGTGCTCATCGCGGCAAACGAGCTCCTGCGCTACCGTCCCGTCGACGACGTCTACGAAGAGTGGCTCGACCGCGTCGCCGAGCTCGTCCGCGCCGCAGGGGGCTCTCCTGCGCCGTCCGTTGTCACACCCTGATTTTCATGCCACAACACTTAAGCTAATAAATCTTGATAAAGTGTGGTTTGACAAAAACTTTTGCATTATTTGGCTTTTATTTGGAGTTGGTTTTCTCTCTGTGTTTTCAAGTGCTCTTTAAAGTCAACACAACTCCACCTTCTATACTTCATCTCCTTGCCCCAAACTTCTGCCCAATGATCATGCCATGTGTATAGAGCAATATAGTATTTTCTTACAAAAATAATTTGGCCAAAAGTATTTTCAAAAATTAGTTTTCCAAAAACCCCTGGATTGAGGTTTGCATTGCAAGTACCTGATTTGGGGTATGAAAAATATTTCAAAAGGTATATTTGAAACCTATTAGATATAGGATTCCCATAAACCCCAAAAATATAATTTTAAAAGTTATTTTCCTGTTTTATTTAAAAGCTTTTTCTAAAGGCCAGAAATGGTCTTTAATAGGGAAAAATTATTTTATTATTTTAAAAATATTTGACAAAAAACAGGGAACCTCAGTGGACATATATTTTCCATATATAAGAGCTTCAACACATGGTCATGTTCAAAATATTGAACAAAACGTCCCAAAACCATTTCTGCCCATTTCAAGGATTTGAAATATTTTTATAGGAATATTTCCATAAAAATCCAAGAAAAATCCAGCAAGTCACAAATGCATATTGTGATGAGCTTGCAAAGCCTCACTTCAATCAAGGTCATTATGGTCCACCAAAATGCCCCATAACCCTTTCTGTTCAGAACCTAATTTGAGCAAGTTTGTACTACCAACTTTCTCCCCTTAACCCCAACTTTTGTGAGCATGTTCACATGACCAAATGAGGCCACTACACCAAGTAGTGCATCAAGGGGAAGTGTTATTCTCAACTAGATCTACACAAGTCTATTTCTGCTCATTTCTAGGGTTTACAAAAGTTGCATTGGCAACTTTACCCAAATAAGCTCCAAATTGGTGATAGGCCCTAATTATATGTGTCATTTCACCCTGTGGAGTCTCATGGCAATTGAAAATCATCTGCTGGCCCAAACCATCATCAAACACCTTCTGCCGTTTTTCCAAAAACACCATTTTGACCCCTTCCACTAATCTCCTTGAGCTCAACTTCTTACCACAGCTCCTCCTAGACCTCTTCTACCTCCAGTAGCAATGGCTGCATCTCAGATCAATAATTGAGGGGCGAAACCACCTCTTTTACCTCTCTGGACAGCCCTTGCACCCCTCTTCCTCTCCTCCCTCCTCACTCCAGTGGCCACCCAAGGCATCCAAGGCTTTCCCCACATTCTTTACTCCTTCCTAGAGCTACCAGACATGCTTGTCCGTGCCCACTTTGCCAAAAATGGCATGCCGGCCATTTGCACGCTCTGGAGCATGCTACAGTGCGCTCCCGCACTGTAGCCGCCCCCTGCAAACCACCTCCGGCCACCTCGGCTCTCCCCCTCACGCCAGCCGATGCTCCTCGATGTCCGCAGCATGCTACGCCTCTGTCCCCCTCCTCCTTCTCCCTCCTGCTGCCCTTGCTCGCACACGCGCCGGCCGCCCGAGAGCTCCAATGAGCGGCCTCACACGCGCGGCGTCTCTGACCCCTCCCTCCTCCCTCTCTTCTTCCCCTGGGAGTAGTCGACCCCCACGAACACCCTAGACTCGGCGCAGCACCCTCCCGAGGCCCGTAGCGACGAGCACAAGCTCGCCGGCGCACGAGCCCACAGTGGACCGCCGCTCGCCTATAAAGCATTCTCGAGCCCTCCTCTCCCCACCACTCGTTCCCTCCCACTCCAAATAGCCCCACTGGGCCTCCCGTTCATCCCTAGAGCAACCCAATCTCGAGATCCAGCTCGAGCCCCGCCGCTTCGGGTCGCCGTCGATCTCGTGGTACAGGCCTCCTTTGCCCCCTCTCTCTCTCGATCTGGAACTGCCTCACCTCACTGATCCATTCCCCTCTTTCTCCCGCTCCTATTGTAGCTCGGAACGAGCTAACCAGGCTCCTCCCGAGGCCCTTCCGCCAGCTTCCTCGTCGCCGGCGAACCCCTGCACTCCGGCGACCGCCTCTACCTCCACCCGAATGGCGACTCCGCCCTGAGCAAGCCGGTGCGCTCGGATCGCCTCACCGTTGACCACAGCGACGCCGGTGAGCTCGCCCCTCCCTCTCTGGCCCAAGGTTGAAGACGATGGCCGTGGGGCCCGTCAGTCAGCCTCACATGCTGACGGGTGGGCCCCACCCGTCAGGTTTAAAACGCACGCGCGCGCGAACCATTTCGCTGTGACGGCTGAAGGCGTATTTTACCTTTACGCCTTCGACGTGGCAGCCTCGCGCGGGCTGAATCCCCTCTGGGCCTGCTGCACTGTGGTCTTTCTAGCCCAGTGGCACAGTGCCACTTTTCTTTTCCTTTTTCTGTCTGTTTTATAAAAATTCCACAGGATAAAATATTTATCCAAGTGGAATAATTCCAACTCCTAAAATCTTAGAATAATTCCACCTATTTATTGATGTAATATTCATGCACATCCATCACACTATTCGGTACTGTTCAAATTTAAATTCAAATTTGAGCATTTATATTCCCCTCTGAAAATCAATTTCTCCTATTCTGCTACTGCAAGTCCAAAACTAGGAATTTTCCCCTTCTTAGTTTTCACCCTAGTATTTAACAAAAATGAGTTGAAATTTTTCTGAGCACTTTGGTTTTTCTGTTTTATTATTGCCTTATTTCCTCGTTATTATTTTACGACGATAGATTGCGTTGCTGACGAAGGAATTGGACCAGAAGACTTTGAAGACCCAGAAGACTTTGTTGAGCCAGGCAAGCAGCCCTTTGACCATGTCTAAGAAACCCCTTTTTTGCATGTCATATGGCACTTTTATTGCTTGCATCGAAGTCATGATAAAATGGTGACCACTTGAGGTGGTTTGCCTCCGTTGCTTTTCTCATTGACACTTGCATGATGCATGACCCTACCTTTCTATGAGGGTTATGCCGGTGGGAGTAGATAGGATGCTAAGTAGTGCTACGCAAAAAGGGACGGGAATATGCATGGTGATGGAGACAAAGTATTTTCAAAGGACTTCCCGAAAACCCCGTCGGGTGCCACTTATGCCCGAGGGAGATGATGAGTTGGGTAGCCACTTGATGACGAAGTGGTGTACCGAGGCAAGTGTGTGTGTTGTTTTCAAAAACGGATTGGTTTATGTTGCGACCGTTATTCCAACCTTACATGCGCAACCACTCTACCCTTATATGGGAAAGGGCATTATTGATTACCTAGGCCGATACTAGCTTGGAGCCCGCATTACTAGTGACGGGGGAGAGTTGGTGCTCTCTCTCGGGACGGGGTCGTGCCAGGTAGGGCGGCCAAGAACATTTTTATGGGGCACCGGACACACCTTTGGTACCCCGTGCCAGTGGTATGTGATGAATATAGGAGCGAGGCTCCGCAATTTTAAGTTGTGAAATGTTGGGCACGGGGGTTACTACCAATCGAGTGGACTCCATGTTAGTGTCGTCTAGGGAAAGATAGTGATCGGGTGCTTACCCCGGGTACTTGAGGTACCGCGGGTCATGGATGACACGGAAGTTCCCCGGATCTTGTGGGTAAAGTGTGCAACCTCTCCAGAGTGTAAAACTATTCGAATAGCCATGTCCACGGTCAAGGACAGTTGGGTAACCGCTCTTGGGCTACGTCCACTTGTTTACAAACCAGTGTGTGTGGGAAGAACTACTTGGGTCAAGTCAAAGGACTTGACATGGATGAGTTGAGTTGGAGCCCACTCCCTTTGTGTTGATATCTGTAACCTGTCCTCATGGTCAATTGAATTCTCCTGATGCATGTCTTACAAGTTGTTGAACATGTCATTGCACTCAAAACTAGCTTTCCGCAAAAATTTACCTATATCATGCATTTTTGTACCTTGAACCAAAACATGGGTTGCTTGCGAGTACATTCAAAGTACTCATTGGCTTGCCACTGGTTATTTTATTGGCCAGGCATGGAAGAACAGGAGTTCGAAGAAGAGTTCTTTGGAGACGAACATGCGAACTAGGATGTTTTCCAGTCAGAATGCCTGTAGGGTTAAGGCAGATGGCATGGGTTCTACTTATCGACGAAGATTTCCGCTGCTTGTGTTTCATTTGATGTTCATCCCTTAAGGCTTTATCAATGTAAGACTTGACCATAATGGTCATAATTTATGTAAGACGGTATGTATGGATGTAAGACTCTTGTTATTCAGCTTCTGTGTGTTCAGTGAGCATTGATCTCTGGGATCACTGTACACGTGCATTCGGTGATCTCGACTTATGAGTCGGGGTCCCCACATCCATTCCGCTGCACCGCACCCTGCCCCGCATGGGCGACGAAGCTCCGGCGGCGCCCCAGCCGCCTCCTCCTCAAGAAGGCGCCATGGCTCCAAGGTGCGTGGCCCCTGGGCGGAACCTGCTTTGTCAGGTGCCAGCGCGGCAAGAGCAGAGCTGCCAAGAAGTCCCTCACTCGCAAGAAGCTTCCCGGGCGCTCCCTGCTCCAGCACGTCACGACCATGTTCCTGCTCCCGCACGTCAAGACCCCGCGCTGCTCCTAGCTGCAGCGCGTGGGGACATGCAAGACCAAGCTCTCCATCACCCAAGGCCTCCCGTGGCCACAGCAGGCTGTCGTGCCTTCACCATCGAGCTACGCAGCGTCGCGTGGCCCGGCAAGTTCAAGCCAGACCTGCCTCCTCGTTACGACGGCACGGCCGACCCTGCGGAGTTCCTCCAGCTCTATGAGCTGGGCATCGAAGCTGCCAACGGAGACGAGAAGGTCATGGCGAACTGGTTTCCCATGGCGCTCAAGGATGGGGCCCGCACCTGGCTCCTGAACCTGGCTCCAGGCACGATCTCCTCCTGGGACGAGATGCGCACCCGCTTCATCGCCAACTTCCAAGGTACTCGCGACCGGCCACCCGCCGTGAGGGACATGCGTCGCATCAAGCAACAACCCGGAGAGACCATGCAGAAGTACATCCAGCGCTTCAACAATGCACGCCTCAAGATTCCCAAGGTGACCGAGGAGGCCATCATCTCAGCCTTCTCCGACGGCGTGCGCGACATCAAGATGAAGGAGGAGCTCGCGAGGCATGAAGACCTATGCACTTCCTTGGAGATGTTCAACTAGGCAACCAAGTGCGCCAGGGCTGAAGAAGGGCATCTCTCCCTCCTCGAGCTGCCTGCCGCGGACCAAGAAGAGAAGAAGCCCAAGGCCAAGGATGTGAAGCGCAAGGGGGCTGCCATGCTCGCAGCAGAACCAGACACCAAGCGGGGCAGAGATCAGCCTGAATCTTCCAAGGGCAGTCGGTACTGTGATCAGGCACACATCCTAACCCTTATGCATATTGATGACTTAGATGTGCATAACAAGAAGTGAAGTATATCTTCAATCAATGAAGACATACATTCTAAGTGTGAATACATTAATGTGGAATTTGACTTCGGAGCGCCATGATAATTGTGCGCCGTGTCTGGGTCTGATACTTCCTATACGGTGGCTAACGCCACCACCAAATGTTCTATTTTGAAGTGTTTCACTCATGGCGTTGCCCTGCAATGTCTTCACATTTGGTTTGGCTTCGATCTCAACATATTTTCATGATTATCTTCACTAGTTGATTATATATATATATATATATATATATATATATATATATATATATATATATATATATATATATGCTAGTGTACTGTCCTCTACAACATTCACTTATAGCTATGTCTTCGTGTTGAATCTTTTGAACTAAGTGAATGTGATCGGACCCTAACCTCTCTATGCTTTCTATCTCAAACTCTATCTCTCCAAGTCATATGCATTCTATTGAAACTGTCGAATGTCTTCTCTGCGTCCTTGTCAGCAGAAGATACAGAGACAACCATTAAGTCCGTTTTCAATGCTCATTCCTCCACATGAATTCCGGAGAAGTAGGAACGACCACCCGACAATCCAGGCGTGCGTGGGACGTGGAACAAACCGCAAAATTCCGCATAATGGCCACGTGTTCCTCAAATTCGAATCGCCAGGGGCACCGGTGTAATAGCATAGTGCCGCCCCTGTGCCTATAAATTCACACTCACAGCGGTCATTATCTCTTCTTCCACCCTCGCACGAACCCTAGCGCCACCGCTAGCTCTCGACGATGCCGGCGACGAAGCGCTTCGCTGCTGCAACCTCTCCGACGCCGTCTTCACGCCGACCGCGGACATCGTCCTCTCTGCCGTCGCCGTAGGTGTCCTCCGTCGCCAAGTTAGGGCACGGAAGAGTGAACTGCGCGGCCTCATCTCCCACTCCGTCTAGCAGTTCTCAGTGTGGTAAATAAAAATCCCTTTTACAGCACCGTTGATCCTATTGATTTGTCACTTTCTACTACAAGCAGTTTCTGTTCACACAAGCTAGATCTCTCTCATACTGCATCTCATAAACATGCCTAGTATATTAACTTGTGCTTCACAAAGTAGTTAGATTCCTCACTTGTACTGATCTATGGATTCGTACAAGTCTGGAACCAACTTCTTATCTATGAATGAATGTCTTCGCACGATGAGGTCAATGTCTTCTAAACTGATTTATCTTCAAAATCTTCTGAGAATGCATATGACCTCTTCCCCTTCCCTCGCACCTTAATGCTGTCACAAGTACATGTCCGTGGGAGAATCCTTTGGTTCTCATAGTCTGCATTCATTTGCAGAATTCTTACAGCATCACATAAATTCTCCCGAAGCCAGTTCCTGTTGGTCCAGCAAATGGAAACCTTTGAAGCCTTTGAACGTCTTGAAGCCTTTCAAGTTAAAGTTTATGGCTTCAGAGAAAGCAGCAAGGAAGGGTGGCAGAAAGCGTCATGGTGAGACCTCCAGAGATCTGCTAGATAAACTCTCAGAAATGTACAAGACAGATCCTGAAGAGGATTACGGTCAATGCAAGACCCTAATCCAATGGATTCCAAGATATTGGGCAGAACAATGGTTCAAATACAAATTTGTAAACCAAGAGTATGCTGAGAAAAACGCCATCAAGAGACCGTGGGGAGACATCCTATTCAAGAATCTTCTACCTAGGTCCAGAGATGAAGCCATTGCTTAAGGCTTCTATCCATGCATGGTCCGTGGACCACAGCCTGCTGATGCACACTCGTTGTCACTGCTATGGTGTCGTGATGACAATCTATTCAAGCGCAACTTCCAGTTTGCTCAGAACTCAGCGAAGCAGAACAAGAAGACTTTTGGGTTAGACTTCAACCCTGGTCCCTCATCTCCAAGGGCAGATGGCACACGACATGCAGACCCAATGTCATCGGTCCTTTCGCCAACCTTGAAGGCCTCATCAC
The DNA here is from genome assembly GCF_002162155.2 of Triticum dicoccoides. Classification (NCBI taxonomy): domain Eukaryota; kingdom Viridiplantae; phylum Streptophyta; class Magnoliopsida; order Poales; family Poaceae; genus Triticum; species Triticum dicoccoides. The sequence continues at coordinate 378,949,208 of NC_041386.1, forward strand.
CTACATCTTGGTTCAAGGGACTGCAGTGAATGAGCCTGCAGCTGACACTGAGTCTGATGACGCGCCTGCAGTGCCGAAGCCAAAGCAGTTGAAGAAGCTAAAAGCTTCAAAGCCGGCCCCTTCACCAAAAATCTCAAAAGCGAAGCCATTGGCGACTGCACCTCCTGAAGACAGTGTGCAGTCTGAACACTTATCACGCGTCTCAAGGCCCCAAAAGGCCAAGATGCCTCTGTCTCACACTGGGAAAGAGCTAACAGCTGCTGCCATTCTGCGCAACGACGACATTGATCTGTCAAGTGATGAAGATCTTGCAGATGACGCTCTTGAGAAACTCATCAAGAGCAAAGAAGAAGCAGAAATCTTCAATGATCTACCTCTCTTTGATGTCACCATCATCCACAACTTCATTGACGAGTGGTTTGACACGCCAAACATCAGCTTTGAAGATCTGCAGCTACCCATTGGCCTTAGTGTCGCCTTCCAAGGCGCCATTTCTTCAAAACTTGCTATTGCCCAGCGCATTGTTGAGCTGAAGCAGAAGATTGACTATGAAAAGGTTCAAGAAGCATATGGCCAAGCTCAGCGTGCAAGAAGTAAAGAACTTCAAGAAAATGATGCACGAGCTCAAGGAAGCCTTTGTGAAGAAGCATGCAGAAGCTCAGGTTTTGCGTGAGCGCATGAAGACTCTAGCTGACAGATGTGTGCAAGCCTATAATGAGGCTGAGAAGCGCAAGGCACTTGGGCGTCCTGGAATCGACCCCAGGATGGCCGCAAAGAAGAAGAAGAAGCCTGCTACGGCTGAATCTGATGCACCAAGGCAAGAAGCAGTTCCGATTGACTTCCCAACAAGAATGACTGGCTCGAAGCCAAAGAGCCGGTCAACAGCTTCAGAGCTCAAGAAGACAAGAACTGCTGAGGTTGAAGCCAGGAAGAGGAAACACTCTGAAGACTCTCCTACTGCCCCCACCAAGAAAAAGCGAAAGACCAAGAAAGCTCGGGCTGCTCCCATAGAGCCCCTGATAGTTGAACCCATTTCTATGGTTCATCCTGACGCAGAACGTCAACTGATAGTTCATGAGCCTGCTTCCACAGAGGCTCCTGAAGCTGAAGACATTCCAGCAGCTGATCCCATTGCTGCTGAAGACATTGGTCATCATGACAATGTAGAAGATGATGCAGTCCTTCCTCAGTTAGCAAACAGCAAACTCATCAACATTGGTCGTCCACTGACGCCAATTGCACAGGATGCTTCATGGGCGGATCGCCCACAAGAGGAAGAAGACTATGAGGCCCAGCCCACTCCAACTCCACAGGCATCGTCTGTGTTCCGCGGGCTTCGCAAAGGTCCAAGGCCTCAAGTCTCTGCTGAAGACATTCTGGCTGCATCAGCCGTAGAAGAAGAAGTACCAAAAGATCCCTCTCCCCTGCTCCACCAAGAAGCAGTTCTCTAGGAGAACGTGCCTGTGACCGACCCTCCAGCTAGTCAAGTGGAGGATGAAAATCTTGAGGCTGCCACAACCAACAACGAAGCTAATGTGGAGCCCTCCCCAGCAAAAGCTTCAGAAGACAGCGAAGCCACTGATCCCGCCACTTCTGTTCCTGAGTCTGCTGCCGGTCCCCAATTCAACTATCATGTTGAGCACAGGTCTCAGGTCCAGAAGCCAATCCCAAGACTGCCAAGGTTTCCAGGTCCTGCATCAGCACCTGGCTCCTTCAACATCAATGGCTTTAGGGCAGACAACACGTTCTTCAATAGCTCCAGGAACCCCTACTCAAGGGAAAGGATATCATCTGATCGGTTCTGGAGCTATCCTCAGCGAATCTATTACTCTTGCATTCTTTACAACCAAGGTCGCATCTTCCCACACAAGCGCCTTGACGTTGACACTACTAGGAAAAGGCCTACTAATGGCGCACCTAATTTGGCCATTAATGGCGCATTAGTGGTGCACCATTAGTAGCACGCCATTAGTATATTTTACTAATGGCGCACCACTGGTGCGCCATTAGTATCTGGTATTCTAATGGTGCACCCCAGATGCGCCATTAGAATATACAACAGTGCGCCATTAGTATGCCTCCCAGGGGGCCATGTATACCCAGGTGCTTTGGCATACTAATGGCGCACGACAGCAAGATGCGCCATTAGTAACTTCGGCATACTAATGGCGCACTCTTTAATGATGCGCCATTAGTATCCTTTGGCATACTAATGGCGCACTATGATGTGATGCGCCATTAGTATGAATATTAGGTTTTTTTTATTTTTTAATTTTCTGTTTTTTGCACAGGTTACAAAATGTATAATTGGAAAAAATATAGACAGCACACATCAACAACAGATTCATCGAATACAATAGAAGATTAGTCTCTGAATACAATTCATCATTTTAGTCTCCGAATACAAGTCATCATATTAGTCTCCGAATTGAAAAGACTGAACAAAGATAGAACATTATATTACCTCGAGACCGCGAGTTTGTCTTCACATTACAAGTTGATATCGATCATCTAAACTACCATCACATAGAAGAGAGCTGCGGTCATCACGATGAGCATCATCACGATGAAACTCGTCTTCATCCGGTTCCTCCAACGCTCCCTCCCCTCTCCCGCTAGGTAGCGGGCGTATCTAGATTTGGCCTCGGCCCAAGTGGCGTACCCTTTGTAACTGTTACCGCTGAATCGGTGAACCTGTCTCCGACACTCCTCCCAGTCGTCGTAGACTCCGGGAACCTTACCCTTCTACACGACATACCACGGCATCGCTATGCAGTAGCCAAACGAAACATTAGTACCAATTCACAGACAATACATAAGCAATATATAAGTATGCAACAGAACGATCGGAAGAGAAAAGCAAGACATTAATAGCATCGATTACATCTTAAGTTGAACAGCTCTCGAAACCAAAGAGACATACTACAAGTTCATTAAAGTTTAATTACAACATGAGACTCAAGGGACCGGAGCGTGGATGAAGCCGCCGTCTATCGTGGGAGTCATGAAAGAACGGGCGTTGTCAGCCTGCATTTGTAGGATTGTGTCGATGTCACTGTTGGACGGTTGATTTCTGAGGTAGAACTGCCCCGCGGTACGAAGGACATCTTGATGGATGATTTCTGCAAACTCCGACTGGATGCGAAAGAATTCTTGTCTGATGTCCGCGTCCTGGATTGCTGACACGCTCGCGGCCCAATCTTTGAGTCTACTCGGTAGCAGAAGTTGATGATGGTCCCGTACGATCGCCCGCATGTGATGGATGGCATAGTAGGCACCCTTCTGACCGCCAGGAGGCTGCTTGACGCAGCAGAACATCGTATTGTGGGAGAACACGTGCTTGCCGTACTTACGAATAGGCCTGGTGAAGGTGCCTCCAGATTTGATGTAGCCGGGGAGAACATCATCAAGAACCTTCTTGACATTTGTGTAGTCTACGTTCGACTGACGGTCCGGGTCGAAATACGTGGCCATGGAATATTTGGGGCTTAGGAGGATGAGCGTGCAACGTGTGTCACTGCAGAAAACACGAAATGTTAAAAGAAAAACGATCGAAATCTAAGAATTCATGTGTTACGGGGCGGTTGAGGGGAGGACTTACTCGGGAAAGTAAGGCACGAGGAAGTTATCCTTATCTTGGTTTGCTAGAATGACGCCTTCGAGGTAAGAACTCGTGACTTTCCGGTCCCCAGCGCTGCCCAAGATCTTGGCACGCATGTAGAAGGGGTCGACTATCACGATGTCCGGGGTCTTGTCGCGAATGATCCGCATCTCCATACTTAGCGAAAATAGCCGAACGAAGGTGTAGTGCAGCGGATGAAGGTTCAACATAGCGTGGATGTCATCAAACCGTAGGACGATCGTACCCCCGATGGAGTTATCCACAAAGCCCTTGCCCTCTGGCACCTTGGCCGCGAAAACCGGGTATGCCACGTCCTTCTCTCCGAGACGCCGCTTCTCCAAAGAAAGAACACTGTCATGCAGACTCCGCATAGCACCGGTTGCAGCATCGAGCATATTTCTCGGTAGCATTGGCCTACCCGCCACATGCACCCTCCTCGAGATATCCTCAGGTGAAGGTGGCCCGTCCTGAGCACGGATCATACTCGGTGCCGGCTGGCCCGCACCCTTGTTAGTCTTTCTTTTGCGTGCCTTCTTCTTCTCCTGTAATGGGACCGAGTTCTGCTCACAGACCGCCTTCTTGAGTGTGTTGGGGCTGATCATATTTCGCACCTCGCCTATCTGAGGCTCGGTGAAGTCGGCAGCTGGAGGCGTCTCCTGAAAGCTGAACTACAGACGACGCCTGTTGCAACTTGGCTTCTCCGCGGTACCAGCTAGATCACGCACGTCTTTTGTTGGGTTGGGTTCTTGAGAAGGAGGCCCCATGAAGTCGCCACCATACCCATGATCGGCAAAGTACTGATCGACGTTGGCAAATGTATCGTCGTCGTCGTCGTTCTGATCCTGTGCCATATGCATGTTTGGATCCAGTGGCATAGGGATGTCCGGCACCGTTGCGGCGGTCTTGCCATGGGGCCGACTTGGCGCCGGCACGACTGGCGGTGTTGTCTTTCGGGTGGTGTCCCCCGCCCCCAAACGAATCTGGCTCTTCGGCCAAAGCAGGGGCCAACTCAGGCAGGCGCTGAGGGTCATCACGTCATCATCGTCGGCCCCGACGGGTCGAATCGGAGGTAACAACTCGTCGCAGCCTGGCAGCACCCAAACCAGTTGAACCCTAAACAAGTTGGATGGCATCTGGGTACCGTGGAACAAGGGGTTGCCCGATTGAACGATTTTGCCCTTGGAGACATCGACCAACTCGTTGTTCACGAAGTGCAGGAGAGTGCACGGAACATCGGCGGCGCCCTGCGAAAACATGTAGGGCGTCAGGGATGCCCAGTCAAAGGCAAGGAGATGAAGTCCTCGGCCGAGAGAGGCTTAATTAGTTACCGTGATGATGGGGTCGAGCTCGGCTAATGTTGAGGCACCGCCAACGGCGGGCGTGCAGTTGACGGAGGGGCCGCTTGCTACAGAGGTGCCGGCCGACGTACACCCGGGTGCATTAAGCTCCCGTGCCGGTGTCGGAGACACTAATGCCGCCTCCGCCGGAGACACCAATGGCCCCGCCATCGCGTTCTGCGAGTTGCTGGCCGTGAAGCTAGGAATCGGGGGCGGCCCCTGTTGGCCGCCCCCAATCCACGCACTAATCCCCTGGATCAAGGTAGGCACAATGGCGGTGATCGTCGCTCTGAGTTGTTGTTGCACTTGCTCTTGGACAATCTCCAGAATCCGCGCCACCTGTGCCCTGAGTTCTTGAACCTCGCGCGCCTGGCTTTCCGAGCTGGTCTTTTTCTCCTTTCGCCCACCAGTGTTATAGTATGACGACCATATTGTCGACAAGCCTTTGCCGGCCACACGACCAGCTGACGTCGGCTTATTGAGCTTGTCCTTGTTCTTCATTATATTCAACGCCGTATTTAGAGTGGTGTCCCAAGGGTTGCTCTTAGTCTACCCCGCGCTACTGCTTTCAGTCGCCTGCGGAAGGAATGTGAACCATTTAGAAATTTGGCTTCATTAATTAGAATGCAACCATATGGAGCTAATTACGCGGGGGTGTATTCCTTACCAGAACAAGCTCAAGCGCCCTGGTCTTCGGATCCGTGGTAAGCTCCTTTGTTTTCGGGTCCTTCTTGTACCGGGCCCTGACAAAGTTCCTGGTCTGCTTGTCACCATATTTATCGAAGAGGGGCGGTAGGCCTTGCTCGGCACGGTCCGCCTCCTCCTTGTCCCATATAGGCTCCGCCACTCTATAACCGCTGGGACCGAGTGTGTGTTCCCCTAAGTTCAGCTCCCGCATTTCTTTCCCCCACTTACTTGATTCGGAGCTTGCGGTGCTCGAGCAATTGATCTTGAAGTCGTTGTAGTCATCTTCGGTGATCGAAGGATTTTTCTCCTTGATCTTCTCATAACTCTCACCTTTCTCAATCATTCTCTTCACATTGCTTTTCCAAGTAGACAGGGCCGTGCTCATCTTCGTGAGGGCAGCATTGTTCACTTTATTCCCTTTGAGGCTTGTGTTTTCAAATTCAGCGGGGAACTTGTATCGTTCGTGCAGCTTCGTGAAGAGGAGGTTGTGCAAATTCCCTCGGTCAGGATGCCTGAGGTTCTCGGTGTTGATCGAGACGGTGCTCCGGAGAATGCACCTGAGCTGAAGCGAGTACCCCTTGACTATTCGTTCGGGCGCCGTTGGATTCCCGTTGGAGTCCACTTCTGTAACTTCCTCCTTGAGGGTGCGGAGCATGGTCGGGCGCCGGTCCTTCCGTTGCCTCTTCGGTTGGCTGCCATCTGTGCGTGCGCCGCCATCATCAGTGGTGGCATCCTCGGCGGCACCATCAGTAGTGTCATTAGTGGGGTCATCCTCGGCGGTACCATCAGTGGTCTCAGGATCGGTGGGGAAGGCGGCGTCCTCATACAAGTGAGGTTGTTCCTCCATCTCCTGGGACAGCTCCCAGAATTTCTTGCCGCCCGAACCCCCGGCCTCATCGTTGTTGGCCATGTTTCTCTATAAATAGGAACAAAGTTTGGTAAAAAAGTTGGTTATTGTTAAGGAACAAGATCATGGTCTCGTCATTTAGGGTTTGTCGACACCGAGGCATCCTAAAAGCTAAGCTTTTATCATTGAGGGTTTTTCGACGCCGAGGCACCCTAAAAGCCTAAGCTTTTATCATTTCGGTTTTTATCGACACCGAGGCACCCTAAAAGCCATGCATTAGTCACAAGTACGCCGGGGCACTTGATCCTACTTAATTAACTACTAAGATACCCCGGCCCATGCATTAGTCACAAGTACCCCATATGTCCTATTTTTAGCAAAGTCATGCTAAAATTCACGGAAAATTTCAGCATGACCTTTGCTGAAAATAGGACATATGGAGTACCCGAATTTGCCGGAACGGAAGTTAATCGACATTCCAGCAAACTCAAGGGCCTCTCGGGTGGACAAGACAAAAAAGGACACAATGGTCGGAGACATGACCTTTGCCTAACAGTTCTGAACTCCTGCCAAAACTGAACACAACATATATATACCAAGCATCTTGCCAGCTAGTAGACCATCATTTGTCAGGCCAAATTGAGGCCAAACAGAAAACCAATGTGGGCATGGCACAAAGTCCATGACCCAGAACAGGAGACATACCAAGCACTAAATGAGGACAGAAACAGAAAATAGTTAAAATGTTAGGCATTATGTGTCACAGGTATTGCTACAGTTTTAAATAAGAAGATAAAAAAGAAAGCTGATGTACAAAACCTCAAAACAATACAAAGTGCTGTGGGCTAAAAAACAATTACAGTAGACTAAAAAACAGGAATCATTATCTTCTGTATGAAGCTGAACTAGGCAGACTGAACTGATTTTGATTTTCAAGTTCCAAAGTACCATCAAAACCATTGGTTTACGTATCAAGGTTCAGTATGGACTTTTTACTTATGAAATGATTCCCCACCCCTAGCAAACAACTATCTTCAGACAACCTTCTAGCATCTGTCTATAAACCCAACAGGCACAATGTTGTGCCTGTTAACCATGTACTGATTTAATCCAACGGCAGTTCATACTATTTCCTAGTCTTAACTCCTAACTGAAAGTCTGAAACAGATTATCAAAAGTTCGGAACAATTACAGTAGGCTAGAAAATAGGAACCTATGTGAAGCTGAACTAGGCAGACTGAACTGATTTGGGTTTTCAAATTCCAAAGTCTTCCACTAGCAGCATATCGTATTAAAGCATAGTAGCATCAAAACAAATAGTTCCCATATCAAGGTTTAGTGTGGATTTTAAATCTGTCCATAATAGCATGAAAGAACTGATTTGATTCAACAACTTTTATTGAAAGTCTGAAACACATTACGAAAATTTTCAGACCACATAAACTGTTTTTCAGACTAGTAGTTTCGAATACCCAAACTTTTACTAAATTTGGAATTTGGAGGTCACCGACCTCTTCATCCCTTTTACTGTCAAAAAACTACTAATAGCACAAGTGACATGAAAATTCAGGAGTACGAGATCACAAAGGCCATATCATGCTTGGCAATATTTGTTTACTGAAACTAAATGAACATTTTACTGGTAGTGTACTGATAGTGTAATCTAGCTATTGTACTGATATTTCTGTTTCTTTGAACATTTTACTGTCAATAAAAATGATGTACTGCTGCTTTCAGTTAATTCAAATTAGCTAAAACCTTTTACTGTCAAATAGTGCTAATGTTTACTCTATGAAATAAACTACTCCTCCTCTCTTCTCTTCTTCAGTTAATTAGGAATAGTTTTAGAGGTAACTAACTGAAACTATTTATCATGTTGACAACAGTAGCATGTGGACCTATCATGGTGATTTCATATCAAAATAGAGGAGTACTCCTGTTCATTTGGATAACTCATACAACAATTGTTATGCATCAAACTTGGGATCAACAGCAGCAAGAATCAATCCCAATACAGAGAGGAGAGGGGCAGCAGAAGTGGACAACGCAGCGCTGACCTCGAGCTCTTGATTTGAGTGGGGGGAGGCGGCCGGCGAGGGATCTGTGGCTCCGGCGACGGTGGTGTGGACGGGGCGGCGTCCGGGCGGCGGGGTCGCGTCGAGTCGGCGGGGAGGCGGGGTCGAGGCGGCGTCGG
>NC_041386.1:378958579-378997322 GCF_002162155.2 Triticum dicoccoides
TTTATAAGACAGTAATAATTTTTTGAAAAATATCATCAAACAGTAATGCCGGTGGAGCGGGGGAGGGTGCGCGGGGTGCGGGGGGTCGTTGGCGGCGGTTGAGTAGGGGAGGGGTGCGGGGGGTCGGCGGCGGCGGTCGGTGGACCGGGGGGTGCTCGACGGCGAGGGGGACCCGATCTGGCGAGGTGGGATAGAGACCGAGATGGAGGGGGATCGAGATCGAGTGTCCATGAAATTTAAAAATATTCATGATAGTTCAAAAAGTGCCCATGAAATACAATCGAGAAATGAAGGCTACGATTTAAATACAATCGATCTTAGCTAGCTATCTGTTCACAATCTTCTTGCCCTTCTTTTTCGCAAATGGAGTTCTTCTGTGGAACGGACGTCCTTTAGGTAGGGTGGTCCTGCTTCTTCTTGTGGTGTATGCTGCTACTTCATCATCGTCATCATGTTCGATCCTCGGGTCGCCGTACTTGTCGAAGTCTTGCTCATTGGCTACTCCATCCATTCCGATGATCTTCCTTTTGCCTCTCCTCACGACAACACGACTGGGCTTTGACGGGTCGGTAATGAAGAAGCATTGGTCCACTTGGGCAGCCAGTACCCATGGCTCATTTTTCGCGGTGACGTTTGCGCCCGCGGTTTTGTATTTGGCTTCGGGTATAACCATGGTGGTGAAATAACGGTCTTCTTTTAGGACGCTCTTGGCCCATCTGACACAGAACATCGGGACCTTCTCTCCAGCGTAGCTCAGCTCCCAGATCTCCTCGATCCTTCCGTAGTATCTGTCCTTGTCGTTACCGGTGTAGGATTCCATCGTTACCCCGGAGTTCTGATAACCATTGCTCTTCATGTCCTTGGCCTCGGTGTAGAATGTGTAGCCGTTGATATCGTACGCCTCATAGGTCATCAGGTTGTGCTCGGTGCCCTGTGACAAGGCGAATATGAGTTGTTCTTCCGCGGAAGAATCCTCATGTAAAGGGTACGACAGAAGCTTCTGCTTGAACCAACGCGTGAAACATGAGTTGTGCTCTTTGAGTATATCTCCGTCCGTCCTCTGTTGGCCTCGGTCATTGTACGTCTTCTTAATAAAGGTTTTGTGCTGTACCACCCAAGGATCGACCACGTCTATGTGTTGTAGCGCGACTAGGTTTGCTCTTTCAAAGTCGGCGAGTCGACCCTTGAAGTCAACATGCATTTCGCGACGACCCTCACGGTGACCCCGTCCAGCGAGCCTGCCGAGGTGCTTGTTGACGGGCAGACCAACGGGGTTCTAGATAATTCGTGCAGTAGGAGATGCACTCTTCGGTCAGAAAGCCCCTGGCTATGCTTCCCTTTGGACGTGACATGTTGCGAACGTATCCTTTGATGACACCATTCATCCTTTCGAATGGCATCATGCTGTGCAGGAACGTCGGCCCGAGTTGGATGATATCTTCCACGATATGGACCAGCAGATGCACCATAACATCGAAGAATGCGGGCGGGAAGTACATCTCAAGCTCGCATAGTATCACCACGATCTCTTCCTGTAGCCTTCTGAGTTGCCTCATGCCAACAGACTTCCGAGAGATGACGTCGAAAAAGTTGCATAGGCCAAATAGGGTTTCACGGACGTGCGCGTCCATGATCCCACGGATTGCAACTGGAAGTATCTGCGTCATCAGCACATGACAGTCGTGAGACTTCATCCCGCTGAACTTCAGCTTCGCTGGGTCTAGGTATCTGCTTATCTTCCCCGCGTAACCGTAAGGAAGTTTTACTCCTACGAGGCAGGTGAAAAACTGCTCGATCTCCTCCTGACTTAGAGTGAAGCACACGGGAGGGTAGTCATTTCCGGTCTTCTTGGCCTTCTTGCCTTTGCGACGACTTTCCGTGTCCTGCTTCGCCTCATCATCATCATCATCATGATCATCATATATAGCGTGAAGCTCCTGCCTGATGCCCATTGATTTCAAGTCTGCCCTTGCTTTCGGCCCATCTTTGGTCCTCTCTGGCATGTTGAGCAGGGTACCAAGCAGACTCTCGCACACGTTCTTCGTGATATGCATGACATCAAGGCTGTGAGGCACACGGTGGATCTTCCAGTATGGCAAGTCCCAGAAAACAGACCTCGTTTTCCATACCTTCAGAAGCGGCTCTGGCGCCTTTCGCTTCTTTCCCGGCTCTGGCGCCTTTTGCTTCTTTCCCGGCAGTGGGCAGTCTTTCCAATTTTTCAACAGCTCGTCTATTTCCTCGTCGCTCCTCGTACGCGGGCGTCCTCGGGGTTCGGTTTCACCATCGAACAGATCCTTGTGTTTTCTCCATGGGTCATCATCGCGAAACCACCTTCGATGTCCCATGAACACGGTTTTCGAAGACCCGGGATCTCTATCTAGCTGGCGATACGTTGTGTCATCCATGCACCTGACGCATCTAGAAAATCTGTGGACCACCTGCCCTGCGACATATCCGTAACCGAGATAGTCGTGCACCGTCGTGAGCAGCGCGACTCTCATAGGGAAATATTCTTTTTCTGCGGCATCCCACGTATTGGCTGGCGTTTTCCACAGCGTGTCAAGCTCCTCTTTTAGCAGCCCCAGATATAGATTGATGTCATTCCCTAGTTGTTTCGGTCCTTCAATTAGCATACTCATGTGAATGTACTTCCTCTTCATGCACAACCAGGGGGGAAGGTTGTACATCCACACAAACACAGGCCAGGTGCTATGTGTGCTTCTCTGGCTGCCAAACAGATTGACTCCATTGGTGCTCGCACCCAGCACGATGTTCCTTGGATCGTTCCCAAATTCTAGGTCTTCAAAGTTCAATGCTTGCCACTGGCTCGCATCCTTAGGGTGACTCAGCATCTTGTCTTTTTTATCTATCTCCGGATCATTTGTGTCATCTTCTCACTTCTTCTCCTCCCTATCCGCGTGCCAACGCAGGAGCTTTGCTACCTTAGGGTCCGCGAAATACCGCTGCAGACGAGGAGTGATCGGAAAGTACCACACCACTTTTCGAGGAGCTTTCTTCCTCTTCTTGTATCGAGTGACGCCGCACACCGGACATATGGTAGACTCCGCGTGCTCATCCCGATAAATGATGCAATTGTTCATGCACACATGGTATTTCACGTGCAGTAAATCCAGAGGACACACGATTTTCTTCGCCTCCTCCAAACTGGTCGGGCACTTGTTCCCCTCGGGAAGACGTTCGTGCCAGAATGACATGTTCTCGTCGAAGCATGCGTCGGTCATTTTGTGATTTACCTTCATCTCTAGAGCCATGAGCGTTACTTTCCGGCGGGTATCCTCGGGCCTGCATCCTTCATACAATGGAGTAACCGCGTCTAACTCAAGTTGATCCATCTTGGCTTTCTCTCGGGTGGCAGCTCTTGCGTTATCCGTCTGCTTGAGAAGCAGCTCTTGAATATGAGGGTCCTGCACCCAGCCCATCGATGGTCCAGCGTCGTCTGCTCCGCCGGCATCATCGTCTTCATGATCATGCCCGTTGACTGCTCCGGCATCTTCCTCATCATCATGTCCTGCATCTTCTACATGATGACTGTGTACAACATCACCGTCGTGATCATCTCCTAGGGATTCTTCGTCTTCTCGCCCGCCCGAGCCGCGGTGGTTGTCTTGCTGCCCTTCCTCATTTCTTGCCCGGCCCCCATGGATGACTTCGTAGTCATCTTCATCACCTTGCCACCGATAGCCATCCATGAAACCACGCAAGAGCAGGTGGTCCCACACCTACCCGGATTCCGGGTCCGCAATAAGGCTCTTCAGCTTGCATCTTCGACACGGACATCTTATCTCCGTCTCGTTCCTTTGAAGCATCTCGGCCTTCGCGGACCTCAAAAACCTATTCACGATGCCTTCGGTCATCATGCGGACCATGGTCGCCTGCGGGGTAGAGCAAAACGATATTTTAGAACCAAGAAAAAATTTGGCATGACTTTCCCTAAAAATAGGACCAAAAAGAATGCTTAATGCCAAAATTCTCGCCGAAACAGAAATGAATCAACATTCTGGCAAAATATTGGCAACTATCGAATTTCAAATACCGGTACACCTCCAAACACAAACACATATGCAACACCACAAACATATGCAACATCACGAACATACATAGATCTAGCTAGGCCATAAAAAGTGCATGTGCACATTGTTGTAGGGAGAACAACATAAATATAGCTTCCCCCCTTACTTACCTATCAAAACAAGGTAATTTAACCACTTAAATTGAATGAATCTATAGTGGAAATGAGGTGAAAAAGAGGAGGCACCCGAGACAAGGAGGAGGTGGAGAGAATGAAGTGGGGAGAAAGTGAGTGTGGGTAGGAGAGGTTGTCCAAAATATCTTGTTGCTGCCCACTTACAAATGGCGCACCAACTCTAAATGCGCCATTAGTAATCCAGGTTACTAATGGCGCACCTCCTGGTGGTGCGCCATTAGTAGTTTTGCAAAAAAAATATTAATGGCGCACTGTCCCACAGTGCGCCATTACTAATTTAAACTAGTAATGGCGCACGGTGGAACAGTGCGCCATTAGTAGTTTTGCAAAAAAGGGAATAAAAAATATAATAAAAAAACAACATTAGTGGCGCACTTTCCGGCAGGTGCGCCATTACTAGTTACAACTAGTAATGGCGCACTGTGTCTGGATGCGCCATTAGTATGTTTGGACAGGCGCACTAGTTAAAAAAAATTTGGATACTAATGGCGCACCCGGTGCCAGGTGCGCCATTAGTAGTTTCAACTCTAATGGCGTATCATAAGGTGGTGCGCCATTAGTATATACTAATGGCGCACCGCTTGTCTGGTGCGCCATTAGTGTCAATCCCATCTATAGCCCTTTTTCTAGTAGTGTGAAGCTATAGCTGGTCTGCCCTGTCTAGAAGAAGCGTTGGATTGCTTCAAGCAAGTGGGTCTGCTACAGTTTGTTACTGATGAAGAGCATTGGAATGAAGAGCTGCTGCTACAATTCTATGCCACACTTGGGTCCTGGAGTGGATGGCTGGCAACGTTCATCATGAAGCCAATGCATGATGAAGCCATTGCCCCAAGATGCTGCGTATCCCACAGAGTTCTTCTTTGAAGACCTTGAGTACCTGCCCAGAACCATCTATCACATCATCAGGGGAACTCTCTGGCCTATCAAAGGGCACTCTCCAAATGCCAAGCTTCAGGGTGCAATGAAGACTTTGGTCTTGTATATACTTCATGGCAAATGCTTCAATGCACAGGACTTCTTCATACGCCAACTTGCTGCATCACGCATTGATCTGTTTGGTTTGAAGTTCTATGCCCCTTGGATCATGCGGCTGATCAAGCTACACTCCGCCATCTCTTATCAGCCCTCAGCCCGCAACCATCGGATCTTCTTGCCTGACGTGGACATGTCTACTGAAGCCATATATTCTGAGCCTGCCAAGCAACCTCTAAGTCTTTAAAATGCAGAACATTAGAGTTTTACACAGAACGTTGAAGGCGTTGAAGCAGTTTCTCGGGTGTATCCTTTGGCTGGCACTACACGTGCACCACACCCTGCTTCCACTGAAGCCACTAACAGTGCCACTGCTCCAAGACCCAAGAAGCGCACTCGTGTTCTCAATGACCGAGAGCTTCTTGTGGCTCTACATCAGAAACAGGATAGGCATCATGACTGGCTGAAGCTTCAGATGAAAAGCCTCTGGGTGGATGTTAATCGCACTCGAAATCTTGCCACCAAGAATGCTTTCGTTGCCCATGAAACCTGTCGCCGCACATGGAAAGGGCTCACGATGATGTGTTCTGAAGCTGATCTTCAAGAGGATGGCTTCTCTGAGAGATTCAAGTTTGACTCCACACCTCCTCGAAGGGTTGTGCTGCTAGACTCTGAGTTCTCTTCCTCTGCTGCCACAGTCACTGCCAGAATTATTGAGGAAGAAGACGATGCTACTTCACCGCCACCTCCTTCAGCACCTCCAAGCTCTTCTGCACCGCCAAACAACACCAACAACCCTGCTACTTCACCTACTCCTCATGGGAACGAGTAGAGGCTCTATGTCTTCAAACCTTTTTGGTCATTACAGACAAAAGGGGGAGAAGCATATGAGATTGATAGTCTTCAAGCGGGTCCATATGGGCGGGTGCTTTATATTTTGCTTCGTGCTTACAACTCTCGTTTTTTCTACATTTGGTTCTTATGAGTTGTAACACTTAAACCAGATGGTCGTCTGCTACTTATTTGCCACCTTGTTTTGCGAAGATAAATTCCGCATGTGCGACGATAAATTCCGCACTTAGCTCATTCTGCAGACGTCCATTTTCCATTATGCATGTCATTATCTTCATACACTTTCACATGCATAGTGGTTTGTCATCATAAGTTGAAGTGGATCTCCACAAGTACCACCTGCCATGTGCATTTGCATTCCAAAGGCAAATTAACTTATATGCACATCTTCAGGGGGGGCCCTTGCAACTTATGAAGACAATTCCTTATCCTTTACAATTTCACAGATTACATTCCCCGTTGAAAACTTCAACTAGTTTGTCATCAATCACCAAAAAGTGGGAGATTGTAAGTGCATCTAGTGCCACCCCTAGTTGGTTTTGGAGTATTGACGACAAACCTAGTTGAGGGACTAATGTGTTTGTGAGAATTGCAGGATAACACAGGTAGAAGTCCCTCATGATTCGGTTTTACTACCAGAGATGACCCCTAAAAATGTATGAAGACATTGAAGTCAAAGGTGGTATATGAAGATATTCACATTGAAGACTATGACAAGAGAAGACACGATATGAAGCCTATGGAGCTCGAAGACTTAGATCTTTCGTAGGTCTTTTTCTTTTGTGTTGAGTCATAGGAACCACCATACTGTTAAGTGGGGTCCAAGAGAACCAGTCAGAATGACTGAAGTGATGCCTAAACCAAAAACCTATGTCTTCGAGTGAAGACTATGAGAGCGAATCTTGTCCAGAGTCGGACAAGTCAGCTTTGCTTGTAGCCCAAGTAAAGTTGCCGTGTGAGTTTGAAATCTGACCGTTGGAACACGTGCCAGTTCCTTAGTGACCCAGGGTCATTTCAGACAAATCAGGTTGGGTTGCCAAGTGGCTATAAATAGCCCACCACCTATAACCATAAACGGTTGGCTGCTCAGATTGAAAGTACGGCTTTTGTCGTTTGAGAGCAACCCACCTCGAAGCCTTTGAGAGAGAATTCCTTGCGAGGATAAAGCCCTAACCACCTAGAGCCAGAGAGAATTGGGCATCACTTAAGTCTTCTTGTCTGTTTGATCTGAAGACTTATTACACTTGAGGACTGTGCATCCTCCAGCCGGTTAGGCGTCGCATTCTGAGCATCCAAGAGACATTGTGGATTGCTGGTGAACGAAGTCTGTGAAGGTTTGGGAGTCTACCTTGAAGACTTACCAGAGTGATTGGGCGAGGTCTATGTGACCTTAGCTCAAGGAGAATACGGTGAGGACTGGGTGTCCTGAGCTGCGTGTTCAGGACTGGGTGTCCGGGACTGTGTGTCCTAAGGTTTAAATACCTAGCCGCTCCAACTAGACGTACAGTTGTCACAGCAACTGGAACTGGTTCAACAAATCATTGTCTTCAACGAGTCACTGGTTTCATCTTCACTTCACTTTACTTACTGTTCCTCCTTGTGAAGTCATTGTATGTTTGCGCTATCATTTGTCTTCACTGAGTGACTGCGTGTTCTGTTTGGCTTCACAATATCTTCCTACCTGATCCTTACTACCTAGCTACTATTAGTCTTTGTGCTTTCACTTCATTGAATACTTGACTATGGTTTGCCTAGTGTAGTCTACCTTCCGCTGCAGGGTAATAGGTTTAATTTTATCGTTTGTCTTCAAAACTCCCATGTTCTGAAGACTTTCATAAAAATCGCCTATTCACCCCCCCCCCCCTCTAGTCGATATAACGCACTTTCACTTCGCCTCAAGGATGGCCTGCCTCTCCTCATCGCAAGCCATCAAGGCCTGGACCAGCGCCGCCCGAATCGAAGCGTCGGAGTGAATCCATCCTGAAGCCAGCTCCAAGCGCCCGGCCACCAAGCGAGGGTCGGCGCCAAGAAGATCCTGCCGTAGCCAGTCCAGCTCAGCAGCAGCACGATCCAGAACGGCAGGAGGAGTCAGAGAAACAACAGTCGGTGGAATAGGAGGAGAAGGCGGCAGCGCGACCACAGCATCCTGAGGCGGAGCCTGCTGCGCCCCAATGGCTGTAGTGGCGGCAGCAGGCAAAGGCACCTCGGGAGTCACTTGGGCCATGGGGGTTGAGCTCGCCCCAGCCGGCTCAGCCAGGCCTCGCGAGGACGACCAGGTAGGAGAAGCCCGTGCATCGCGGTCACCTTCCTTCGCGGGCAGAGGCGCTGCCACGGATGGAACCTCAGGAGCTCCCTTCGGCTTCTTTGCTGTGGGCGCCAGCCTGTCCAAAAGATGTGGACGTCAAGCCTCCGCAGCAGAACAAGAAATAAAGACAAGAATCAAGTGCTTACGGGTTGTCACCAGTGAGCTCAGGCAGCCTCCGGCCAAATTTTGAAGCCTGAAAGCCGGCTGGAAGGGTCAACCTTGGGAAGCTCGGGAGCGGAAGGCGCGTCTGCGGTCCGCCTCGGGGCCGGGGCAGACCCACGGGAGATTAGCCCGGTCCTGTCCTTCTTCGGGTTCGGGGGCAAGCTCCCGCCGCCCTGCTCGTCATCATCCTCGTCGTCATCGCTCGAAGTCAGGCCCTTTTTCCCGCTCCCCTCCTTCCTCCTCTTCGCTGGAGTCGTCGGAGGACACGTCCACCGATTCCCCGGGAGTTTCCATGGGCACGGGCCCGTCCCCGTTGAAGACGGGCATGGACTCCACTACCTGCTCCCAGTCGTCGCGGAGGAACAAGGGCGTAGGAGCGCCCTCCAACCTCGCCACATCGCCCCCGACCAGAGATTGGAGGAGCGCAGCCAGATCTTCGTCGGCCAAGGCCGCGGGGCTCGGATGGGGCCTCCACATTAGAAGTGAGTGCTTACGAAGCGGAGCCAGCTGGTGCTCCAGGAATTCCCTCAGCAGCGACGCGCCTGTCAGCTTCGCCGCCGCCATGTTGGCCGGCCTCAGATTCGCGTCCATCTTCTCCAACACCAGCTTCGTGCGGGGGTCCGCGAGCTCCGCTCGACCCCAATCGCTAGAGCTCGTGGGTTGCTCCATGGGCAAGATCAGCCGAGGGTGGATGTGCCCAGCATCTGCCAAGACCCACTTGCTCCTGAAGCCCTCAATCCTTTTCCCGGGGTTCGAAATGGCAATGGCGCCACCGTACGCGATAAAGCTCACGCATGCTGAAGCAGGACCGCGAGAGGTCCGTAGGTAGAAGTAGTGGCGCAGCAAGGCCACCGAGGGCTGCACCCCTACGTGAGACTCACAGTAATAGGCGAAGATTGCCAGAAGAAGGACGGAGTTGGGGTGGAGATGCAGAGCCTTTAGCTTATAATGGCGGAGGACAGAGAAGAAGAACTCGGAGAAGGGAGGTACCAGGCCAGCAGCAATGGCGCTTACAAAAAACAGATAGAAGGTGCTCCCTTGGCCCTCAGGGGTGGCAGAGCCGGCCTTTAACACCTTCGCCCCGTCGATGCCCTGCGCTGCCGCCATCCGGCGCAACCGGGCGAGGCTCGCCTCCGACACGTTCGGCGAGTCCAGGGCAGACGAGTACCAAGCTCCGACCGGGGACTGACGAGGCGCCATGGCTTCCTAGGTCACGCTGTCGGAGTAGATATGGAAATTTTGGAGGAAGGAAGGAGAGGCGCAAGAAAGGGGATCTGAGCAGCAACCGGAGGAAGCAAAAAAAAGCAAAGCCTAGGCAGATGCCGCTCCCTTATCAACTCGCGCGGTTGCTGAGGTGCCCACGTCCAGTCAACCGCCACACGGCGCCCAAGGCCGCAGGCTGTTAGGGCCCGCGGCGCTTCGCTCTTGCCCTTTTGCCTCCCTGCACGGCCAAGTCCGGGCGCGCCTTGTGCCCGGGGGCTACTGTCGGCGTTCTGGGAATGGGGGTCCCCAGACTTGCCTGCCTGCGGCTTGCGGTGTGGCTCAAAGGGGGCCCAGCATGACCCATCTTCATCAACACAGACCCAAGACCCTCGCGAGGGGCCAAGCCTCGCGGGGCGGACGACAAGGAGCTTCCTAAGGCACGGCCTCATCAGGCTGGCTCGCGAGGAGGCGGAGAGATCAAGGCGGGGTACCTCACGAGGTGCCCATGACGCAAGCCATGACGACCAAGGGTGCTAGGCAGGCGCCAGCCCGTGCAGTGTCCTCCTTTCCTCTTTGGTGCAAAGGGAGCAAGCGCAGGCGAGAGCATCAAGCAAAGGCACCCGTTTCGGTGCAACGAGACCAAGACCAGTCCAACGGCAGGGAGGAAGTCATTGTGGAGCCCAAGCCAGCGTCACCACCAGAGCCTTTGGCAGGCGAGGACCAACTTTAGTCAGGATAAGTGTACCAGATGTTCCCCTTCAAAATGGCTAATTGTTGGCGCCCTTCTCGCTCAATATTTGGGGAGAGGCCCAAGGCCTTTGCCTATAAATAGGACTAGCCACCCACAGGGTAGAGGGATCTAGGATCGGCCAACCCCGAAACAAGCTGGGATCTGATCGAGTAGCATCACAAAGAGAGAAGGGTGATTGAACTCCTCCCAGCAGTTCATCGCCCCAGCCAAGAACAGACCCTCGCGAGGTTGTTCTTCCTTGTATTGCTCATCATCATCAGCCCAAGAGGCAATCCACCACACCACACACTGGAGTAGGGCATTACACCACAACGGTGGCCCGAACCAGTATAAACCATGTGTCTCTTGCACTGTTCTTTCCATAGCTTAGATCTTAGCGAGGCGGAGGGGTGCAGGTAGGTAGAAGGCGAAATCTCCGTGCGCACCCCAGTGTTCGAACCTCAAGGGTCTGCCGGAACCCAAAATCTGACAACATGCAAGCTCAAGAACATGGTCACCTATGCAGCACAAATTTGCAAAGAATAAAGCACTAGAACAAAAACTAATTGGACCAATGGAGGAGTCACATACCAAGGAACAATCTCCCCAACCAGTTTTGCGAGAGGTGCTTTGAGCAAGGAGATCGAAAATCACATCAAAAGTGGCTGGAACTCGTGCTTGAGTTGGTTTTTCAGGTTTGTGTGAGACAGAGGAAGAAGATGGGTGCCGGGATAAGTGGAGGAGGGCCACCGTGGGCCCACAAGGCAGGGGGGCGCGCCTTATAGGGGGGGGGCGTACCCACCACCCTCGTGGCCAGGTGGCAGCTGCTCCCGTGGTAATTTTTGCACAGTAAATCCTCAAATATTCCCGAAAAAATCATATTAAATTGGCATGGCATTCTGAGGACTTTTATTTTCAGGATATTTTTATATTGCACGGATAAGTCAGGAAACAGACAGAAGAATACTATTTTTACTTTATTTCTACTAATTAACAGAAAGTATAGAGAGGGTACAAAAGTTTGTGCTTCTAGTTTCATCCATCTCATGATCATCAAAAAGAATCCACTAACAAGGTTGATCAAGTATTGTTAACAAACTCATTCCGATAATCATGAAACCGGAGAAATTTTGAATAACACTAAGTTACCTCAACGGGGATATGCACATCCCCAATAATAAGATTATCATATTTCTTCTTGATAGTAGGAAGAGGAAATTCAAAACCTCTAATTATAATCGATGGAATTTTTCCAATGGAGTTGATACTATGAACTTGAGGTTGTTTCCTCGGAAAGTGTACCGTATGCTCATTACCATTAACATGAAAAGTGACATTGCCTTTGTTGCAATCAATAACAGCACCTGCAGTATTAAGAAAAGGTCTTCCAAGAATAATAGACATACTATCATCCTCGGGAATATCAAGTATAACAAAGTCGGTTAAAGTAGTAACGTTTGCAACCACAACAGGCACATCCTCACAAATACCGACAGGTATAGCAGTTGATTTATCAGCCATTTGCAAAGATATTTCGGTAGGTGTCAACTTATTCAAGTCAAGTCTACAATATAAAGAGAGAGGCATAACACTAACACCGGCTCCAAGATCACATAAAGCAGTTTTAACATAATTTCTTTTAATGGAGCAAGGTATAGTAGGTACTCCGGGGTCTCCAAGTTTCTTTGGTATTCCACCCTTAAAAGTATAATTAGCAAGCATGGTGGAAATCTCAGCTTTCGCTATCTTTCTTTTATTATTAATGATATCCTTCATATATTTAGCATAAGGATTTGTTTTGAGCATATCAGTTAATCGCATACGCAAAAAGATAGCCCTAATCATTTCAGCAAAGCGCTCAAAATCCTCATCATCCTTTTTCTTGGATGGTTTTGGAGGAAAAGGCATGGGTTTCTAAACGCAAGGTTCCCTTTCTTTACCATGTTTCCTAGCAACAAAGTCTCTTTTATCATAACATTGATTCTTTGATTGTGGGTTATCAAGATCAACAGCAGGTTCAATTTCTACATCATTGTCATTACTAGGTTGAGCATCATCATGAACATCATCATTAATATTTTAATTAGGTCCATGTTCATTACCAGATTGTGTTTCAGTATCAGACATAGAGATATCATTTGGATTATCAGGTGGTTCAGCAATAGGTTCACTAGAAGTTTGCACAGTTTTATCATTTTTCTTCTTCTTCTTTTTAGAAGAACTAGGAACATCAATATTATTTCTTTGAGAATCTTGCTCGATTCTCTTAGGGTGGCCTTCAGGATACAAAGGTTCCTGAGACATTCTACCAGTTCTAGTAGCCACTCTAACAGCATAATCATTTTTCTTACTATTCATTTCATGAAGCACTTCTTTTTGAGCCTTAAGAACTTGTTCTACTTGAGTGGTAACCATAGAAGCATGTTTGCTAACAATTTTAAGTTCACCTTTAATATTAGCCATATAATCACCCAAGCGTCTAATCATATAAGCATTTTCTTTTAATTGTCTACCAAAATAAGCATTGAAGTCGTCTTGCTTAAACATAAGGTTATCAAACTCATCCAAGCACTGACTAGCAATTTTAGTAGGAGGGACTTCAGCTTTATCATATCTATAGAGAGAATTTACCTTTACTACCGGTGTCGGGATATCGGGATCAGGAGGTTCTTCAATAAATAAAGAATTGAGATCATATGTTTCTTCAACAGGCGGTATATTAAGACCATGTATTTTCTTCAATAGGAGGTAAATTCTTAACGTCTTCAGCTTTAATACCTTTCTCTTTCATAGATTTCTTTGCCTCTTGCATATCTTCGGGACTGAGGAATAGAACACCTCTCTTCTTTGGAGTTGGTTTAAGAATAGGCTCAGTAATTGGAGCAGGAGTTGGCTCAGGAGGTGCCCAATTATTTTCATTTGTCAACATATTATTCAATAGAATTTCAGCTTCATCCGGTGTTCTTTCCCTGAAAAGAGAACCAGCAAAACTATCCAGGTAATCTCTGGAAGCATCGGTTAGCCCATTATAAAAGATATCAAGTATTTCGAGTTTCTTAAGAGGATGATCAGGCAAAGCATTAAGTAACTTGGGAAGCCTCCCCCAAGCTTGTGGGAGACTCTCTTCTTTAATTTGCATGAAGTCGTATATTTCCCTCAAAGCAACTTGTTTCTTATGAGCAAGGAAATATTTAGCAGAGAAGTAATGAATCATATCCTTGGGACTACGCACACAACTAGGATCAAGAGAATTAAACCATATCTTAGTATCACCCTTTAATGAGAACAGAAATATTTTGAGTATATAGAAGTAACGCGATCTCTCATCATTAGTGAACAGGGCAGCTATATCATTTAACTTAGTAAGATGTGCCACAACAGTTTCAGATTCATAGCCATAAAATGGCTCAGATTCAACCAAAGTAATTATATCAGGATCAACAGAGAATTCATAATCCTTATCAAGAACATATATAGGTGAAGTAGCAAAAGCAGGGTCGGGTTTCATTTTATCTCTAAGTGATTCTTTGTTCAATTTAATAAATAATCTCTTAAGCTCATATCTATCCTTGCAAGCTAAAATAGCGGCAGAAGATTCCATATCAAAAAGATAACCCTCAGGAATAATAGGCATATTTTCATCATCACTATCATCATCGTATTCAGATTCAATAATTTCTTTTTCTCTAACCCTAGCAATTTGTTCATCAAGAAATTCACCAAGGGGCACAGTAGTATCAGGCATAGAAGCAGTTTCGTCATAAGTATCATGCATAGCAGAAGTGGCATCATCAATAACATGCGACATATCACAACGAATAGCAGAAGCAGGTGTAGGTGTCGCTAACTTACTCATAACAGAAGGTGAATCAAGTATAGAGCTAGATGGCATATCCTTACCTCCCCTCATAGTTGAGGGATAGATCTTGGTTTTTGGATCTCTCAAGTTCTTCATAGTGTCCAGCAGATATAAATCCCAAGTGTATAAGAATAGAGCTATGCTCCCCGGCAACAGCGCCAGAAATTAGTCTTGATAACTCACAAATATAGGGGATTGCAACAGCTTTCAAGGGTAGAGTATTCAACCCAAATTTATTGATTCGACACAAGGGGAGCCAAAAAAATCTTCTCAAGTATTAGCAGCTGAGTTGTCAATTCAACCACACCTGGAAACTTAGTATCTGTAGCAAAGTGTTTAGTAGCAAAGTAATATGATAGTGGTGGTAGCGGCAACAAAAGTAAAGACAGCAAAAGTAATGTTTTTGTTATTTTGTAGTGATTGTAACAGTAGCAGCGGAAAAGTAAATAAGCGAGAACCAGTATATGGAAAACTCGTAGGCACCGGATCAGTGATGGATAATTATGCCGGATGTGGTTCATCATGTAACAGTCATAACATAGGGTGACACAGAACTAGCTCCAATTCATCAATGTAATGTAGGCATGTATTCCGTATATAGTCATACGTGCTTATGGAAAAGAAGTTGCATGACATCTTCTGTCCTACCCTCCCGTGACAGCGGGGTCCTATTGGAAACTTAGGGATATTAAGGCCTCCTTTTAATAGAGAACCAGAACAAAGCATTAGCACATAGTGAATACATGAACTCCTCAAACTATGGTCATCACCGGGAGTGGTCCCGATTATTGTCACTTCGGGGTTGCCGGATCATAACACATAGTAGGTGACTATAGACTTGCAAGATAGGATCAAGAAATCACATATATTCATGAAAACATAATAGGTTCAGATCTGAAATCATGGCACTCGGGCCCTAGTGACAAGCATTAAGCATAGCAAAGTCATAGCAACATCAGTCTCAGAACATAGTGGATACTAGGGATCAAACCCTAACAAAACTAACTCGATTACATGATAAATCTCATCCAACCCATCACCGTCTAGCAAGCCTACGATGGAATTACTCACGCACGGCGGTGAGCATCATGAAATTGGTGATGGAGGATGGTTGATGATGATGACGGCGACGAATCCCCCTCTTCGGAGCCCCGAACGGACTCCAGATCAGCCCTCCCGAGAGGTTTTAGGGCTTGGCGGCGGCTCCGTATCGTAAAATGCAATGAATTCTTCTCTCTGGTTTTTCTCTCTCCGAAAGCAAATATATAGAGTTGGAGTTGGCATCGGAGGGCATCCAGGGGGCCCACGTGGTAGGGGGGCGCGACCTAGGGGGGGCACTCCCACCCTCTTGAGAAGGGTATGGCCCCCTGGTCTTCATCTTTGGCGAGGATTTTTTATTATTTCTTCTAAGATGTTCCATGGAGTTTCAGGTCATTCCGAGAATATTTGTTTTCTGGACATAAAACAACACCATGGCAATTCTGCTGAAAACAGCGTCAGTCTGGGTTAGTTCCATTCAAATCATACAAGTTAGAGACCAAAACAAGGGCAAAAGTGTTTGAAAAAGTAGATACGACGGAGACGTATCACTCCATGACTAAGTCCTTTCACGAGGACATCTGCCGTGACAAACACACGACAGTTGGCGCCCACCGTGGGGCTATCGCATGATGGTTTCGAGTTCTTGAAGGGCAGCTTTGATGGACTCAAGGGATACGCTGTGGGCCGGATGACGAAGAGTCGTCGTGGCAAGCTCTACATCGATGACATAGGATGGGGTTCGGAGGCCGATTCAATTGAATACGGGTACCGGGTCCCCTTTGGTGGGATTCACGTCTTCATCGGCAAGATCTGCGAACCGGGCCCTGAGCCGAACACCTGCACCGACATCGTCGAGATGGCTCAGGGTGCAAGCCCTTCCCCAGTTCAGCCCGCAGCAAGGCATGTTTTCGTAGGTGTCATCCAGAGAGCGGAATATGAGGATGGACTAGCATATGATGGAGAAACCGTTGTCTCCTCCGACGATGAGTCTTCAACTGGAGAGACCGAATCGCTGTATCAGTTGCAGGACGCCGGTTTAGCGGAGGGTCCGATGGCAGCAGTATTCCGGACCCCCTCGATCTGCCAAGCTAGGTTGCTATCTTCATGGCCGGTACACAATTAGCACACCACTCATCAACCGCCGCGGCAATGCTCTCCGGTTCAGCGACAGCAATGCCAGCGGGGGCAGCGGGCTCTGCGCCGCCTCCAGCTCAAGTTCTGTCCGACTTGTTCGACGCTTTGGCAACATTGATGGCCGTGGAGGTGGACGAAGCAGCCCGGGACCAGCACAATGCGGAGATTGCAAAGGTGAAAGATCAGATAACTCAGGCTAAAGCGGACCTAGCAGCAGAGAACGCTAGGATGGCTACGGAACGGGCCGAGTTGGAAGCTCGGGCCTACCGGCTTAGGCTGGATCAGAATACCTCGGAGGAAGTCATGAGAAGAAGATACCGGTCACATCTCCCACTGGGTTATGAGCCAAGAAATCTCTTCAACACGCCAGGAGCAGGAACTAGTAACCAGCCAGTGTTAAACCGGACGGAGGCGCCGGGAATAGCAGCGCCGATTCAGCCGCGCACAATGGACCCACCTCGCCAAAACAACATTGTGCCGCAGTATGTTCTGACGCCCCCGGGGCATCACTCCAACCCGTTGGACAACATTGTGGCAGCCGCTTCACGATTGGCAGCCCTCCCAACTAACGGTGAGTCACTGGGTGCAATTGAGGCACGACGGGCCAGAGAGCTCCTTCAAACAGCTTTAAACCAGCAGCAGGCTTATTCGCATAGTCGTGAGAGGATTCATTCCACCCCCCGCCCAAGCCGGAGCTACAGTAGGCACGTTGAGGATGAACCGGCCGTGTCAAGCAGTGCACGTCGCCATAACTCACCGCGAGGGCACAACCCGGCCGGGGGAGGTGCCAATGTGCAGGATGTGGTGGATCATGGTCGTGCACATCGAGAGGCCGAGTTAGCAGCTCTACATGGAGTTCGTCAACCTACTCCGGTTCACCCTACTGCTTTAGTGGAGCCAGGTGTGGTCTTCAGTTCCTTAAGGGTGCCGTGTCTCACCCCCTCTTCGCGTAATGTACGACTGCCCAAGGATTTCAAGGGACCTCATAAGGTACCCAATTACACCGCTGATTTGCAACCAGAGGCATGGGTTGAAAGCTACGAGATGGCAATGGAGATGTTAGATGTGGATGAAGTGGTGTTTGCTAAATACTTCACCATGATGTTGGAGGGGACGGCTCGTACTTGGTTAAAGAGCTTGCCACCTAACTCTGTCAGATCATGGGCCGAATTAAAGCACTGTTTTATCAATAATTTTAAGGATACTTGTAAGCAACCTATGTCAATTGTGGATCTGGCAGCTTGTGTCCAAGAGGATGGGGAGTCTACAACCCATTGGGTGAAACGGGTCTCAGCTATTCTGCATTCGTCGGATCGCATCAATGCAGATACTGCAGTGTTAACGTTGGAGGGCAATTGCCGGTTTCTGCCGCTCAAACAGAAGTTAGGAAGGCTCAAACGTCACTGCAATGATATGTCAATGCTTATGGCCGCTTTGGTTAAATATGCCGATTCAGATAATACCAAAGACCCTGACTCAGAGGAGGACAAACCGGGGAAAGGAAAGAAAAACGGCAACAAGGGACAGCAGCGTAACCTGGCAGGTCATGGGAATAATGGTAAGCGCAAGGCCGACAATAGTTTGGACTTTGTTTCTAACACCAATGCTCAGGATAACAGTCAGCATTGTAAGGGCAAGCAGCCCTAGAGGAGCGGAGGTTCAGGCCCCAATCTGGAGCGCCTGTTAAATCAACCTTGTCCAAAGCATGGATCAAAGGAGAAGCTAGCGTCAGATCTTTGGAAGGACTGTTATATAATGCGAGAGTTCAAGAACTCCAATATGTTTCAGTACAACAATGGCCCGCCCGGCGGTTCAGGAGGTGGTTTTCATGGGCCGGGTTATGGAGGTGGTAGCTCCGGTTCAGGGTTTCAAGGCAATTAAACCGGCCATAACAATCAAGGGAACCGGGGCAACCAGGGAGGTTATAACCATCAGGGGAATAAGCAACAGCAGCAACATCAATCGGGTTATCAGAGTAATCCAAAGCAGTTGAATAGTGGGCAGTATCATGTCTTCACCACTAGCTTGTGCAAGCATGATCAAAAGCTTCACAAGAGGGCTGTAAATTCTGTTGAACCGGCAGTGCCTCAGTATCTGCAATGGTCTGAGCAGCCCATTTTATGGAGTAGAGAGGATCACCCCCCACGGGTTGATAATCCAGGTCATCTGGCCTTGGTAGTGGCACCCCAGGTTAGGGGGTATAAGTTCACCAAGGTGCTCATGGATGGGGGAAGCAGTATCAACATTCTATATTATGATACCTTCCGTCGTATGGGGTTGACAGATAAGAATCTTAAACCGTCAAACACCGTTTTTCATGGTGTGGTGCCCGGTAAGTCTGCATATCCAGTGGGCAAGATTGCCCTAGAGGTAGCTTTTGGAGATGATAATGATTCAAGGTCAGAAACATTAACTTTTGTGGTGGTGAAAATCAAAAGTCTGTATCACGCTCTGTTTGGGCGACCGGCTTACGCCAAGTTCATGGTGAGGCCGTGTTATGTTTATCTACAACTTAAGATGCCAGGTCATAAGGGGACCATCAAAGTACATGGGAGCAGGAAGATCGCTTTGGAATGTGAGGAAGGTGATGCGGCTTATGCTGAGTCAGTTTGTGCGATGGAAGAGCTGAAGTTTTACAAAGACAAGGTTGATCCGGCAGATATGACTTCTTTGAAAAAGCCAACTACGGAACACGATCCGGCGTTGATGTTTAAATCAGCCACAGATACTAATATGGTTGATTTTGTTCCTGGCGATTCATCCAAGTAGTTCAGCATCAGTGCTAACCTGGATTCCAAATAGGAAAGCGCGCTCATCGAGTTCATCCATGAGAACCGGGACATCTTTGCATGGAAGCCTTCTGACATGCCAGGTGTACCAAGGGAACTCGTTGAGCACACATTTAACATTGATCCTAAGTTTAAACCGGTCAGGCAGTTTCTCCGCCTCTTCAACGAAGAAAGGCGTAAGGCTATTGGTGAAGAGGTAGCTCGGTTGTTGGCTGCAGGGTTTTTCGTGGAGGTTTTTCACCCGGAGTGGTTGGCTAATCCAGTGCTGGTTCTCAAGAAAAATGGCACTTGGCGTATGTGTGTGGACTAAACAGACTTGAACAAGGCTTGCCCAGCAGATCCCTTTTCCCTCCCTCGTATTGATCAGATTATTGATGCTACGGCGGGTTGTGATCGCTTGTGTTTTTTGGACGCTTATTTTGGTTATCATCAGATCAAAATGGCAGTTAAGGACCAGGAGAAGACAACTTTTGTAACTCCCTTTGGAGCCTTCTGCTATGTCTCCATGCCATTTGGGCTCAAGAGTGCCCAGGCGACTCATCAACGCTGTGTTCAGAATTGTCTTCATAAGCAGATTGGGCGCAATGTTCATGCATATGTGGATGATATTATGACAAAATCCAGGAAGGAGGAAACATTGATAGATGACCTAAGATAAACCTTTGACAACCTCCGGGTTTACAAGATGATGCTCAATCCGGACAAATGTGTCTTTGGTGTCCCGACAGGCAAACTCTTGGGCTTTCTGGTGTCAAACAGGGGCATTGAGGCTAATCCGGAAAAAACTTCAGCAATCACATCTTTGATTAACCGGTGTGTATCAATGATGTTCAACGTTTGGCCGGCCGGATTTCGGCTTTGAGCCGGTTTATCAGTTGTCTCGGGGAGAAAGCTATCCCTTTATATCAGATACTAAAGAAAACGGATGACTTTGTTTGGAGCGATGCAGCTAATAAAGCGTTTGAGGATCTGAAGAGGCAGTTAGCTAAACCGCATGTGCTTGCAGCTTCGATCGATAAAGAGCCTTTACTGCTGTATGTGGCTGCTAACGCCAGAGCTGTTAGCGTGGCTATTGTTGTGGAGCACGAGGAGGCTGGAAAGCAATATCCGGTTTAACGGTCGGTTTATTATATCAGTGAGGTGCTTATTGAATCAAAGTAGAGGTATCCACATTGGCAGAAGCTGGTGTATGGAGTGTTTATGGCAAGCCGGAAGCTCAAACATTATTTTCAGGGTCATCCTATCACAGTGGTCAGTTCAGCCCCCCTCTGGGAGATATCATTCAAAGTAGAGAAGCAACTGGCCGGATTGCCAAATGGGCTATCGAGCTTGGACCTCACGGGCTCAAATACACACCTTGCGCAGCGATTAAATCCCAAGCACTCGTGGACTTCATCAATGATTGGACAGAGTTGCAGGCACCAGAGGAAAAGCCAGATAACACGTATTGGACTATTCACTTTGATGGATCCAGACAGTTGGAGGGCTCGGGGCTGGAGTCATATTAACTTCCCCACGAGGTGACAAGTTTTGTTATGTCCTCCGTTTAATGTTCCCTTGTACTAACAATGCAGCTGAATACGAGGCCTTACTCCACGGTCTTCGGATGGCTAAGGAGATGAACTTAAGCCGGGTTAAGTGCTTCGGTGACTCGGATCTGGTGGCTCAACAGGTATCTGGCACTTGGGATTCTAAAGACCCACTCATGGCTGCATATCGACGGGAGGTGGACATAGTGGCTGGTCATTTCAAGGGTTATTAAGTTGACCATGTAGCCGGCGAAAGAATGAATCGGCG
Source organism: Triticum dicoccoides (assembly GCF_002162155.2). Classification (NCBI taxonomy): domain Eukaryota; kingdom Viridiplantae; phylum Streptophyta; class Magnoliopsida; order Poales; family Poaceae; genus Triticum; species Triticum dicoccoides. The sequence goes on from NC_041386.1 coordinate 378,979,649, forward strand.
GACGCTTTAAGCCGCCTTGGATCTCTGTGTAAACCGGTCCCACCAAATGTCTTCCTTGACGTACTACATAATCCGTCGGTCAAGATACCAACAGAGGAGGAGTTGGCTATTCCTGACCCGGAGGCCCAATTGGTGGCAGCTTTGCATGTTATACCGGATTGGACAATCCCGTACCTAGCTTACATGAACTGGGGCAAGTTACTGGAGGATGAAACCTCGGCCCGTCAGATAATCCGGCGTTCCAAGTCAATGACCATAATCAATGGGGAGTTACATCGTTACAGCGACACAGGAGCAATTCAACGTTGTGTATCTCCTCAAGAGGGTTGTGAGATTTTGTGAGAAATCCATGAAGGAGATTGTCGTCACCACGCTGGCTCAAAATCATTGGTAGCTAAGGCTTTTTGTCACAGTTTCTATTGGTTGACACCTCATGCTGATGTTGAGGATCTAGTCAAAAGGTGTGACGGCTGTCAAAAATTTGCACGTCGCGCTCATGTTCCGGCTCAGGAATTGAGAATGATTCCAATCACTTGGTCGTTTGCAACTTGGGGGCTTGATATGGTTGGACCCTTTAAAAACTCCAAGGACAAAAAGACTCACCTGTTAGTGGCAGTTGACAAATTTACCAAATGGGTAGAAGCAGAGCCAGTCAGTAAGTGTGATGCGGCCACAGCGGTTCAGTTCATCAAAAAGGTGATATTCCGGTTTGGCTTTCCACACAGTATTATAACTGATAATGGTACTAATCTGTCAAAGGGTGAGATGGTGGAATTTTGCCAACGTGAGCACATCCGGCTTGATATAGCATCAGTGGCTCACCCCCAATCTAATGGTCAAGCGGAGAGGGCAAATCAAGAAATTTTGAGAGGTATTAAACCCCGGCTTATTGTTCCTTTAAAGCGGACATCGGGTTGTTGGGTGGAGGAGTTACCTTATGTGTTATGGAGCATCAACACCACACCTAACAGATCTACGGGTTACACGCCTTTCTTCATGGTTTATGTAGTAGAGGAGGTTCTTCCTAGTGACATCCGTCATGACTCGCCCCGTGTGGCAGCTTATGTTGAAGCTGATAATGAGACAGCACGTCAGGACTCACTTGACCTGTTGGATGAGGTGCGTGATCTCGCAGCAGCACGTTCGGCGATTTATCAACAAGATCTCCGACATTATCACAAACGCCAGGTTAAGATCAAAACTTCTCAACAGGGTGATCTGGTGCTCCAGCTCATCCAGGATCAGACTGATATGCACAAGTTATCCCCACCTTGGGAAGGACCTTTTGTGGTCAGCAAGAATCTGCACAACGGGTCATACTACCTCATTGATGTTCAAGAGCACAAAGACTCACGTAAATCGGAGGAGGAGACCAAGCGGCCATGGAATATAGCTCTTCTTCGGCCTTACTATAGGTGAGCCACAGGCTCTTCTTATGTACATACTTATGACAATGTATATATTATATAATAAACCGGAGCCTCGAATAAAGCGGGGTCTCTATTCTTTTTTACATCATTTGTGAGCCTACAAAGAGCTTCTACTGACAAAGCAGAGTTTTGTTAAACCGGCCTTTACGGCCGCACGGATATGAAGAAAATCACTAGGGGGCTTGGTCATATCTGGATCATAGCTACACCTCTTGATCGGTTTAAAACCAAAAAGGGATATCACTAGGGGGCTTGGTCATATCTGAACCATAGCTACACCTCTTGATCGGTTTAAAACCAAAATGGGATATCACTAGGGGGCTTGGTTGTTTTCACATCATAGTTACACCTCTTGATAGCCTTTAAGCCAAAAGGAAATTATATGGAGCCAAAGTGAACCTATTGCATTAATCACAGTTCAAACATAGGTAACCACTGAGCATAGCTCACATATTACCTAGGGGCTCCTTGCTTCTCAAAGAACGAGTTTTAGTCCTTGTAATAGGCTATCAAGCCAGGCTTGGAAGCTAGGTGTATTCACCTAAAACCCCGGGTTATCCTTCCTCTTTAAGTAAGCCAATCCGTCCAAGTAAACCTGGTATGACCCATCGAACGTTTGACAAGTCAATCCCATGGACCCTGAACTTGTCAAAGTTGAAATGGTGATTGGTTAAAGATTGAGGTCCATCTTAAAAGGCTTTGCAAAATGGTTTAACTCAGTGGCCTAGCAGCCCATGAAAAGCCTCGACTTAGGGCCTGGCAGCCCATGAAAAGCCTTGCATATTTCTTTTCTTTTTGTTGTTTTTATGATAAGGGATTTATCAATATTTTTCTGATAAACCGGTGTTCAGTACAACCCGGCATGACTTCAATGCTTAGTTCTCAGTACATGATCAGTTTTTAAACCGGCAGTGTACTACTCCGGTCTGGTTTTGACTAGATGTCACCAGCATTATACGAACAAATCAACGGCTTTTCTAGCCCAATATGATTTCTATATGAACCGGCAAGAGGGCCAGGAGTTATCAACACTCCGGATTGGTGTTTTCACCTCTACCATACAAGCAGTTGGTCAGCCAATGAGGTATGTCACAGATATTATTTATGTTATCTGGTTAATACAAATCTTGGTTATTCATCCAAGTTATGTATATTTTTGGGTATCATGACCCGTCCAGTGGTAAACCACTAGGACGCTTTCAAGTTCTTGTATGCAGGAACACAAATCATCATGGACTATGCATAAATAGATCCCCAAAGTGAAACAAGTTTTCAAAATATCAAGCAACACAAAACGTGCTCGATGGCATGGCAGATAAAGGCGTTTCTGCTATTCTATGACAAGAAGCTTCAAAACGGCTCCACTTGAATAATTGTTTCAAGCAGTGGCACACTGTAGCTGATAAACCGATTGCCGTTTTAGGATGCTTCATCGGGTCGGGACGGCTTGACGATTGAGGGTCATCTTGTGCAATCACCTCCTCTTCATCCCTCCCTAGACGCTGGAAATCAACCGTTGACCAATCGATTCCGGTTAAAGCTTGAAACACGGCCTCTTCATAGATAAGGTTGGAGGGGTCAATGTCAGCAGCGTAAGTATGCTTATGGATTCGAGGCACAAGTATTTCAACTTCATGGATGACGGCAGGCTGTCTCTTTCCTTCAGCATTGTAAACTGGCTGGAAATGAGATAAGTATGTGTCCTCCACCAGTTTGCTGGCTATTGGCCGCATCTCCTTTGTCAGCTTTCGGAGATCATCATTGTTGAAGTCTGAACTGTCCTCCTTCACACCTGGATATCCTTTAATGATATCTCCCACTTCAAGATCCAGAATCCATGCCTTGGCCCGGATTAGCACGGTCAGCGCTCCTGCTCTTGCGGCTGCTTTCTTCAGTTCTGTAATCCGGGAAGGTAGCATGGCCAGCTTCTCAAGGGTTTCTTTTATCAATGATGGTGCTGGCTTGTTATATGCTGCAGTGCAAATAGCATGTTGGGATCTAGAATATAGTTGTTCCATTAAGGTGTACACCGCTTTAAGCTTCATCCGCATGTCGGAGCTCAGATGAGCAATACGGGTGCCTGTCATGGTTTAGTATCGGTAAACCAGTCAATGATAAGATCTTATGAATTCAACAAATGACATGAGGAGGTACTTGCCAAATATAGCGGATGTCATGGCATCAATCTACCGCTTCAAGCCGGTCAGTTCGTCTACCGCTAGCTTTAGGGCTGCTTCTGCGTCCTCGGCTTTCCTGGTTAAACCGGCCTTTTCTGTTTCCCAGTCAGCACGCTCCTTGTTGAAAGTCTCTTTCAGCTTCCTCATAGCTGCTAGGGCATTGGTCAGCTCATGTTTGCCTTTGGAAGCTTCTGTTTGTTGAGACGTTACGTTCTCTTGAAGATCAGCGATTTGAGCATCCCTCTTAGTCAGCTCGGCCTACAATGGCGAAGATATATCAACAATGGGATATGTATTTTCTAAGTACCAAGCGTATAACAAGTTATGCACTTTGTACTTGGTGGCTAATGCCTATTTTCTCTATTATCAATAAATCTTTCACAAGTCTCAAGTACAATGCAAGCATTATCCTTAACACTTGGGGGCTAATGTACATCTGTTCAAAAACTGATGCATTGATTCAAGACCCGGTTTACCTCGCAAAGCTAAACCGGCCCTTGGGGCTACATCAATGAAAATTACATGAATACAATGATAAAGTATCGGTTTTGTTTTTACTAAGGACTTGACATATTGAGGATCAGTTTGCAAGGACTAAGATATTACAAAGTCCCGGTTTATGATTAACATCATAAACCGGCCCTTGGGGCTACTTGGACTAATGTTTGTACTTTGGAATCAAGAAAGGAAAGGTGATGAAAATACCTCATAGCATTCCTTCATCAGATTTACCAAACCGGCTTCATAATCACGGTTTGAGTGTAGATGGTTTTAAAAACCATTGTGGAGTTCTTCAGCACTGAGATGAGCATAGCTTGACAAATTAGTGCTCCATTTACCCTTCTCCATGGCAGCACGCTCTTCCTCGGCACTATGTTTAGCCAAGATTACAGGATGGCCAGGAGAGCTGTGGCCCATGCCAGTAATGATAACATCATCTCCTTGGCCTCCAATAGTTTTTACGGGTGATGGTGGAGTGTTAGTAGCTCTCACCGGACTAGCCCGGATTGGAGCTGCCGGTTCAGTATCATACCCAGCAATATCAGCTTCTGGTTGTTCGTCGATATTGTGATCTTGAGGGGGTGGCTCATCAAAGGTAGCTTCAGGATGGGGACCCTCCGGTTCACCAGTTTGCTCCTGTTCAAGAACCACCTGGTCTTCAGATGGATTGTTCACCTGAGCCTTTTTGTTGGGTCTTGCTTTGGCTCTGCAAACAAAGATAAAAGAGGTGAAAATTTAGCATATTATTCAAGATATGCAAACATTTAAAGAAAGCGTTTGAGTACTTACCCAGCTACCGTTTTGAGAGGAGGGAGTTGGGTCGCTGTTGACTCGCTAGAGGATGAGGGAGGTGTCACCTGATAATTTGAATCAGACGGATTAAGAGGTTGTAGGAAATAACCTGCCTTGGGATAAGAATTGTCAGAGGTGGGGGAGACCTTAGACCGCCGCTTCCGAACCGGGGTGTCAGGTAAACCGGCCGAAGTAACCCGTTGGCTGTTGTGCCGGGTTTTCCGGCGAGCCTCGTGCTGCTGCATCTTCAAAATAAATGTTGGATCCAAGTAAGCAATAGGATGAGAAAAGCTTACTTTCCGGACCGCTTGACGGGTTTTTGTGTTGGCATAGAGTCTGAACCAGAGGAAAGGGTAATTACCTCTACGTCATCAGCCTGGCTGCCTTCCATGTCCTCCTGATAAGTATCATTGTTAATGAGATGCATGAAAAGGGAGCCAAGTGAATCAAGTTCTACCTCAACTTCCAGTTCATCTGCATCTTCATCAAGTTCCATGTTGATACGTTCGGCTGTTTTCCGCTTTGAGGTTCTCTTGACGGCTTTTGTTTTGGGACGGGATGGCTTTGCCGCTTTATCTGCGGGTTTCTTCTTCCAGAATGGATCATCACCCTGTTTATAAACAAGTAGAAAAATGTTCATGGGTTGAACAATTTAAAAAAGATGTCGAAGATAAAAAGGAAGGACAGTACTTACATCAGGCGGTTTATTTTTTGGGTAGATGGGGTTCAAGCCGGTTCGGCGGCAGACAGATTCCGATTCATTCAAAATCTTCTTAACACCTTCATCGGTTAACTGGATGTTGATGTGGCGTTGGGAGTCTTCTAATTCACCGGTGTACTCACATGTTAAACCAGAGCGGCGGCTTAATGGCAAGATGCTCGAAGATATCTAGCAACGCACAAAGTCGACGCCCGATAAACCATTGGCCATAAAGGCTCAGAGCTTGGCGAGTTGAGGGGCATATGAGGCCCATTCCGCAGTACTTAAACGTTGCGGCAATGGATGAGTGTTGGAAAGCCGGTGGGCACGATAGCCTGGCAGAGGGTTCTCATCTTCAGGAGAGGTATCCATACAGTAGAACCAAGTTTGGTTCCAGTCCTTGGGGTGACTGTGCAGCTTGGCATGAGGGAACTCAACCTCTTTCCGTTTTTCAATAGAGATGTCACCAAGTTCAATGTTGGGACCGTCTACAAATTCTTTGCGCCGGTTCAGATGAAAAAAATCCCGGAACAGCTCAGCAGTTGGTTCTTCTTGTAAGTACACTTCACAGAAGACATGGAAGTTGCATATATTGGACACTGAGTTGGGTCCAATATCTTGAGGGTGGAGCTGAAAACTGGCAAGAATATCTTGGAAAAACATCGACCCGGGCGGTTTGAAACCACGGCCTATGTGGTCAACAAAAACCACTACCTCACCCTGCTTCGGGGTAGGAGGATTCTCTTTTCCTGGAACTCGCCACCGAATCTCAGTCTTTTTGGGCAAAGTACCAATATTGACCATTCCGTTCAACTATTCTTCGGTAACCCGGGAAGGAGCCCAATTGCAAGCATAAAACTATTTGGCCATTGCAAACGAAAAACTGAAAGGAAATACCGGTTTACAAATCATTCATGGTAGTACATAAGGTGCGACAGAATAAATAGATACAGGTATGTAAAATTGCCTAAACCGGAGGCTAATACAATAATGAATGACAAGGTAATATCAGAACAAAGGTATACACATGCTGTTAAACCGGATTATAACAACGGAGGTAAAAAGGGCTTGCCGGTTCACCAGGGGACTAATGGTATGTGATAGGTTGCTTTGACGAAGGTAAACCGCCTATGTGGTAAAGAGGATATAGATCTACGGTAAGATTGACTAAATAAGGTAAAACCGGTTCCACAAGGGGACATGGGAATTTTGGATCTACTGAAAGACAGGAAAGCAAAAATATTTTGACCTAAAAAGGTTGGACCCAAAGCAGTTCATAATGGTTCAGATTAGTTTTTCGCGCACAAAAGGTTTGTTGTGGTGGCGAAAGGTAAACCATTACGAGGAATATATCAAACTTGGGGTTTTCTATCCATAGACTAAGGAGGAAAAGGGAAGAGCCGCACCAGAGCCCTAATGAATTTCGATGAACTAAGAAGAACAAGGAAACCCTAGACAGATCTACAAAGGGGGAAAGGAAAAGACTTACAGCGACTGATTGAAGCAACGAAGGAACGCCACAGCTTTCTGGTGCAACCAGGTTGATGCAGCGGCCGGTGGAGAGACGGAGGCAAAGCTCGGTGATGGCGGCGGCGCTCAGGGACAGAGATGTCGCAAGGAGGAAGAAGAGGTGAAGGATACGAAGGGGAAAAAGAGAAGGGCCCGTGGTCCTATTTATAAGGTGAACCGATCAGCGACAAGTGCATAAATCGAGGAGCTGGAAATGGATAGTTAATAAGGATGTCGCCTCGAGGGTTGGATATTCATTAATGAAGGGTTTCTTCGGCTTCAACGGGTAGATGACGTCATAACAATTTACTGTGGATTTAAAGGATGATGTCACGGTGATTTACCAGATTTATACGAAGGTGCCAGGGCAAGAATTTTTCCAAGTATGGAAGATTGACATGAACAAGTTCAAATCAATCTGGGGCCTAATGTTGGGGATGTGGTTACTGGAGGTAAACCAGCTAGGAGTGGCCGGGTTAGCTCCATGAATATAGAAGCCCATGAAGATGTGAAGATGGTGGCACTTTACGAAGGCCGAAGGCCCAAAGGCGGGTTAAAGCATGTAGATGTAAACCGACTATATCATATAACTTGTATTGTAAGTTAGAGGAATAGAGACCGAGACGGACACATCTATGATCTGGCCTTGGGACTCTGTAAACCAGCGGGCGTCAGCCTATGTATATAAAGGGACGACCCGGCCGTGGTTTGAGGACAACAGACAACAACTCGAGAGCTAGGAAAAGCGGATTCGCTCCTTGGTCATCGAAACCCTAGCAATACCAATCACAACTAGACGTAGGCTTTTACCTTCATCGAAGGGGCCGAACTAGTATAAAACCCCTCATGTCCCCTTGTCTGGTTTAACCCCTTTAAGCTAACCCGTAGCAATGGCTCCACGACTAAGTCCTTTCACGAGGACATCTGCTGTGACAAACCCACGACACCAGTGAACGGTGATCTCCCGCGAATGGAACCTCACAGTTCCCTTGAACGGTTTGTCCAAGCACCATAGATGTGATGCCTCCAAGGTATCCACACGTGCAGGGAGTAGCATCGAGCAGCGAACTGCTAGGTCCGGTCGCGCGACATGGGCGTGGGGAGTGGTGGTGGCTAACCAGGGTCAAAAAAGATCAACCCTAAGTGGTGCACCCACTCCCCTTTATATAGACCTTCGAGGTGTGCTCAACACTTGAGCCCACTAGGAGTCCACATCCATTTTACACTCGGAGCCAATCCAAATGGGCTGCAGCCCCTTAAGTGTGCGACCCTATAGGTTCACGTACGCATGGACACGACCAATTCGATAGCTGGTAGCGGCTCCTAGCAGAACATGCCAACTCCCATGTGTGCGTAAAGTCATTTGATGAACCTCGACAATGTGTCATATGCAACATTCCTTTTGCCTCATGATATTTGTTATCGAGCTCAAGGCGAGTACTTGTCACCCTTGTGATAGCTCGACCTCTCTTCCCGAAACCGTGATACAGATTCCTGAACTGGGTTAACACTTAACCCAAGTCGCATGGCCATGCTTTCTGAATTTGATCACTCGAGAGGGCCCAGAGAATATCTCTCCACATAGGAGGGGCAAATCCCATCTTGGTCAACCATGTCTCGCGGCATGTCTCATGACTCACCCGAAAGCTACCTTTATAACTACCCAGTTACAGGGCAGCGTTTGATAGACCCTAAGTGAGTCGATCCTTATCCCGAGAACATGTGAGGACCTCAGGTCTAGGACATGGCATACACGTTGTACATTGAGACTGACAAATGACTATATCTCACTGCGTCTCAAAGTGGGTCTGTCCGACTCGGTGATCTCCATCCTCGATTCCATACTATCAGTTTAGCACCTCCATGCACATGAATTGTGAAACATAGTTATCAACCGAGTCGTATACTAGTCAAGGTTATGTGTCCGCATAACCTTATCAACTAGGGACCATTAGAACAATCATCATACAATACATAGTTCCACAAACAAGTCTCATACTTATTAATAAATATCATTGATGATGTTCAAGGACAATACAAAGGACTCATGAATACATATGGAAATATCATCATCACATGATTGCCTCTAGGGCATATCTCCAATAGTCTCCCACTTGCACTGGAGTCAATCATTTAGGCATCTTATGCCCATGGAGCTCATGTGTGCCTCATGCTTCAGCCGTGGGAGAGGCTTCGTCAATGGATCAACAACATTTGCATCCATGTGTACCTTGCATATGTTTACATCACCTCTTTCGACAATGTCGCAAATAAGGTTAAAACACCTGAGTATGTGTTGGGTTTTATGATGGTTCTGTGGTTCCTTGACTTGCGCAATGACACCACTATTATCACAATAGAGATCCAATGGCTTAGACGCGTCCTCAACCACACCAAGATTAGAAATGAAATTCTTCATCCAAACACCTTCTTTTGCAGCTTCAAAAGCCGCAATGTACTCGACCTCTATTGTAGAATCAGCTACCGTATATTGCTTGGAGCTCCTCCATCTCACTGCTCCTCCATTTAGAATTAACACAAACCCAGATTGCGATCGACTATTGTCCCTATCAGTTTGGGAACTTGCATTGGTGTAACTCTTTACAACGAGCGCATCCTCACCTCCATAAACCAGGAACATATTCTTAGTCCTTCTCAAGTACTTAAGGATATTATTCACCGCTGTCCAGTGACTCTCACTAGGATCAGCCTGGTATCTGCCCACCATGCTAAGCGAAACGCTAACATCAGGACGAGTACATACCATAGCATACACGATCGACCCAACAGCCCAAGCATACGGAATCCCATCCATGCGTCTTCGCTCATCGGGAGTCGAAGGACTCTGAGTCTTGCTAAGACTAATGCCATGTGACATGGGAAAGAAACACTTCTCAGCATCTTGCATGTTGAACCGCTTCAACACCTTGTCAATATAAGGACTCTGGCTTAATCCAATAAGCATTCTCGATCTATCTCTATAGATCTTGATTCCCAAAATATAATTTGCTTCTCCCAAGTCCTTCATAGGAAAATTATTTTTCAATGAGTCCTTGACAGATTCAAGCATTTGAACATCATTTCTAATCAATAATATGTCATCCACATATAAGATCAGAAATGCAACTGAGGTCCCACTGACCTTCTTGAATACACAATGATCACAGTCGTTCTTGATGAAGCTAAACTCTTTGACCGCTTCATTAAAATGAATGTTCCGATTCCGAGATGCTTGCCTTAGTCCGTAAATGTATCTCTAAAGCTTGCATACCATGCTAGACTTCTTTGGATCAACAAAACCCTCGGGCTATGTCATATACCCATCCTCGGTGAAATTTCCATTAAGGAAAGCCGTTTTGACATCCATTTTCCATATCTCATAGTCGAAATATGCTGATATAGCAAGAATGATCTGAATTGATCTAGGCATAGCTACTAGTGAGTAAGTCTCATCCTAGTCAACTCCTTGAACTTGTCGATAACCTTTAGCAACAAGTCGAGCCTTATGGACTATGACATTTCCGTCCATATCAGTTTTATTCTTAAAGATCCACTTGCACTCAATGGCTCGAATGCCATCTGGCAGATGAACCAAGTTCCAAACTTGATTGTCATCCATGAACTTTAATTCGGATCTCATGGACTCAATCCATAACTCGGAATCAGGGCTCTCCATTGCTTCCACATACATAGTTGGCTTGTTATTCTCCAAGAACAACACATTGCAGATGTAAACTGCATAGCATTTCTGACCTCCCTGGAACCGGCGTCGACTCCACCATGGGTTCCCTAACTAATTCGGTTGTGACTGAATCACCTACCGGAACGTCCCCGTGTGGTTCTTGAATTGCTTCGAGTCGGACCGTCCTCCCACCAGTCTTCCGATTGAGAAACTCTTTCTCAAGGAAAACTCCATGTCTAGCGACGAACACTTTGGCCTCTTCATGGTTGTAGAAGTAATATCCCAAGGCTTCCCTTGGATATCCCACGAATATGCACTTGTCTGATTTGGGTGTGAGCTTATCCGACTGGAGTCTCTTGACATATTCTTCACATCCCCAAATTTTTAGAAAATACAAACTGTGACTCTTCGCAGTCCATATCTCATATACTAACTTATCTACGGACTTAGATGGTACCATATTTAGTGTGAAACCTGCAGTTTCTAGAGCGTATCCCCAAAATGACAAGGGTAAATCCGACTAGCACATCATTGATCGGACCATGTCTAACAGAGTCCGATTCCTCCATTCTTACATGCCATTTCTCTATGGCGTACCTGGGGGAGTCAGTTGTGGAACTATTCCATGACTCTTAAGATGATCATCAAACTCCTGGCTCATATACTCACCACCACGATTAGATCATAGAAGTTTGATTTTCTTGCCGAATTGATTTTCCACTTTGTTCCGAAACTCCTTGAACTTTTCAAAAGTTTTTGACTTGTGCCGCATCAAGTAGACATATCCAAATCTACTCAAGTCGTCGGTAAAAGTCATGAAGTATTGGAAACCACCTCTGGCTGTTGTTCTCATTAGTCCACATACATCACTATGTATAAGTTCCAACAGCTCGGACGCACTCTCGCAACTCTTTGCAAAAGGAGTCTTAGTCATCTTACCAAGTAGGCAAGACTCGCATGTCTCGAATGATTCAAAATCAAAGGAAGTAAGAATTCCATTGTCATGGAGCTTCATGCGCTTTTGACTAATGTGTCCTAGTCGACAATGCCAGATGTAAGTCGGATTTATCTCATTAGGATTATGCCTCTTGACGTTTATGTTATAGACTGATTCACCTTCAAGATCTAGGATAACTAACCCATTCACAATGGGTGCAAAGTCATGAAACATATTATTCAAGTAAATAGAACAACAATTGTCCTTAATACTGAATTCATAACCTTGTCTCATCAAACATGAGGGAGAAATAATGATTTGACTCAAAGCACGAACATAATAACAATTATCAAGGTCCATTAGAAATCATGAAGGTAAATTAAGTTGCATAGTGCCGACAGCAAATGCAGCAACACTTGCTTTATTCCTGATGCGAATGTCAACTTCTCCTCTTGCGACATTCCTAGTTCTGCTTAGCCCTTGCATCGAGTTGCATATGTGAACAACCGATCCAGTATCATATACCCAAGATCTACTAGAAACATTAGTAATATAAATGTCTATAACATAGACATCAAGTGTACTTGAAGAAGTCATACTTCTAGTCTTCTTTCCCTTCTCGGCAAGCCACTTGCTGTAGTTCCTTTTCCAGTGTCCGGGTTCCTTGCAATGAAAGCAAGTACTCCCCGAAGCCACCCCCAACTTAGGCGCGGCGGCTGCAGTTGGAGTTGCCTCCTTATCCTTGCCCTTTGCCTTAGCCTTTTTCTCAGACCAACTCTTCTTGAACTTAGCTGAGTTCTGCACCATCGGCACTTGACGATGCATACCTTTCTTGATATCCTACTTTGCCACCTTGAGCATCCCATGCAATTCAGTGAGCTTCTTTTCCATCCCATGCATATGGTAGTTCGAGATGAATGGCCCATAGCTATCTGAAAGAGAACCCATAATTGTATCTATGGACAACTCGTCCCCAAGTGGGAAGACCAACCGATCCAGAGCTTGCATGTACCAGATCATCTTGATCACATGCGGGCTCAGTGGATCGCCCTCTCTCAACTTACAATCCATCAAGGATCGCCAAACGTTGAACCTTTCATTCCTAGCCTACACTTCAAACATGCTCTTGAGGTTCTCGATCATATTGAAAGCCTCAATATTTTCGAACTGCTGCTGCAGATCGGGCTCCATAGAAGCCAGCATGAGACAACTGATCTCATTTGATTCATCAACGAGTTTCTGGTAGGCATTTCTAGTTGTGGCATTAGCATTATCTTTAGGTTCCTCTGGAGTAGGATTTACTAGAACTTATTCTTTTTGTCTCATGCCTTAGAACAATTCTCAGGTTTCTATGCCTGGTGGTAAAGTTTGTTCTATTCAATTTATCTTTTTCCAGGATTGATTTCAACGCAAAAGGGGTAACTTGAGCAGGTGGTGCCATTGATCTACAACAGAAATATGAAAAACACTAAGACATGTATTCATGAAGAGTAATTCATATTAACAGTTTAATAAGATCATTACTCCCACTAAAATCAACATCCCTCAGTTGATACTTAGTGATTTAAGATCCAAGATGAACATGTCAACTAGTGAGCTTTTGCATCACTTCTAGAAGACAAGATGACTCGGTAAGCAACTCTTGCTAATCGTATCTCCATACGACTCTCGTTGTTGGGGACATCTCATGCTGCGCCAACTCCTACGCCTCGTGGCCCAAAACAAGTCAACCAATGCTTCGCATGTAAGTGTCCGACACAAACCCATCACTTCAAGGAGATCTAGTAGCACCCTAATTTTATAGGCCCACCACAAAATATACTTGACATGTGAAGGTGCAGCCACTGGGGAGGCATTTATACTTGAAATTCTCTGAGGGATCACCCTACTTAAAACATCTACCATGCAAAAGCTGGGTGCATAAAAGGGATAAACTTTCACAAGCAGTTTATATATGTGTGATATGGTATAGCCCCAATTTCGTAGCGCATGGTGATCTTCATCTCGACGTGCGCAGTCTGCCCATGGTCATCTCCATGCATGGGTTTCCTCATTGTGATCTCCATCTCCACGCCATGGTGTCAACCGCCAAGTGTTACACAAGATACTATGCTATTACAAACTAATAGCTACTAAAAGTAACTTACATTACATGGCTTCTCATGTTGACACATAGGTCATTAATACAATAGTGGGACAACCATATGGCTCCTGCCGGTTTCCGTACTCATGACACGCAGGTCATGAAACAATAATGTACAAGAAACATTCATGGGCTATACCAAATCACAGTCATTCCCTGCAAAAACGAGTCAGACGTTCTACCGCCGAAGATAAAACCTCCCGAAAATCTATTTTCCAATCGGATTTTGGCCTAGCCAGAAGCGCCAAAATCATGTTCTAAGTTTCATTGTTGATCCAACTTTTTGTTAGCTTCAGTTTGACAGGTCGCGGAGCAAAAATGGAGTTCGTATGCAAAAGTTACAACCGTTTTACCGAGACCGCTCCAACAGATTTCAGCACTGCGGAAATCATATTTCCATGGTGTTGATCTATGCTAAGATTCGATGAATCTCACTGATTTTCGCGTGTTGAATCCGGATTTATGTTCCACTGTCTACGCTGATGGCAGAAACCGAATGGTAGGAGTAACTCATGTCACGACCTCTGCATCACGATCACGGAAACAAGATCACGAAACCAACCTTCAACACTGACGTGCGCGGCGGATCTCATCGACCGGCACCTGAACCGACCTAAATATCTCATATGCATATCATCAAATTTATCACCACACAATGGAGGCTCTGATACCACTATTAGAACACGTGGTACGCTATGCTAGCGCAAATAAAATTTCCTACCGCGCACCCAAGATCATGCTCCTGGAAATAGATTACGAGATCAGATTTACCACTAGACGCGAAGTCACCACAGCGGAAGTAGAGTTGGTGATGCGTGTAGCCGATCTCCTGGGTCGTCTCCTCCTCGCGTCGCCTATCTCCCGCGAATAGCGAAGACCCTTGAACGGTGATCTCCTGCGAATGGCACATCGTGGTTCCCTCGAACGGTTCATGCAAGCACCGCAGATGCGATCCCTCCAAGGTATCCAACCGTGTGGGAGCAGCGTCGAGCGGCGGACTGCTAGATCCGGTCGTGCGGCATGGGCGTGGGGAGTGGTGGTGGATAACCAGGGTCGGAAAAGATCAACCCTAAGTGGTGCGCCCACTTCCCTTTATATAGACCTCCGAGGTGGGCTAAACACTTGAGCCCACTAGGAGTCCACATCCATTTTCCACTCGGATCCAATCCGAATGGGCTGCAGCCCCTTAAGTGTGCGACCATATAGGATCGCGTACTCATGGACACGACCAAGTCGATAGTTGGTAGCGGCTCCTAGCAGAACATGCCAACTCCCATGTGTGCATAAATTCGTTTGACGAACCTCGACAATGTGTCATATGCAACATTCCTTTTGCCTCATGATATTTGTTGTCGAGCTCAAGGCGAGTACTTTTCACCCTTGTGATAGATCGACCTCTCTTCTCGAAACCGTGATACAGATTCCCCAACTGGGTTAACACTTAACCCAAGTCGCATGGCCATGCTTTCCGAATCTGATCACTTGAGAGGGCCCAGAGAATATCTCTCCAAATAGGAAGGGCAAATCCCATCTTGGTCAACCATGTCTCGCGGCATGTGTCACGACTCACCTAAAAGCTACCTTTATAACTACCCAGTTACGGAGAAGTGTTTCATAGACCCTAATTGAGTCGATCCTCATCCGCAGAACATGTGAGGACCTCAGGTCTAGGACATGGCATAGACGTTGTACTTGAGACTAACAGATGACTATATCTCGCTGCGTCTCAAAGTGGGTCTGTCCGACTCGGTGATCTCCATCCCTGATTCCATACTATTAGTTTAGCATCTCCATGCACATGACTTCTGAAACATAGTCATCAACCGAGTCGTCTACTAGTCAAGGATATGTGTCCGCATAACCTTATCAACTAGGGATCATTAGAACAATCATCATACAATACATAGTTCCACAAACAAGTCACATACTTATTGATACATATCATTGAAGATGTTCAAGGACAATACAAAGGTCTCTTGAATACATATGGAAATATCATCATCACATGATTGCCTCTAGGGCATATCTCCAACACATGTTGCCCCGTCTTACGAACTTGCGGCGAGGGCTAACAATGCCCAGCCGCACCACGTGGAAAACTCGCGGGTATCCTCCAGGTCAACCCGACTACACATCAACTCGACACTCTCATGGTTAACCAGACATCACATTTCTCTTGCGGGTACGCCTCGGGCCAACCCAACTTCAGTCATGGTTCTACGGTAAAGTCCAAGTAACCATGTGTCCAAAACAGCAAGGGCGAAACCCGAGGGATCACCCTCGTTGGATTCCCACTCGTTGTAACCATCACGGTGGACTTGGAGGAATCACCCTCGATGGTCCACATTAGAGGGGTTGCACGATAGAGTCGTTATCAGGAGTGGTGAAGGAGGAATCACCCTCGATGACCATGACTGATTAACTACACTATAGAGTTAAAATCAGAACTGCTATCCGAGGTATCACCCTTGGCACTCGATAGTAACCCTGGAGTGTCGTACAACTAAGGGGGTGTGATGAGATGTGTCGGGATCCGGACATCACATTGATCGAGTCATCGGTCTTCAAGCGGGGGCAACTGGGACAAGTTGATTGGTCACTGGTGGATCACTAACCAACCTAAACTAAGTAGTTTAGGATAGGCAAGTAAGGTATGAAAGCAGGTAACAAAAACAGGCTATGCATCAGAATAGGATCATACAAAAAGTAGTAGCAGTTCTAATGCAAGCATGAGAGGGAAAGAAATGGGCGATATCGGAATGATCAATGGGGGTTTGCTTGCGAAGCTCTGCTGCAAAGGAAGAACAGCCGTCGGTGACGTAGTAGATCATAGGGGCATCATCGTTCTCGGGGTCTATCATAGAGAAGAGGGGGAAGAAACAGTAAATACAAAGCAAACAGATGCATTACTAAGCATGGCATGCCGATATGCAGAGCTAGGGGTGTTCTAACGTAGGACTACACGTTGCAGACGGGGGGCATACAGAGGGGTTTTCCCGATGTTTAGCATTTTTGGACAGATGAAAATAGGGGGTCGGTTCCAGGATCAACATGCTAGAGGCATCTGACAGATGAACGGACTGCATAAACGGATTCGTCATCTTTTTCTGAGCAACTTTCATATATAAATTATTTTCATACGAGTTACGATTTAATTTAAATGACTTATGAAAGTTTTTAGCAATTTCTATAATTTCCTGATTTATAAAGAAATTAAAAAAGTAGAGAAAGGGGCTGGGTGCACCCGGTGTAGTGCACCCAAAGGTATACCAGTGGCCGATAAGTGGGGCCAGTCAACTGCTGACGCAGCAGTCGACTGCTCAATGTTTGACTTGTCAACAACCCTGTGGGACGCAGGTGTCATACACAACATTTTTAATAGGAATTAATTTTGGTTTAACTAAAGGGGGACCCACTTTCATTGGCATCGGGGGTTAACTAATTAATCATTACTTTACACTGGTGCTTAAATAACGTGTGGAACCCGCGCGTCAGTGCCTCAGGGGGGGGGGGTTAAGTTAATTACTAACGGCCGTTTAGGCCGGTGTTTATCCGCTGGCAATGGCCGAAACGGCGGAGCTGCCGCGGGATTCCAGCACAGGCATTGATACGGGGCTAACCCGGTGTAGGCCGATCTTTCATGATTGGAGTGGATTCCCTCGAAGAACACGAAGAACATGATGAACAAGGGGAAGAACGGGGACAAATCACAACGGGAAAGACTCAAGAAGAAATCCAATCACACATCCACTAGACAATAAACACACAAGATCCACGAGGTACATGAAAAACAAAGGGAAAGA
>NC_041386.1:378997616-379039765 GCF_002162155.2 Triticum dicoccoides
GAGGGGTCTTGAATCTGCTTGCGGGATCTTCTCCGAATAGGTCATGGACTCCAATGGAGAAGTGACCAAGTGGATGAGAAAAGCTCTATCTCTCAAATGAGCTAATCCTTTGCCAACCCTAGAAAGGAGGTGGAGGTGGTCTATTTGTAGTCTAATCCACGAAGGGATAAGTGGGAGAGAGATACATGGCCAAAGGCCCAGCTACGCACATGTAGTGTCGGACATTCGGTCACTCGCGGGGGTCCGGTCATCCAAAGGGCATCGGGCTTCCGACATTTCTTCTGTGGACTAGTGGCACCGGTCGTCTAGTCGGCGTCGGTCGTCCGGGCGCTGGGACTTGTCGGACGTTCGATGGTTGTCGGTCGTCCGGCCATTGTAGTGTCTTCGTTTGCTGTAGTCGATCTGGCTTGTGGAGTCTCCAGGCGTCGCACGTTCAGAGGTCATCGGCCGTCCGGAGGTCGTCAGACGTCCGAGAGTTGTAGCTTGTAGCAGCTCCATTTCTTCTGTCTTCTCTTCCATGCTTCCCTCGCGGATGGTGTAGGTGTTCCTTGGTGCTTGCACTCCACCTCATCGTTTGTGAAGCTCTAGCAATACCGATGCATGCACACGAGAGTAATGTCAAGTAGTATACCATCCTCGAAGGGGTCAATTGAGCACATGTAAAGGAGATGATTCACATTTATGTGTGTGAAGTAGATGTTGCACGTGTCACTTGCGAAATGGACTCTTGACATGGTGATGTCCGTAGGATGCTCCGCATAATCTCCCCCCCCCCATGGGAAAGATCTGACCTGGGATCGAAAACCAAATCACCATGGGAAAGAGATGGCTCTGCCGTGTAGATGTGGACGTTCACTAAGTATTCATCATCTAGTAGCTCGAAATGGGCACTCTCCAATGTCGCACGGTCTAGTGATTCCTTCAAATGGAGCAAAGACAACAAACACATGGGGAAAAATGTGGTTAGCATCAGTGCAAAACCAAGAATTCAAGTGGTGATTCGCCCAACAAGTGTCATCACCATGCAAAGCATATGGTTTGACAAAGGATTGTGACATGGCATGTAAGTGCGCAAATTGAGTACAAGCAAAGATATCATGGGGACAAGCATGCAATTGGGAGGTAGTGATGAAAATATGTGTGACAAGAGAACAAGCATCTACCTCAAGGTCATAGCAAACATTCATAAATTTCTTAATGAAAGGTCTATGGTAGGCATAAGAATCATTCACAACACCAAATAAAATGAAATGTCTCAACACATGGGTCAAGTGCAAGACAATCCAAGCATAACGTGCATAGGGTGTAGTGAGAATCGTGTGGCACTCAACACAATAGAAAGAGCAATTGTTCATCATGTGTCAGGCAATCAAGTCAATCATGTGACAAGCAATGGGACGGGGCATATGTGAAGAAATGACATTGTTGCAACCAAACATATGATACGAGCAACTAATCCAAGAATTGGATGCAACACACAAGGTATATATGTCATGAAGCATGGCAAAGTGGCGATCGTGAATGAAATCAATATCACTAACATGTGCGCATTCAAGGGGTCCATGATGAAAAATAAGTCTCGTGGTGCAAGCAACACAAGTAGTATGATCCACGATATTCATGCTCATGGTTTGGGGGTTCTCAAAAGAGAAGGATATCACCTTGAAAGCATGTCCTTGTGCGTCCTTCGCAATGCAGAAGCACAAGAAAGTATGATGTAGAAACATCATGGTAGAAGGTGGTTCTCTCTCAAGAGCTCGAATGGTCAACTCACATGAAGTGGAAGTCGACACAAAGTCCAAGTATCTTACACTTGCACACAACAAAACAAAGAATGTATGTGCATGGTAGATAAACACATCATCCATCATGATGGTTCTCTTCTCTTACACATAACCATTAGTAGCACAAGTGCATGAATAATATGATGCAACAATGGCTATATTCATGGCACTAGCTATATGGTGCAAAGAGGTAAGACAAGCATGCTTCACAAGGAATATGTCAAAATCTCCAAATATATGCGAGAATGCTATGGGGGCAATCTCATTAGCAAGACTAAAATCATTGTTGCACTCAATACATGTCAAATCATCTAGCATGAGAGAGGCAATACATGGAGATATATGACAACAAGCAATAACAATCATGTGCAAAGCATGTAGATGGTTGTCATCAACCGCATCAAACAAGCAAGTATGAACCATTGGTGATGCAACATAAGCAGGCATAGTAATCAAGTCGTGCAAACTAGTGGAGCAAAGATGCAACACACTTGAGTAAATCATGGCAATCATGTCATTTAACCAAATAATAGGCATAAACAATGCAGATGACGTATCGCAAGCACGAACACAAAGCAAGATCATAGTATCATCATAGGAATGGGGCACAAAGCAAGCATGGAAATAACAAGAGATATCTCCACCAAGCTTGCAAATACACATAGAAGTATGAGATCAATCATCATGTGTAATGCAAAGCATGGTTCACAAATGCATGGCAAAGGCATAGGAGTGAGCATATCATGCAAAGTGAACATGGCAGGATGGGCACAGAATATGTAATGGACAATAACCCAAAACCATGTGAGGGTCATGTAGAATAAATGCGCGAAGTTGTTGCACAATGGGAATGGTGTGAAATACAATCCACGTGATCCCAAGTCATCGTTGCTCTCTAGAGCTCGTTTTGTCAACTCATGGGATTGTGAGGTTGACAAGTATTCATGGGTACCTACACAAAAGAGACACAAACCAAAGAAATTGTGTGCATGGTAAATGTACACATCATCCATCATGATGTGTATGTGAACGTGTGAGTTAGCATATGATAAGTATCACTAAAAGGAATTTGATGCATGGTATAAGAACATGTCATCCATCATGAAAGAATAGTTATTTTGTATAACACGATGGGGACACAAATTGAGCATACAAGTATAAGGCACAACAATAGCATTTTTATTCATGGGAGCATGTGGTGCACACAAGTATTGGGATCATGCAATGGATGGGATGGATCAAAATCCCCTAACATGTGTGAGGAAACTATGGGGGTCTCCTCATGAGCAATATCGGAAACATCATATGGAGAAAATGGACAACATCCAAAACAATGTGTATCCAAAGCTAGTTGGTCATGGCATGGCATATGAGATAAAGGATGCGAAGGGAGCATATAAATATCATCACAAGAGAAACAAATACCAATAACCATGGGCTTGTCATCTATACCATAAGTGAAAATTGGGTTTATTTTAATGGTATATGCATAGTCACTACGAAAAGGTTGCAAATTGGACATATTATTGATCTCATGCATAGCATATGACAAGTCAAGCGGATTATCAAACATGATGTGACCTAAAGAATTGTCAAAAGAAATCCTATGTAACATGAAATCACAACTAATAGACTCCACATGAGAGTCATCATACTCATCATAAATGGGCAAGAAATCATCACATGAGGAAGTCACACTAGCATGAAACATGGAAATAGGTTGATCAACATCATGCAAGCAATCAATGTCAAGGATGTCCACTAGTGGGACTAGAGCATCACCCATGTTACCTTTGTCATTCAACTCATGTGGTGTATGTGAGGTGGCAAAGACAAACTGGTGGTCATCTTCATCGTGATGGAACCATGTGGGGTGGTGCATCATATTCCACAATGGCCATCGTCTTATCCAAAGGGAGGACGAAGTCATCGAGAATCAGCGTGTCATCATATATGGTTGTTCCTTAGGAGGCGAGAGTGATAATGTGCCATATTTAGCTAAAGACGGCGTGTCATCATAGCTATGATGACACGCCTTTGGTGATATATGATGACACGCCGTAGTCGTAGTAG
Organism: Triticum dicoccoides; assembly: GCF_002162155.2. NCBI lineage: Eukaryota > Viridiplantae > Streptophyta > Magnoliopsida > Poales > Poaceae > Triticum > Triticum dicoccoides. Next base: position 379,001,474 of record NC_041386.1, read on the forward strand.
TCATTGCACCATCTTGAAAAAGAGTCGAAGTAGACTCGGCATCATCAATGCCATAGAGAGGAATGGCGGTGGAGTCGAACTTGGGAGCGTCGTCTTGGCGTTCGCTGGGCTTGGACATCATGGTGGTAGTAGACTCATGCTCGTCGTCTTGGAGCTTGGTCGTTGCAAAGTGTGCTTGGGGTGGAGAAGCCTTGGCCTTCACGAGTTCTTGTTCTGCCTTGAGAGCACCAATATAGTTGTTGTCGATGGACTTGTAGCTCTCGAGGAAGATCATGTTGGAGATGTCGTTGTGCAATCCCATCATGAAGTGGAACTTCATCGAAATGGGGTCGTCCATGCCGGCTCGTCGCAAGGCAATCTTCATCTCCTTGAAGTACGCATCGATGGACTTGGATCCTTGGATGGTGTTCTCCAATTGGTGTAGAAGTTGTTCCGTGTAGGTTGGAGGCACGAACTCTCGCCGCATATCTCTCTTCGTCTTGGGCAAACTCATGGCATAGCTCACCGAAGGTGTGTGAAGCCATCATGTCTATGTGTAGTTGTGGAAGTTCCTTGTGGCACACCTCACTTGATCTTCGGGAGGAACCTGATGTAGCTTGAGATAGTCGTTAATCAAGTGCTCCCACTCGAGATACTCCTCGGGTTCTAGAGTGCCATATAAAGGAATCTCATGGTCGATGTCGAGGTCGTAGTAGCTCGTGGAAGTCATGGACCTGAGCTTGGGGAGCTTCTCTTGAGCATAGCCTTGAGATTCTTGTTGGCCAAGATTCCCAATATTCGAAGGCGAAGATGCCTTGAAGTCACTTGGCGAAGATGCCAAGGGAGATGGTGATGTCACCAAGAGGTTGTTGGTGTTGAGTTCTTGACCTTCACGTTCTTGTTGGTGATGATGCCGATGTGATCTTGCCGGAGATGGTAGCTCGGACGCATGTGCACTTGAATGTCTTCTTAAAGATGAGGAAGACCGCTTGTAGTCCTTGATGAGGGCTTTGATCTCTTCCATTTGATCATCCATCTTGGCGTTCAAGTTGTTCGTGGCATCGAACTCGTCGTTGTTGTTGTAGACCGAAGTAGATATGCCCTTCCTATCCATCACAAGACTCGAGTAGTGGTGAGTAGGAAATAAGATAAACAATACCAAGTTACCTTTTCCCAAAGTTGAGGGTGTATCTTGTTTCACTCTATGTGAAATGAAATAATAGTGGAATTGGTACCGGACTTGTTCACTCACACCTATCAAGTAAAGCTTATGGAGTAGCTTGGTGAGGATAGTGGCATGAAAATATGATGCACAATGTTAGCAAGAGTCAATAATGTTGAAAGAGGTTCACAAATTCGTAAGTGAAACAAGTAGACCAATAGCAATATGTGGCACACGGAAACACACAAACAGATAGATAAATGGGGTCGTGCAACCAAGGAATGAGCACAAAATGTGGAATCCACGGAAAACACTCATGTTGCACAACTCAAGAGAGACACTAGCACAATTTCTCAATAGGCGGATAGGACACTTGTGCATGACCTATAAGATGCTAAATGGATAAACTTTCTATCCCAAGTACGCTATGTATGTATGTATGGTTCCCGGTGTTTCTCAAACGATGATCCAAGATGATCAACTATGATACCATATGATATATTGTAATGCACTGTGATACGATGCTATGGCTCTTGCTTACAAGCTTCTTTGCTCTCTTTTTTCTTTGCTTAAAAGCCTATTCTTTTTTATGGCCACTATGTGAAATGCACAAACCAAGATAGCAATTGTTTATATGCGGGAACAAACTTGTGAAACAAGAGATGATAAGATGATGCCAATATGATATGGTATGTATGTAATGTAAGTTGTAGACCAATGATCACTAATCACTGGTACAGCGAAGTGCTATACAAATGGTTTTTAACCCCTTTCCGCGACGGCATTTGGAACCGTCGCCAAGTGAGTGTGGGCGATAGTGGGTTCCTTCCCACATGACCCAGAAGCCGTTAGGGATAGGCCCTCCTGGGACACCAAATGAGCTCGTGTGCGATCGGGCGAGGCATCGAAACCCGATCATTTCCGTTTGTATGTACATCCCACACGGTAATCCGAGAAAAACATTTCCGTATGTATGTACATCCCACACGGCGAATCCTAGAAAAACATTTATGTAGGTATGTATATCACACACAGTTCTTTGTGTGGAAACGTTTGTGCAAGGTGGCCTAACGCAAACAGTTCACTGCTGGAAGCCGTGTGTGATTGTTTGTTGATCGAACACGCCTACTTTCTAGAAATCGTGCGGGTTGTTTGAGTTCATCGCCCACGGTGCTGTCTGAGTAACCGTCTGCAATAGAAAACCCTAATAAGTAGGATAATTAGCCTATTATTGATAATCCATGTACTAATCAAACTGATATTTCTTATAAAACACAGCAGATAATTCATATCCGTATAACAGCAACCAAGATTTCATAATCGAATTACATCAGATAGCTTCGGCACTCAGTTACGCCATTACACAACAGCACCAAGTTTCACATGCAGCATCAAAAACCTTTGGAAAGAAGCATCATACACGGTAAATAGACAGATGAATCTCATCTGGGAAACTGCAGAAGCGGAAGGCAAATATTGAGCCTTGAGTGATGTTGAATGTCCTTGCAACTTTAGGCAAGTGGCTATGGATAATTTCCAGCCCAACCTTCGTCCTCTTCAGCAAGACTTCAATATTGTACTGTGGGTGTTGAATGAATACCTTCCTCGCCTCTTGACCATGCAGGTGGTTCGAGAGGTAATCATCGGTGATCTGCTTTGAAAAGTACTGAAAACAAAGCTATGCATAAATCACTATTATAAATTTTGAAATGGGGCAAGGGGTAAAAACAAGGTAAAAGAGTTAGTACCATCCTATAGTTGACCGATGTCTTCTTCATTGTGCAAACAAAGATCTTGTTGTTATTCGTCACAAGTTTCTTCATCCTAACAATCTTTCTGAGTTTCTTGACTTGACTGATATTCATCGACATCTCATTTCCCCATATGAAAAATGGGTCGAACAATGGGTCTAAACCTCAGATAGCAGGACCTACATGTGCAAGACCAAATTGTAAGAAACCTAAATATTAGAATGATTCGTGCAACTACACAATAATGTGCTATTAGACAAAGGAACCTGCTTGAACAAACCTCGATGGTAAACCGCAGTTTCTCCCATTGTTTTCCTACAACACACATAAGGAAGATCTTGATCAGGTTAACTGAGAGTTGCCATACTAAAAGTAGAATATGTATTGAGTATAGCCAAATTCGATTGGTGTCACATGCATAACAATATAAAATTATACCCACATCAAATGAAAATCAAATTGCAAAATTGAACCAAATAGTTAAATGGACAGCATACCAAATGAACCAAAATAGTTAACTAAACACGACATTGCAGAATAGAAACATGTACTAGCAGATAAGACAATTAACAAAACAACGAATGCTTGAGAACAGTACTACTAAATGTAGCAATTGTTGGACCAAAGTATTAACTGAACATTACATTTCACAGGACCAAACTATTAACTGAACATCAGATTGCATATTGACATTATAGACGACAAATTACTAGCATGGACAACAACATGAACTGTATTTTAAAGTAGACAACCATGTGGCAGTGTCGATGGTGGCCTCGAAGACGAGGTGCTCCTCCAAGATCTGGTGGTCCACACGCATGGAAGCCATAGTGACCTCGTGCGTGCGTGCGGCTGCATGCTACTGAGCTCCATGTTATACGGTGTGCAAAATGGCTGTGGGCGGCGCTTAACTGGAGCAGGGGGCAGTGTTTTCGGTGGAAAGTGTCGTGCCATCGTTTGGGGCATGCGGGACGGGAAATGAGGATGATGGTGTGGGTGGGGTGTGGATTACCTGACCATATCGACGAGGCCGCACAACAAGGAGAAGGGTCTGCGGTAAGGAGGCCGCATAGCAAGAAGAAGGGTCATCGGCGAGGAGGCGGCACTGCAAGAAGAAGGGACGCCGGCGAGGAGGCGGTGCTACAAGAAGAAGGGTAGCCGGCGAGGATGCGGCGCTGCAAGAAGAAGGGTCGCTGGCGAGGAGGCTGAGCTGCCAGTAAAGCAGCAGTGGAAATGTGGCTTTTGGTGGGAGGGAAGGGGGATAGATATTTCTGCGGTGGCAAAAAAATTTCGCTCAGTGCCGCGAGAAACTGGTACGCAAGTGTGGTTCTAGCGGGGGCGGTGGACTGTAGACGACGAAGCTTCCTGCGTACGCCAAATAAGGCGGTGCACCAAGATATTTTATATCGCATCAAACATGATTCTTTCTAGTAATCTGTTTGTGGTATACCTATTTTTTTCATTATGTTTTGAAAGACAAAATGGTGTTACGAAGGGAAAGGATGGTGTTTGAATTGCTAGAACTTTTACGTACAGTGAACATGCAACTAGTACATGAGTGTCATGTTTAAATTTGGAATTATTCCGGGTTCGTTTGGCATTTTTATGCATTAATTGAGTTTCTGGGCATTTAAGGTGCATAATTCAAATTTGAACTACAAGCACATGCTCCAATGCACTAAAGTTTGTTGAAAATCACATGTGTGACTTTGGGTGAATTTATAGGTCCCATGCAAGAAATGGGAATGAAATTCAAACATGTGAGCGTTGTGGCTCGGGCGGAAAGATTAAGTAACTTGGTTTTTTAATTCCTGTAAATCCAAAACACACCAGAAAATCATGAAACTTGGCATGGTGTCATAACATGGCACCAACATGTTGCGGTAAATTTTTTGGCCAAATTGGGACAAGCATTGGTGTAAGCTTCTTGCAAACCAGCGCTTCCCTCAAGAAGGCTCGTGGTTCCGAGATGGAACATGTCACCTCCGTGTGTGAAACGACATATGTACACTGCCTTCTCCCGCCTTAATTTTTTTACACGGGCAGATTAGACCAAATAGAAATATCATGCTAAATTTTGTAATTATTCCGGGTTCATTTTGCCTTTTTATACATTAATTGAGTTTCTGGGCATTTAATGTGCATAATTCAAAATTTGAACTACAAGAACATGCTCCAGTGCACCAAAGTTGGTTCAAAAATCACATGTGTGTCTTTGTGTGAATTTATAGGTCCCATGCAAGAAATGGGAATGAAATTCAAACATCTGGGCGTCGTGGCTCGGCCGAAAAGATTGAAAAAATTGTTTTTTAATTCCTGTAAATCCAAAACACACCAGAAAATCATGAAACTTGGCATCGTGTCATGACATGGCACCAACATGCTACGGTATATTCAAACATCTTTGGTCGAATTGGAACAAGCTTTGGTGTAAGCTTCTTGTAAACCAGAGCTTCCCTCAAGAAAGCTCGTGGTTCCGAGAGGGAACTTGTCACCTCCGTGTGCGAAACGACATACGTACACTACCTTCTCCTGCCTTAATTTTTGACACAGGCAGATTAGACCAAATAGAAGTATCGTGCTAAATTTTGGAATTATTCCGGGTTCAATTTGCCTTTTTATACATTAATTGGGTTTTTGGGCATTTAATGTGCATAATTCAAATTTGAACTACAAGCACATGTTCTAGTGCACCAAAGTTGGTTGAAAAATCACATGTGTGTCCTTGGGTGAAATTCTAGCTCCCATGCAAGAAATTGGAATGAAATTCAAACATCTGGGCGTTGTGGCTCAGCCAGAAAGATTGAGAAACTTGGTTTTTTAATTCCTGTACATCCAAAACACGCCTGAAAATCATGAAATTTGGCATGGTGTGATTGTTGGGAAACGTAGTAATTTCAAAAAAATCTACGCACACGCAAGATCATGGTGATGCATAGCAATGAGAGGGAAGAGTGTTATCCACGTACCCTCGTAGACCGTGAGCGGAAGCGTTGTGACCATGCAGTTGATGTAGTCGTACGCCTTCATGACCGACCGATCTTAGTACTGAAGGTACGGTACCTCTCCGATCTACACACGTTCGGCTCGGTGACGTCCCACGAACTCACGATCCAGTAGAGTGTTGAGGGAGAGCTTCGTCAGCAGGAGGCGTGATGACGGTGATGATGATGCTACTGGAACAGGGCTTTGCCTAAGCACCGCTATGATATGACCGAGGTGGATTATGGTGGAGGGGGCACCGCACACGGCTGGAAACAATCAACTTGTGTGTTCTAGGGTGCCCCTGCCCCCGTATATAAAGGAGCAAGGGGGTAGGCTGGCCGACCCCTGGGGCGCGCCAGGAGAGGAGTCCTCCTCCTCCTAGTAGGAGTAGGACTCCCCTTTCCTACTGCTACTAGGAGGGGGAAAGGAAGGAGGAGAGGGAGAAGGAAAGGGGGCGCCGCCCCCCTTCCCTATTCCAATCTGTACCAGAGGGGGATGGGGCGCATGGCCTGCTCTAGCCGTCTCTCTCTCTCTCTCCACTAAGGCCCATGTGGCCCATTAGTTCTCTGGGGGGGGTTCCGAAAACCCTCTGGTACTCCGGTTTTCTCCGAAATCACCCGAAACACATCCGGTGTCTGAATATAGCCGTCCAATATATCAATCTTATGTCTCGACTATTTCGATACTCCTCGTCATGTCCGTGATCACATCTGGGACTCGAACTATCTTCGGCACACAAAAACACATAAATTCATAATACCGATCGTCACCGAACGTTAAGCGTGGGGACCCTACGGGTTCGAGAACTATGTAGACATGACCGAGACATGTCTCCGGTCAATAACCAATAGCAAAACTTGGATGCTCATATTGGCTCCTACATATTCTACAAAGATCTTTATCGGTCAAACCGCATAACAACATACGTTGTTCCCTTTGTCACCGGTATGTTACTTGCCCGAGATTCGATCGTTGGTATCTCAATACCTATTTCAATATCATTACCGGCAAGTCTTTTTACTCGTTCTGTAATGCATGATCCCGCAACTAACTTATTAGTCACATTGCTTGCAAGTCTTATAGTGATGTCCATTACTGAGAGGGCCCAGAGATACCTCTCCGACAATCGGAGTGACAAATCCTAATCTCGATCTATGCCAACTCAACAAACACCATCGGGGACACCTGTAGGGCACCTTTATAATCACCCAGTTACGTTGTGACGGTTGGTAGCACACAAAGTGTTCCTCCGGTATTCGGGAGTTGCATGATCTCATAGTGATAGGAACATATATAAGTTATGGAGAAAGCAATAGCAACAAACTAAACGATCATCGTGCTAAGCTAACGGATGGGTCAAGTCAATCACATCATTCTCTAATGATGTGATCCCATTAATCAAATGACAACTCATGTCTATGGTTAGGAAACATAACCATCATTGATTCAATGAGCTAGTCAAGTAGAGGCAAACTAGTGACACTCTGTTTGTCTACGTATTCACACATGTACTAAGTTTCTGGTTAATACAATTCTAGCATGAATAATAAACATTAATCGTGATATAAGTAAATATAAATAACAACTTTATTATTGCCTCTAGGGCATATTTCCTTCGGTCTCCCACTTGCACTAGAGTCAATAATATAGATTAGATTGTAATGATTCTAACACCCATGGAGTCTTGGTGCTGATTATGTTTTGCTTGTGAGAGAGGCTTAGTCAACGGGTCTGCAACATTCAGATCTATATGTATCTTGCAAATATCTATGTCTCCCTCCTTGACTTGATCGTAGATGGAATTGAAGTGTCTCTTGATGTGCTTGGTTCTTTTGTGAAATCTGAATTACTTTGCCAAGGCAATTGCACCAGTATTGTCACAAAAGATTTTCACTGGACCCGATGCACTAGGTATGACACCTAGATCGGATATGAACTCCTTCATCCAGACTCCTTCATTTGCTGCTTCCGAAGCAGTTATGTATTCTTCTTCACACGTAGATCCCGCCACGATGCTCTGCTTGGAACTGCACCAACTGACAGCTCCACCATTTAATAAAAACATCTATCCAGTTTGTGACTTAGAGTCATCCGGATTAGTGTCAAAGCTTGCACCGACGTAACCGTTTACGATGAGCTCGTTGTCACCTCCATATATGAGAAACATGTCCTTAGTCCTTTTCAGGTATTTCGGGATATTCTTGACCGCTGTCTAGTGATCCACTCCTGGATTACTTCGGTACCTCCATGGTAAACTAATAGCAAGGCACACATCAGGTCTGGTACATAGCATTGCATACATGATAGAGCCTATGGCAGAAGCATAGGGAACACCTTTCATTTTCTCTCTATCTTCTGCAGTAGTAGGGCATTGAGTCTGACTCAACTTCACACCTTGTAATACAGGCAAGAAGCCTTTCTTTGCCTGATCCATTTTGAACTTCTTCAAAACTTTATCAAGGTATGTGCTTTGTGGAAGTCCAATTAAGCATCTTGATCTATCTCTATAGATCTTGATGCCCAATATATAAGTAGCTTCACTTTCATTGAAAAATTCTTATTCAAGTATCCTTTTATGCTATTCAGAAATTCAGTGTCATTTCCAGTCAACAATATGTCATCTACATATAATATCAGAAATGCTATGGAGCTCCCACTCACTTTCTTGTAAATACAGGCTTCTCCAGAAGTATGTATAAAACGGTATGCTTTGATCACACTATCAAAGTGTATATTCCAACTCCGAGAGGCTTGCACCAGTCCATAAATGGATTACTGGAGCTTGCACACTTTGTTAGCACCTTTTGGATCGACAAAACCTTCTGGTTGCATCATATACAACTCTTCTTTAAGATATCCATTAAGGAATGCAGTTTTGACATCCATTTGCCAAATTTCATAATCATAAAATGCGGTAATTACTAACATGATTCGGACGGACTTAAGCATCGCAACGGGTGAGAAGGTCTCATCGTAATCAACTCCTTGAACTTGTCGAAAACCTTTTGCAACAAGTCGAGCTTTGTAGACAGTAATATTACTGTCAGCGTCAGTCTTCTTCTTGAAGATCCATTTATTCTCTATGGCCTGCCGATCATCGGGCAAGTCAACCAAAGTCCTTACATTGTTCTCATACATGGATCCCATCTCAGATTTCATGGCCTCGATCCACTTTGCGGAATCTGGGCTCATCATCGCTTACTCATAGTTCGTACGTTCGTTATGGTCAAGTAACAAGACTTCCAGAACAAGACTACCGTACCACTCTGGTGTGGATCTTACTCTGGTTGACCTACGAGGTTCGATAATAACTTGATCAGAAGTTTCATTATCATCATCATTAGCTTCCTCACTCACTAGTGTAGGAATCACTGGAACTGATTTCAGTGATGAACTACTTTCCAATAAGGGAGAAGGTACAATTACCTCGTCAAGTTCTACTTTCCTCCCACTCACTTCTTTCGAGAGAAACTCCTTCTCTATAAAGGATCCATTCTTAGCAACGAATATATTGCCTTTGGATATATGGTAGAAGGTGTACCCAGAAGTCTCCATTGGGTATCCTATGAAGAAACATTTCTCCGATTTGGGTTCGAGCTTATCAGGTTGAAGCTTTTTCACATAAGCATCGCAGCCCCAAACTTTAAGAAACAACAACTTGGGTTTCTTGCCGAACCATAGTTCATAAGGTGTCGTCTCGACAGATTTAGATGGTGCCCTATTTAATGTGGATGCATCCATCTCTAAAGCATAACCCCAAAACGATAGCGGTAGACAGTGAGAGACATCATAGATCACACCATATCTAATAAAGTGCGGTTACGTGATACGTCTCTAACGTATCTATAATTTTTGATTGTTCCATGCTATTATATTATCAACCTTGGATGTTTTATATGCATTTATATGCTATTTTATAAGATTTTTTGGACTAACCTATTAACCCAGAGCCCAGTGCCAGTTTTTGTTTTTTCCTTTTTTTAAGAATATCGCAGAAAAGGAAAATCAAACGGAGTCCAATTGACTTGAAACTTCACGTAACTTATTTTTGGATCAGAAGAAGCCCAGAAGACTTGGAGTCCACGTAAGGGAAGCTTCGAGGAGGCCACGAGGTAGGGGAGCGCGCCCACCCCCCCCTGAGCGTGCCCTCCACCCTCATGGACCCCTCGTGGCTCCCCTGACGTACTTCTTCCTCCTATATATATATCCATATACCCTAAAAACATCCGGGAGCACAATAGATCAGGAGTTCCGCCACCAGAAGCCTCCGTAGCCACCGAAAACCAATCTAGACCCGTTGCGGCACCCTGCCGGAGGGGGGAATCCCTCTCCGGTGGCCATCTTCATCATCCTGGTGCTCTCCATGACGAGGAGGGAGTAGTTCTCCCTCGGGGCTGAGGGTATGTACCAGTAGCTATGTGTTTAATCTCTCTCCCTCTCGTGTTCTTGAGGTGGTACGATCTTGATGTATCACGAGTTTTGCTATTATAGTTGGATCTTATATTTCTTCTCCCCCTCTACTCTCTTGTAATGGATTGAGTTTCCCCTTTGAAGTTATCTTATCGGATTGAGTCTTTAAAGATTTGAGAACACTTGATGTATGTCTTGTCGTGCGTATCTGTGGTGACAATGGGACATCACGTGAATTCACTTGATGTATGTTTTGGTGATCAACTTGCGGGTTCCGCCCATGAACCTATGCATAGGGGTTGGCACACGTTTTCATCGTGATTCTCTGGTAGAAACTTTGGGGCACTCTTTCAGGTTCTATGTGTTGGTTGAATAGATGAATCTGAGATTGTGTGATGCATATCATACAATCATACCCACGAATACTTGAGGTGACATTGGAGTATCTAGGTGATATTAGGATTTTGGTTGATTTGTGTCTTAAGGTGTTATTCCAATACGAACTCTAGGGCTGTTTGTGACACATATAGGAATAGCCCAACGGATTGATTGGAAAGAATAACTTTGAGGTGGTTTCTGTAAGTGCATCTAGTGCCACCCCTAGTTGGTTTTGGTGTATTGACGACAAACCTAGTTGAGGGACTAATGTGTTTGTGAGAATTGCAGGATAACACAGGTAGAAGTCCCTCATTGATTCGGTTTTATTACCAGAGATGACCCCTAAAAATGTATTAAGACATTGAAGCCAAAGGTGGTATATGAAGATATTCACATTGAAGACTATGACAAAAGAAGACACGTTATGAAGCCTATGGAGCTCGAAGACTTAGATCTTTCGTCGTTCCTTTTCTTTTGTGTTGAGTCATAGGAACCACCGTACTGTTAAGTGGGGTCCAGGAGAACCAGTCAAAATGACTGAAGTGATGCCTAAACCAAAAACCTATGTCTTCGAGTGAAGACAATGAGAGCGAATCTTGTCCAGAGCCGGAAAAGTCAGCTTTGCTTGTAGCCCAAGTAAAGTTGCCATGAGAGTTTGAAATCTGACCGTTGAGACACGTGTCAGTTCCTTAGTGACCCAGGGTCATTTCGGACAAATCAGGTCGGGTTGCCAAGTGGCTATAAATAGCCCACCCCCTACAACCATAAACGGTAGGCTGCTCAGATTTTAGTGCACGGCTTTTGTCGTTTGAGAGCAACCCACCTCGAAGCCTTTGAGAGAAAATTCCTAGCGAGGAGAAAAGCCCTAACCACCCAGAGCCAGAGAACATTGGGCATCACTTAAGTCTTCTTGTCTGTGTGATACGAAGACTTATTACACTTGAGGACTGTGAATCCTCCAGACGGTTAGGCGTCGCGTTCAGAGCATCCAAGAGACATTGTGGATTGCCAGTGAACGAAGTCTGTGAAGGTTTGGGAGTCTACCTTGAAGACTTACCAGAGTGATTGGGCGAGGACTATGTGACCTTAGCTCAAGGAGAATACGGTGAGGACTTGGTGTCCTGAGCTGTGTGTTCAGGACTGGGTGTCCGGGACTGTGTGTCCTAAGGTTTAAATACCTAGCCGCTCTAACCAGACGTACAGTTGTCACAGCAACTGGAACTGGTCCAACACATCATTGTCTTCAACGAGTCACCGGTTTCATATTCACTTCCTTTTTCTTACTGTTACTCATTGTGAAGCCATTGCATGCTTGCTCTATCTTTTGTCTTCACAACGTGAATGTATGATCTGTTTGGCTTCATAACTTCTTCCTACCTGATCCTTATTACACTGCAGCTGTTTGTCTTTGTGCTTTCACTCTATTGAATACTTGACCATGGCTTGCCTAGTGTAATCTAACTTCCGCTGCATAGTAATAGGCAAAATCTTCGTTGTTTGTCTTCATAACTCCCACGTTTTGAAGACTTTCATAAAAATCGCCTATTCACCCCCCTCTAGTCGATATAACGCACTTTCAATTGGTATCAGAGCAAGGTGCTCCCTTGTTCTGTATGATTCGGTTTAACCACCTGGAGTTTTAGCTATGTTGACTGCAGGGATAATCAAAGTCTCCGTTGCGTGCCCCGTCTTCGATGGAACTGAATATCCCTACTGGAAGAATAAGATGCGCATGCATCTTGAAGCCATTGACGTCGACCTATGGTATGTCGTCGAGAACAGCATTCCCAAGGCTGGAGAAGGTGTCACTGCTGCTGATGTCAAGAAGTTCACTCAACTGGACTCTACTGCCGTCATCTGACAAAAGGACAGTATGGTCGTGTGAGTGCCTTGAAGACATCCAAGCTGGTCTGGGACTGGCTCTCCAAGGTCAATGAAGGCATCTCAACCCAGAGAGATCATAGAATTAGTGTTCTTCGCAACCTCTTCAACCGCTTCAAGCGAAATGACAATGAGAATGTCCAGCACACATTTGACCGGCTCACTGACATCACAAATGAACTTCAAGCCCTCGGCGCCACTGAGATCACCAAACATGAAATCATCAAGACACTGCTGAGATCACTTGATAGTTCGTTTGACATCCTAGCCCTAATGATTCAAGAACGTCCTGATTTCAAGAAACTCGATCCATCCGACATACTTGAGAGGCTCAACACACATGAGTTCCAGCTTTCTGAGAAAAGAGATATCTACGGTCCAAACTATGGGCGAACTCGTGCCTTGAAGGCAAAAGTTGTTTCCTCATCTGAAGAAGAATCTGATAGCAGTTCTGATGATCCTGAAGACATTGGAAGGGAACTTGCAATGCTAGTGAAGAAGTTCCAAAAATTCACCAAGAAGAAAGGCTTCAGAAAATCTTCACGATCAAGCTCAGGGAATGATGAAGCTTCTGCTCATGACTACAAGAAGAAAACATGTCACAAGTGCAAGAAAACTGGACACTTCATCTCTGAGTGTCCATAGTGGGACAATGAGAACAGAAGGAAGAAGAAGAGCAAGAAATATGATTCTGACGACAAGACGAAGAAGAAATACTCAAAGTCTTCTTCCAAGTCTTCCTCAAAGTCTTCATCACACAAGAAGAGCTCATCTGGCAAGGCACGTGCGTTTGTTGGCAAGGAAATGGATTCAGAGGAGGAGTCCGCTTCTGAGGAGGCAGACGTGGAATCTGAGGAGGAGTCTGATTCTGGCATTGCGAGTCTGGCTACAGCATACGTCACCAAGTCCATCTTCAACACTGAAGACAATGACTTCTGCACCGACACTGATGCAAATGACAAGAACGACTCCACTCCTACCTACTGCTTCATGGCACGCGGTGCCAAGGTAAACACACGCACTACTCGCTATCAAACATCTAGTGACGATGACTCTGACTGTGATTCAAAACCCAGCTACAAAACACTTGCTAAAATTGCAACTGAACAACAGAAAGCTATGGAACATATTCAAAAACTGTTAGACAGAAGCGATGATCTGTTGGGTGCTGAAATGACTCGATCTGAATCCTTAATTGAAGACATAAAAAATCTTCACGTTAAGTATCAGGAACTTGAAGATCGTCTTGATACTCTCTCAACAACTCATGAAAAGCTTTCCTATGATTATCTTCAAAGGAAGCAAGAAATTGAGAAATTGAGAGCGGCTCATGAAGATCTTCAAAAGGAAAATGAATCACTTCACGCCGAACAGATCAGTTCCGCTCAGGAAGGATTTGAACCACCATGTCTTAAATGCATTGAGCGTGATAATGCTACTTCTGTTGCTGAATGTTCCACTGCTACTGCTGTTGCAATATCTTCAACTGTTGATGTGGTAACTAACCCCTCTGCTGAGGATACCACTGCTATTACTGATGAGAATGCTAGGTTGAAGACATTGCTTGAAACAGGGATGTACAGAAGTCCTAAAGGACATCAGACATTATGTAATGTCCTCAAGAAGCAAATTCTGAATCGAAACCCTAGGAAAGAGGGGTTGGGTTCGTAAGGAAAATAAATGCAGATGGATCTTACTGGAAACCTGAGCAGTACCCCAAAACCACATGGGTTGCTGCAAAGGAACCTTCAGCAGATCCATCCAATTTATCTGGCTTCACATGTGCTAACCCCATTATTATTGATGAATCCTTTGATGCAAACTATAAACTGTTTAAGAATCAGAATGGTGAAGTGTTTGCCAGGTACATTGGTACTAACTGCAGGAATGGACCGCCTATGAAGAAGATCTGGGTTCCGAAAAAGTGGCTGGAAAATCTTCCTGTGAATGTCTTTATGACACCTCACTTGAAGAAGACAAACCTCAGACCAAAGGCTTCATACGGTCCAAAGGCTTCATACAAACGAAGGACTCACCTGAGTCACACTAACGCAAATGTTTTGCAGGGAAACCATACTCAGGCATATGAATATGAGAGCGGTTCATCGAACCATCATGTTCATATGACCAAAAATTATTCTGCTTATTCCTATGAGTATAATTGTCCACCTGCAAGACTGTTTGCTAAGGCTTCAAAGCTAAAATTCTCAGATGCTGCACTTAGACTTATTGCTTCTAAGCCACCCTTGAAGATGTGGGTGGTTAAGAAAGCTTAACTCTCTTTTGCAGGGAAAGGTCTCCAGCAGAAAAACAAAATCTTCTGACGCTATTGCTAGGGACCTTAAAAATCTTGTAGGGCGCAAGATAAAATGCCCGAATGGCATCATTATGTACTTCGTTCCTGAATCGCATGCTACTCTCCCTATTAATCCTAATCTGGATCTAAGTTTTCATAACCCACTGGTTCGTCAAATGTTTTTGCTTCACAATTCTCTTTGTGAAGCCTATCCCCCTAACTGCACTGTAGGGTACGACACCAGCGTCTTCAAAGTCTTCAGAATGGATTATTGACAGTGGGTGTACAAATCACATGACTGGCAAAAGAAGCCTTCTTATGGACTCAACCTTACGTCCATCCGACAAGAGCCACATCACATTTGCTGACACTGGTAAAAGTAAGGTATTGGGTCTAGGTAGAGTTGCAATCTCAAAGGATCAACACATGGATAAAGTCATGCTTGTTGAATCCCTTGGCTTCAACTTAATGTCTGTCTCAATGCTTTGCGATTTGAACATGATCGTAATGTTTGGAAAATATCGTTGCCTAGTACTAATGGAATCTGACAAGTCTCTAGTGTTTGAAGGGTATCGAAAAGATGATCTGTACGTGGTAGATTTCTCAGCAGGGCCACAACTTGCAGTATGTCTTCTTGCAAGAGCTTCAGAATGCTGGCTTTGGCATCGGAGGCTTGGGCATGCTGGCATGAGGAACGTCCACACCCTTGCGAAGAAGAAGCATGTCATAGGCATCAAGGGCGTCAAGTTCAAGAAAGATCACTTATGTGGTGCCTGTGAAGCAGGGAAGATGACAAGGGCAAAACATCCTTCAAAGACAATCATGACTACTACTCAACCCTTCGAACTGCTCCACATGGATCTTTTCAGCCCCACTCACTACTCAACTTTTACTACTACTGCTTGCCTCTGTGGCTTCGTCATTGTTGATGATTACTCTAGATATACTTGGGTGCACATAATCCTTTACAAGACTGAAGTGCAGGATGTCTTCAGATGCTTCGCCAATCGTGCTATGAACAATTTTGGTGCCAAGATAAAACACATCAGAAGTGACAATGGCACTGAATTCAAGAACACTGGCCTTGATACATACCTTGATACCTTGGGCATCACACATGAATTCTCAGCTCCGTACACGCCACAGCAGAATGGCGTCGTCGAATGCAAGAACAGAACACTCATTGAGATGGCCAGAACAATGCTAGATGAATACAAGACTCCAAGAAAATTCTGGACTGAAGCCATTGACACTGCATGCCATACAATCAATCGTGTTTATCTTAACAAGCTTCTGAACAAGACATCTTATGAACTCCTAACTGGCAAGAAGCCAAATGTCAGTTACTTCGGAGTATTTGGTGCAAGGTGCTGGATCAAGGACCCACACCACACCTCAAAGTTTGCACCAAAAGCACATGAGGGCTTTATGCTTGGATATGGAAAGGATTCGCACTCCTACAGAGTCTTCAATTTCTTTCATTACAAAGTGGTTGAAACAGTGGATGTGCGGTTCGATGAGACAAATGGTTCACAAAGAGAGCAACTGCCAAATGTGCTAGATGAGATTCCAGCTAGTGAATCAATCAAGCTAATGGGAACTGGAGAGATTATACCTTCTAAAGCTCATCCTGAAGAAGAACTTATCATCTCAGCACCTGATCAACATGAAGACAATGCTCAGCCTGAAGACATTCCTCCCAACAACAACATAGATCAGCAAGAGCAAAGTCTTCGCCCTGTACATCCTCGTGTTGCCAATGAAGTGCAGATTGACAGAATAATTGACAGCATCAATGCACCTGGTCCACTCACTCGTTCAAGGGCAACTCAGCTAGCAAATTTCTGTGGGCACTTCGCATTCGTCTCAATATCAGAACCCAAGAAAGTTGAAGAAGCCTTCATGGAACCTGAATGGATTCAAGCTATGCAAGAAGAGCTTCAACAGTTTGAGCTGAATAATGTATGGAAACTGGTTAAGCGTCCTGATCCACGGAAGCACAACATAATAGGCACCAAATGGATATACCGCAACAAACAAGATGAGCATGGTCAAGTTGTCAGAAACAAAGCTCGTCTCGTTGCTCAAGGATATACTCAAGTGGAAGGTATTGACTTCGATGAAACATTTGCTCCTGTGGCTAGGCTTGAAGCCATACGCATTCTGCTGGCCTATGCAAATCATCATAACATACTACTATATCAAATGGATGTGAAAAGTGCCTTTCTCAATGGCAAGATTGAAGAAGAAGTGTATGTTGCACAACCGCCTGGCTTTGAAAATCCAAAACATCCTGACATGGTATACAAGCTCAACAAGGCACTGTATGGCCTCAAACAAGCCCCTAGGGCATGGTATGACACACTCAAATACTTCCTGAAGAGCAAAGGCTTCATACCCGGTTCCCTGGATCCCACTCTTTTCACGAAGACATATGATGGTGAACTGTTTGTGTGCCAAATATATGTGGATGACATTATCTTCGGCTGCACCAATCAGAAGTACAGTGAAGAGTTTGGATATATGATGCAAGATCAATATCAGATGTCCATGATGGGGGAGATGAAGTTCTTCCTTGGTCTTCAAATACGACAACAATGCAATGGCATCTTCATATCTCAAGAGAAGTATCTCAAAGATTGCCTGAAGAAGTTCGGTATGCAAGACTGCAAAGGCTTCACAACACCAATGCCAGCCAAACATCATCTAGGTCCTGACGACAATGGTAAAGAGTTCGATCAAAAGGTATACCGCTCCATGATTGGTTCTTTGCTTTATTTATGTGCATCTAGGCCAGATATTATGCTTAGTGTTTGCATGTGTGCTCGATTTCAAGCGGCACCAAAGGAGTCGCATCACTTAGCTGTGAAGCAAATTCTTCGATATTTGGCTCACACCCCAACTCTAGGATTATGGTATCCAAAGGGCTCAGAGTTTGATTTGGTTGGATTTTCGGATGCTGATTATGCTGGTGACAAAGTTGATTGCAAGTCTACATCAGGCACATGTCACTTTCTGGGACGATCACTTGTATGTTGGTCTTCAAAGAAGCAGAACTGTGTATCTCTCTCCACTCCTGAATCTGAATACATTGCTGCTGGATATTGCTGTGCTCAGCTTCTATGGATGAAGCAAACACTCAAGGATTATGGCATTCATCTGAAGCAAGTACCACTTTACTGCGACAACGAAAGTGCCATCAAGATTGCCAACAACCCAGTTCAGCACTCGAAGACAAAGCACATTGAAATTCGTCATCACTTTCTCAGAGATCATGTTGTGAAGGAAGACATTGATATCATACACGTCAACACTGAAGAACAATTGGCAGATATCTTCACCAAGCCCTTGGATGAGAAGAGATTTTGCAAGTTACGGTGTGAGCTAAATATCCTGGAATCCTCAAATGTCCTGTGATCAGGCACACATCCTAACACTTATGCATATGATGACTTAGATGTGCAACGCACAAAGTAAAGTATATCTTCAATCAATGAAGACATACATTCTAAGTGTAAATACATTAATGTGGAATTTGACTTCGAAGCGCCACGATAATTGTGCGCCGTGTCTGGGTCTAATACTTCCTATACGGTGGGTAACGCCACCACCAAACGTTCTATTTTGAAGTGTTTCACTCATGGCGTTACCTTGCAATATCTTCACATTTGGTTTGGCTTCGAACTCAACATGTCTTCATGATTATCTTCACTACGTTGATTATATAGATGTATACATACTAGTGTTCTGTCCTCTACAGCATTCACTTATAGCTATGTCTTCTTGGTTGAATCTTTTGAACTAAGTGGATGTGATCGGACCCTAATCTCTCTATGCTTACTATCTCAAATTCTATCTCTCCAAGTCATATGCATTCTATTGAAACTGTCGAATGTCTTCACTGCGTCCTTGTCAGTAGAAGATATAGAGACAACCATAAAGTCCGTTTTCAATGCTCATTCCTCCACATAAAATCCGGAGAAACAGGAACGACCGCCCGACAATCTAGGCATGCATGGGACGTGGAACAAACCCCAAACTTCCGCAAACAGGCCACGCGTTCCTCAGATGCGAATCGCCAGGGGCACCTGTGTAATAGCACAGTGCCGCCCCTGTGCCTATAAATTCACACTTACAGCGGTCATTATCTCCTTCTTCCACCCTCGGACGAACCCTAGCGCCACCGCTAGCTCTCGACGATGCCAGCGACGAAGCGCTTCGCTGCTGCAACCTCTCCGACGCCGTCCTCACGCCGACCGCGGACATCGTTCTCTTCGCCATCGCCGTAGGTGTCTTTCGTCGCCAAGTTAGGGCACGGAGGACTGAACTGCTCGGCATCGTCTCCCACTTCCGTCTAGCAGTTCCAAGTGTGGTAAATAAAACTTCTTTTTACAGCCCCTTTTGATCTCATGGTTCTGTCACTTTCTACCATAAGAAGTTTATCTTCACACAAGTTAGATCTCTCAATCTGCATCTCATAACATGCCTAGTATATTCACTTGTGCTTCATGAAGTAGTTAGATTCCTCACTTGTACTGATCTGTGGGTTCGTACAAATCTGGAACCAACTTCTTATCTATGAGTGAATGTCTTCGCACGATGAGGTCAATGTCTTCTAAACTGATTAATCTTCAAAACCTTCTGAGAATGCATATGACCTCTTCCCCTTCCCTCGCACCTTAATGCTGTCACAGGTACATGTCCGTGGGAGAATCCTTCGGTTCTCATAGTCTGCATTCATTTGCAGAATTCCTATAGCATCACATAAATTCTCCTGATGCCAGTTCCTGTTGGTCCAGCAAAAGAAAGCCTTTGAAGCCTTTGAAAGTTTTGAAGCCTTTCAAGTTAAAGTTTATGGCTTCAGAAGCAGCAGCAAGGAAGGGGGGCAGACAGCGACGTGAAGGAACTTCCAAAGATCTGCCTGAAGACCTGGCAAAAATGTATAAAACAGATCCTGAAGAGAATTATGGGCAGCGCAAGACCCGAATCCAATGGATTCGACGCTATTGGGCTGAACAATGGTTCAAATACCGCTTCACAACCCAAGAGTATGCTGAGAAAAGTGCCATCAAAAGACCGTGGGGAGACATCTTATACAAAAACCTTGTACCCATGTCCAGAGATGAAGCTATTGACCAAAGCTTCTATCCATGCATGGTTCGTGGGCCACAGCCTGATGATGCACATCCGTCATCACTACTCTGGTGTCGTGACGACAATCTATTCAAGCACAACTTCCAGTTTGCCCAACAATCAGCGAAGCAGAACAAGAAGAAGTTGGGGTTAGACTTCAACCCTAGTCCCTCCGCACCAAGGGCAGATGGCACTCGCGACGCAGAACCCAATATCATCGGTCCGTATGCCAACCTTGAGGGCCTCATCACCCGCATCTTAGTCCAAGGGACTGCCGTGAATGACCCTCCAGCTGACTCTGAGTCTAATGAAGCTCCTGCTGTATCGAAGCCAAAGCAGTCGAAGAAGCCAAAAGCTTCAAAGCCGGTCCCTTCATCAAAAATCTCAAGGGCGAAGCCATTGGCAACTGCACCTCCTGAAGACAGTGTGCAGTCTGAAGACGTATCCCGCGTCTCCAAGCCCCAGAAGGCCAAGGTGCCTCAGCCACACATCGGCAAAGAGCTCACAACTGCTGCCATTCTGCGCAGCGAAGCCATTGATCTGTCAAGTGATGAAGATCTTGGAGATGACGCTCTAGAGCAGCTCATCAAGAGCAAAGAAGAAGCTGAAATCTTCAACACTTTGCCTCTCTTTGATGTCGCCATCATCCACAACTTCATCAACGAATGGTTTGCCACACCAAACATCAGCTTCGAAGATCTGCAGCTGCACGTTGGCCTCAGCGTCGCCTTCCAAGGCGCTATTGCTTCAGAACTTGCCATTGCCCAGCGCATTGTTGAACTGAAGCGGAAAATTGATCATGAAAAGGCTCAGTTCAAGAAGAATATGGCCAAGCTTAGCGTGCAAGAAGTGAAGAGCTTCAAGACCATGTTGCATGAGCTCAAGGAAAATTTTCTGAAGAAGCATGCAGAAGCTCAGGGCTCACGTGAGCGGATGAAGTCTCTGGCTGAAAGATGTGTACAAGCCTACAATGAGGCTGAGAAGCGAAGGCGCTTGGGCGTCCTGGCATCGACCCCAAGATGGCTGCAAAGAAGAAGAAGAAGCCTGCTATGGCTGAACCAGAGGCACCTAGGCAAGAAGCAGTTCCAATTGTCTTCCCAACTGCAACGACTGGCTCGAAGCCAAAGAGCCGGTCAACAGCTTCAGAGCTCAAGAAGACAAGAACTGCTGAGGCTGAAGCCAGGAAGAGGAAAAGCTCTGAAGCCTCTCCTACTGCCCCAGCAAGAAGAAGCGAAAGATCAAGAAATCTCGGGCTGCTCCCACAGAGCCCTTGATAGTTGAACCTATCTCTATGGTTCACCCCAACACAGAACGACAACTGACAGTTCATGAGCCTGCTTCCACAGAGGCTCCTGAAGCTGAAGACATACCAGCAGCCGACCCCATTGCTGCTGAAGACATTGGTCATCAGGACAATGTACAAGATGATGCAGCCCTTCCTCAGTATGAACAAAGCGAGCTCATCAGCATTGGTCTTCCTCTGACGCCAATTGCACAAGATGCATCATGGGCGGATCGCCCTCAAGAGGAAGAAGACAATGAGGCCCAGCCCACTCCAACCCCACAGGCGTCGTCTGCATTCTGCAGGCTTCACAAAGGTCCAAGGCCTCAAGTCTATGCTGAAGACATTCCGGCTGCATCAGCCGCAGAAGACGCACCACAAGAGCCTACTCCTATGCTCCACCAAGAAGCAGTTCTCCAGGAGAACGTGCTTGTGACTGACCCTCCAGCTAGTCAAGCGGAGGCTGAAAATGTTGAGGCTGCCACAACCAACACTGAAGCCAATGTGGAGCCCTCCCCACCAAAAGCTTCAGCAGACAGCAAAGCTACTGATCCAGACACTTCTGTTCCTGAGTCTGCTGCAGGTCCTCAATTTGATTACCATGTTGAGCACAGGCCTCATGTCTAGAAGCCAGTCCCAAGGCTGCCAAGGTTCCCAGGTCCTGCATCAGCACCTGGCTCCTTTGACATCAATAGCTTCAAGGCATATAATATGTTCTTCAACAGCTCCAAGAACCCCTATTCAAGGGAAAGGATCTCATCAGATAGATTCTGGAGCTATCCTCAGCACAGCTACTATTCATGCATCCTATACAACCAAGATCGCATCTTCCCGCACAAGCGCCTTGATGTTGAAGCCATTGCTGGTCTGCCCTGTTTAGAGGAAGCGCTGGATTGCTTCAAGCAAGTGGGTCTGCTGCAGTTTATAACTGATGAAGAGCACTGGAATGAAGATCTTCTGCTGCAATTCTATGCCACCCTCCACATCAAAGGATACAACAGAGATCCGAAGACTTGGGCCCTGGAGTGGATGATCGTCAATGTCCATCACGAAGCCAATGCATTCGATATCATTGAGCTCACCGGCCTGCCCACTCCTGGCGAACTCTTCGAGGAAGGGTGTCCACTACACACTGAAGCTCTTGAGAGCATATTCCAGAGGCCTGAACCAAATATGAGTCAGATGCTCTCCATGATGAAGCCATTGCCCCACGATGCTCCTTATCCAACAGAGTTCTTCGTTGAAGACTTTGAGTACCTGCCCAGAACCATCTATCACATTATCCGGCGGACTCTCTAACCTATTAAAGGGCACTCTCCAAATGCCAAGATCGAGGGTGCAATGAAGACTTTGATATTCTATATCCTTCATGGCAAATGCTTCAACGCACAGGATTTCTTCATACGCCAACTCGCTGCATCAGGCTCAGATCTGTTTGGTTTAAAGTTCTATGCTCCTTGGGTAATGAGACTGATCAAGCTTCACTCTGCGATCTCATATCAGCCCTCAGCCCGCAACCATCGGATCTTCTTGCCAGATGTGGATACCTCTGCTGAAGCTATATATTTTGAGCCTGCCAAGCAACCTTTGAGTCTTCAGAATGCAGAACACCAGAGCTTCACTCAAAACGATGAAGGTGTTGAAGCCATCTCCAGGGTGTATCCTTTGGCTGGCACTACACGTGCGCCACACCCTGCTTCAACTGAAGCCACTGATAGTGCAACTGCTTCCAGACCCAAGAAGCGCGCTCGTGTTCTCAATAACCGAGAGCTTCTTGTGGCCCTTCATCAAAAACAAGATAGGCATCACGAGTGCCTAAAGCGTTAGATGAAAAGCCTCTTGGTGGATGTTAATCGTCTTCGAAATCTTGCCACCAAGAATGCTTTCGTCACTCATGAAACCTGTCGTCGTACATGGAAAGGGCTATCAATTATGTGTACTGAAGCTGAACTTGAAGAGGATGGCTTCACTGAGCGATTCAAGTTTGACACCACACCTCGGAGAAGGGATGTGATGCGCAACACACCATCACTTGAAGACTCTGAGTTTTCTTCATCTGCTGCCACAGTCACTGCCAGAATCATTGATGAAGAAGACGATGCTACATCACCGCCACCTGCTTCAGCACCTCCAAGCTCTTCTGCACCGCCAAACACCTCCAACGACCCTGCTGCTCCTGGGAACGAGTAGACACTCTATGTCTTCAAACCTTTTTGGTCCTTGCTGACAAAAGGGGGAGAAGCATATGGGTTGATAGTCTTCAAGCGGGTCCATATGGGCGGGTGCTTTATGTTTTGCTATATTTTGCTTCGTGCTTACAACTCTCATTTTTGCTTCATTTGGTTCTTTGGGTTGTAACACTAAAACTCGATGGTCGTCTGCTACTTGTTTGCCACCCTGTTTGCGAAGATAAATTCCGCATGTGCGACGATAAATTCCGCACTTATCTCATTCTGCAGACGTCCATTTTCCATTGTGCATGTCATTATCTTCATATACTTTCACATGCATAGTGGATTGTCATCATAAGCTGAATTGGATCTCCACAAGTACAACCTGCCATGTGCATTTGCATTCCAAAAGCAAATTAACTTATATGCACATCTTCAGGGGGAGCCCTTGAAACTTATGAAGACAATTCCTTATCCTTTACAATTTCACAGACTATATTCCCCGTTGAAAACTTCAACTAGTTTGTCATCAATCACCAAAAAGGGGGAGATTGTAAGTGCATCTAGTGCCACCCCTAGTTGGTTTTGGAGTATTGATGATAAACCTAGTTGAGGGACTAATGTGTTTGTGAGAATTGCAGGATAACACAGGTAGAAGTCCCTCATTGATTCGGTTTTATTACCAGAGATGACCCCTAAAAATGTATGAAGACATTGAAGCCAAAGGTGGTATATGAAGATATTCACATTGAAGACTATGACAAAAGAAGACACGTTATGAAGCCTATGGAGCTCGAAGACTTAGATCTTTCGTAGTTCCTTTTCTTTTGTGTTGAGTCATAGGAACCACCGTACTGTTAAGTGGGGTCCAGGAGAACTAGTCAGAATGACTGAAGTGATGCCTAAACCAAAAACCTATGTCTTCGAGTGAAGACAATGAGAGCGAATCTTGTCCAGAGCCGGACAAGTCAGCTTTGCTTGTAGCCCAAGTAAAGTTGACATGAGAGTTTGAAATCTGACCGTTGAGACACGTGTTAGTTCCTTAGTGACCCAGGGTCATTTCGGACAAATCAGGTCGGGTTGCCAAGTGGCTATAAATAGTCCACCCCCTACAACCATAAACGGTAGGCTGCTCAGATTTTAGTGCACGGCTTTTGTCGTTTGAGAGCAACCCACCTCGAAGCCTTTGAGAGAAAATTCCTAGCGAGGAGAAAAGCCCTAACCACCCAGAGCCAGAGAACATTGGGCATCACTTAAGTCTTCTTGTCTGTGTGATCTGAAGACTTATTACACTTGAGGACTGTGAATCCTCCAGACGGTTAGGTGTCGCATTCAGAGCATCCAAGAGACATTGTGGATTGCCAGTGAACGAAGTCTGTGAAGGTTTGGGAGTCTACCTTGAAGACTTACCAGAGTGATTGGGTGGGGACTATGTGACCTTAGCTCAAGGAGAATACGGTGAGGACTTGGTGTCCTGAGCTGCGTGTTCAGGACTGGGTGTCCGGGACTGTGTGTCCTAAGGTTTAAATACCTAGCCGCTCCAACCAGACGTACAGTTGTCACAGCAACTGGAACTGGTCCAACACATCATTGTCTTCAACGAGTCACCGGTTTCATCTTCACTTCCTTTTTCTTATTGTTACTCATTGTGAAGCCATTGCATGCTTTCTCTATCTTTTGTCTTCACAACATGAATGTATGATCTGTTTGGCTTCATAACTTCTTCCTACCTAATCCTTATTACACTGCAGCTGTTTGTCTTTGTGCTTTCACTCTATTGAATACTTGACCATGGCTTGCCTAGTGTAATCTAACTTCCGCTGCATAGTAATAGGCAAAATCTTCGCTGTTTGTCTTCATAACTCCCACGTTTTGAAGACTTTCATAAAAATCGCCTATTCACCCCCCTCTAGTCGATATAACGCACTTTCAGTTTTGTACCCTACCATAATCTCTTTGTTCGTTCTCCGATTTGAGTGACTTTGGAGTGACTCTTTGTTGCGTGTTGAGGGATAGTTATATGATCCAGTTATGTTATTATTGTTGAGGGAACATGCACTAGTGAAAGTATGAACCCTAGGCCTTGTTTCAACACATTGCAATACCGTTTATGCTCACTTTTATCAGTAGTTACCTTGCTGTTTTTATATTTTCAGATTACAAAAACCTTTATCTACCATCCATATACCACTTGTATCACTATCTCTTCACCGAACTAGTGGACCTATACAATTTACCATTGTATTGGATGTGTTGGGGACACAAGAGACTCTTTGTTATTTGGTTGCAGGGTTGTTTGAGAGAGACCATCTTCATCCTACGCCTCCTATGGATTGATAAACCTTAGGTCATCCACTTGAGGGAAATTTGCTACTGTCCTACAAACCTTTGCACTTGGAGGCCCAACAACGTCTACAAGAAGAACGTTGTGTAGTAGACATCAAGCTCTTTTCTGGTGCCGTTGTCGGGGAGGTTAGCGCTTGAAGGTATATCTTTAGATCTTGCAATCGAATCTTTTTGTTTCTTGTTTTAGCACTAGTTTAGTTTATAAAAGAAAACTACAAAAAAAATATGGAATTGAGTTTGCCTCATACGCTTCATCTTTTTAATATCTTTCGTGAGTATGATGGAAAGGAAAATTGTGCCAAAGTGTTAGAAGAAGAATTCATTAAAATGTTTGGCACTAAATATTTGAATGATGAGCATGATTGCAATGTTGTTAGTATGAATTCCATGAATATCCATAGTACTAATGATGATTGCACTAGTTATGATGAAAATGTCTCCTATAAACATGTCAATTTTTGTGGAGTGCATTGGGTTTGCAAGTACACACCAAATAGGGAAGATAGATATTGCAAGAGGCATAAGTACTTGAAAACCAAATGTTTGCAAGAAACGCTAGATGCTTGTGCTGAAAATTTAAACTTTCTTAGACATACTTGTGAACTTTGCTACGAACGTGATCATTTTAGTACCCAATGCAAATTGTTTCATGATCGTATCGTGTCCAAAAATTGTAATGATTTGATTTCCCTTGCACATCATAATGAACTTAGTTTTCTCTTGGGTTCTGAAGAAATGAAACGTATAACTAAGGATATTCCAAAATTTGCCCTTGATAGAGTTCTTCATTTTGATCTAGAGGAAATTTATATGTATTGTGCGGTGAATTGTATTGAAAATCCTACGGTTTATTGTGATCATTTTGATATAGAGTTCTTCATTTTGACCTACGGCCCCCGAGTCTTATTTCTCATATATTTGGCTTTGCGATCTACTTTTTCCTTGCTTTTATTTTTAGACCTATTAAACCAAAATTACAAAAATACTTTGCTGCACTTTATTTTATTTGTTATATGTTTATCCAATCTATTACAACCTTTTTACCGTCAAGCACCAATTTGTGGCGCCATTACCCGAAAGGGATTGGCAACCCCTTTAACACTTCGGGTTGCGAGGTGTTGTTATTTGTGTGCAGGGGCGGTTTATGTTGTGTTGCTTGGTTCTCGTACTGGTTCGATAACCTTGGTTTCATAACTAAGGGAAATACCTACCAACGCTATGCTGCATCATCCCTCCCTATCCAGGGAAATACTGACGTAGTTCCAGCTGCCATCAAGGAGAATTTCTGGCGCCGTTGCGGGGGAGGATCTTCAACATAACCAGGTTCCTAATCACAAATATCATCTCCTTGCAATTTACATTATTCGCCATTTGCCTCTCATTTTCCTCTCCGCTACTTCACAAAAATATGTTGTTTTATTCGCCACTCATTTTTGTTTGTCGTTTTCTTGCCGGATCTGTTTTTGTGTGCTTGCTTGTTTGCGTAGTCATGATGACTCGAAGAAAATATTATGATGTTCCTTACCCCAATATTTTGCTTGAAATTGAGAAAAGTACTAAGGAGTATATGACTACACAATTTGAGAATAACAAGTATTTTACTGAAGAACTTAAGGAGCACTCTGTTGTGCTAGATGCTATCACAACACAACTTGATGATATTAGTAGAGAAGTTTGTGATCTCCAATCTAAGTATGCTTTTTCTGAAAGTTTGCTAGGAAAAATATCCGATGCACAAGCTACTTTAGTAAATCAAACGCCTGCTAAACCAATCTCGTTAGAAGATAAAAGTGTTGAAGATCTTAAAATGATTGGTTTTCTTGTATTGATTCCTTCTTTAGTAAAGTTAAGAATGAAAAAAAAGGGACTGGAGAAGAGTCAACTTTAGGTAGAAGGCATTCCAATATTTCAGAGGGTGAAAATCTTGTTGAGAAAATTGATGAAAGTGGGTTTGGAGAGGTCAAAACTTTAGCTAGTGATGCACCCACTATTTTGGATTACAAAGACTTTAGTTATGATAGTTGCTCTTTGATTGACTGTATTTCTTTATTGCAATTCATGATAAATTCACCCCATGCTTATGAACAAATAAAGCTTTTACTAAACATATTGTTAATGCTATGATGAAAGCTCTTGAAGAAAAATTGGAATTAGAAGTTTCAATTCCTACAAAATTGTACGATGAGTGGGAACCTACTATCAATGTCAAGATTAAAAATTATGAATGTTTTGCTTTGTGAGACTTGGGTGCTAGTGTTTCCACAATTCCGAAATCTTTATGTGATGTGCTTGGTCTTACCAATATTGAGGAATGTTCCTTGAATTTGCACTTGGCGGATTCCACTATTAAAAAGCCTATGGGAAAGATTAATGATGTTCTTATTCTTACAAATACGAATTATGTGCCCATAGATCTTATTGTTCTTCATATTGATTGCAATCCGTCTTGTCCAATTATTCTTGGTAGACCATTTTTACGCACTATGAGTGCCGTGATTGATATGAAAGAAGGCAATATTAAGTTCCAATTTCCTTTGAGGAAAGGTATGGAACACTTTCCTAGAATTAGAATTAAGCCACCTTATGAATCAATCATGAGGTCATCTTATGGATCTTGAACCAAAGATGACAAAACTTAGATCCTTGCTATATGCCTAGATAAGGGCGTAAAACTATAGCGCTTGATGGGAGGCAACCCAATGAATAAATTTATTTTTGCTTCCTGTTCTTGTGTGTTTACACAATTATGC
This sequence comes from Triticum dicoccoides, assembly GCF_002162155.2. Classification (NCBI taxonomy): domain Eukaryota; kingdom Viridiplantae; phylum Streptophyta; class Magnoliopsida; order Poales; family Poaceae; genus Triticum; species Triticum dicoccoides. The sequence continues at coordinate 379,029,998 of NC_041386.1, forward strand.
TACTGTTATGATTGTGTTTTTTATGTTTTAATTAGTGTTTGTGCCAACTAAAGCCTTTAGGATCTTCTTGGGCAATAGTTGTTTGATCTTGCTGGAAAAAAATAGAAAGTTTGCGCTAACGAAATTAATTTTCATCTTTTACCAGAGAGCGATAAAATACCATTCCAATTGCAGTAGATCGATATACAAATTTCTCAGGCAGTCCTAATTTTTCAGAGTTCTTGGAGTTACAGAAGTATTCAAAATAGTCAGGTTGCTACAGACTGTTCTGTTTTGATAGACTTTGTTTTCTTTGTGTTGTGTGCTTATTTTATGGCCCTATGGTTTTATTTGATGAGTTTTTGCCATAGAAAAGTTGGAATAGAGTAGATATAATACAAAAACAAAATATGAATTGGTTTGATACAACACTTATAGTAGTGGTTTATTATTCTTAGACTAACGGATCTCACGAAGGCTTTGTTGAGTTTTGTGTGATTGAAGTTTTGGGTTATCTTACGATGTATGAAGGAAGGATGTGATGTCTACTACACAACCTTATTCTTTTAGACGTACTTGGGCCTCCAAGTGCAGAGGTTTGTAGGACAGTAGAAAATTTCCCTCAAGTTGATGACTTGAGGTTTATCAATCCGTAGGAGGCGTAGGATGAAGATGGTCTCTCTCAAGCAACCCTGCAACCAAATAACAAAGAATCTCTTGTGTCCCCAACACACCCAATACAATGGTAAATTGTATAGGTGCACTAGTTCGGCGAAGAGATGGTGATACAAGTGGTATATGGATGGTAGATAATAGTTTTTGTGATCTGGAAATATAAAAACAGCAAGGTAACGAATGATAAAAGTGAGCGTAAACGGTATTGCAATGTGTTGAAACAAGGCCTAGGGTTCATACTTTCACTAGTGCAAGTCCTCTCAACAATAATAACATAATTGGATCATATAACTATCCCTCAACTTGCCACAAAGAGTCACTCCAAAGTCACTAATAGCGGAGAACAAACGAAGAGATTATGGTAGGGTACAAAACCACCACAAAGTTATTCTTTCCAATCAATCCGTTGGGCTATTCCTATAAGTGTCACAAACAGACCTAGAGTTCGTACTGGAATAACACCTTAAGACACAAATCAACCAAAATCCTAATGTCACCTAGATACTCCAATGTCACCTCAAGTATCCGTGGGTATGATTATACGATGTGCATCACACAATCTCATATTCATCTATTCAACCAACACATAGAACCTCAAAGAGTGCCCCAAAGTTTCTACCGGAGAGTCAAGACGAAAATGTGTGCCAACCCCTATGCATAGGTTCATGGGTGGAACCCGCAAGTTGATCACCAAAACATACATCAAGTGGATCAATAGAATACCCCATTGTCACCACGGGTATCCCACGCAAGACATACATCAAGTGTTCTCAAATCCTTAAAGACTCAATCTGATAAGATAACTTCAAAGGGAAAGCTCAATCTGTTACAAGAGAGTAGATGGGGAGAAAAATCATAAGGATCCAACTATAATAGAAAAGCTCGCGATACATCAAGATCGTATCACCTCAAGAACACGAGGGAGAGTGATCAAACACATAGCTACTGGTACATACCCTCATCCCCGAGGGAGAACTACTCCCTCCTCATCATGGAGAGCACCGGCATGATGAAGATGGCCACCAGAGAAGGATTCCCCCTCCGGCACGGTGCCAGAACGGGTCTAGATTGGTTTTCTACGGAGGCTTCGGGCAGCGGAACTCCCGATCTATTGTGCTCCCCGATAGTTTTAGGGTATATGGATATATATAGGCGGAAGAAATACATCAGGGGAGCCACGAGGGTCCCACGAGGGTGGAGGGCGCGCCCAGGGGGTGGGTGCGCCCCCCTGCCTCGTGGCTTCCTTGTTGATCCCCTGACGTGCACTCCAAGTCTCCTGTATTGCTTTTTTTCCAAAAATAACTTTTCCGAAGGTTTCATTCCGTTTGGACTCCATTTGATATTCCTTTTATTCGAAACCCTAAAACAAGGAAAAAACAGAAACTGGCACTGGGCTCTAGGTTAATAGGTTAGTGCCAAAAATCATATAAAATAGCATATAAATGCATATAAAACATCCAAGGTTGATAATATAATAGCATGGAACAATCAAAAAATATAGATACATTGGAGACGTATCAACATCCCCAAGCTTAATTCATGCTCGTCCTCAAGTAGGTAAATGATAAAAACAGAATTTTTGATGTGGAATGCTACCTAACATATTTCTCTAAGTAATTCTCTTCATTTTGGCATGAATGTTCAGATCCATAAGATTCAAGACAAAAGTTTAATATTGACATAAAAATAATAATACTTCAAGCATACTAACTAAGCAATTATGTCCTCTCAAAATAACATGGCCAAAGAAAGTTCATCCCTACAAAATCATATAGTTTAGTCATGCTCCATTTTCGTCACACAAGAATGCTCTCATCATGCACAACCCCGATGACAAGCCAACCAATTGTTTCATACTTTACTAATCTCAAACTTTAGAAACCTTCACGCGATACATGAGCATGAGCCATGGATAGAGCACTATGGGTGGAATAGAATATGATGATGGGGGTTATGTGGAGAAGACAAAAAGGAGAAAGTCTCACATCAACGAGGCTAATCAATGAGCTATGGAGATGCCCATCGATTGATGTTAATGCAGGGAGTAGGGATTGCCATGAAACGGATGCACTAGAGCTATAAATATATGAAAGCTCAACATAAGAAACTAAGTGGGTGTGCATCCAACTTGCTTGATCACTAAGACCTAGGGCACTTAAGGAGGCCCATTGTTGGAATATACAAGCCAAGTTCTATAATGAAAAAATTCCACTAGTATATGAAAGTAACAAAACAAGAGACTCTCTATCATGAGGGTTATGGTGCTACTTTGAAGCACAAGTGTGGCAAAGGATAGTAGCATTGTCCCTTCTCTCTTTTTCTCTCTTTTTTTGGGGCCTTCTATTTTTTATGGCCTTTCTCTCTCTTTTTTTATTCCTCACTTGGGACAATGCTTTAGAAAATGATGATCATCACACTTCTATTTATTTACAACTCAATGATTACAACTCGATACTAGAACAAAGTATGACTCTATATGAATGCCTCTGGCGGTGTACCGGGATATGCAATGAACCAAGAGTGACATGTATGAAATAATTATGAATGATGGCTTTGCCATAAATATTATGTCAATTAAATGATCATGCTAAGCAATATGACAATGATGAACGTGCCATGATAAACGGAATGGTGGAGTTTCATGGCAATATATCTCGGAATGGCTATGGAAATGCCATAATAGGTAGGTATGGTGTCTGTTTTGAGGAAGATATAAGGAGGTTTATGTGTGAAAGAGCGTATCATATCAAGGGGTTTGGATGCACCAGCGAAGTTTGCACCAACTCTCAATGTGAGAAAGGGCAATGCACGGTACCGAAGAGGCTAGCAATGATGGAAAGGTGAGAGTGCGTATAATCCATGGACTCAACATTAGTCATAAAGAACTCACATACTTATTGCAAAAATCTACAAGTCATCAAAAACCAAGCACTACGCTCATGCTCCTAGGGGGATAGATTGGTAGGAAAAGACCATCGCTCGTCCCCGACCGTCCCTCATAAGGAGGACAATCAAACAACACCTCATGTTTCAAATTTGTTACATAACGTTTACCATACGTGCATGCTACGGGACTTGCAAACTTCAACACAAGAATTTCTCAAATTCACAACTACTCAAGAAGCACAACTTTGATATTAGTATCTCCATATCTCAAAACAATCATCAAGTATCAAACTTCTCTTAGTATTCAATGCACTTATATGAAAGTTTTTATTATATCCCTCCTGGATGCCCATCATATTAGGACTAGTTTCATAACCAAAGCAAATTACCATGCTTTTCTAAAGACTCTCAAAATAATATAAGTGAAGCATGACAGTTCATCTATTTCTACAAAATAAAACCACCACCGTGCTCTAAAAAGATATAAGTGAAGCACTAGAGCAACAACAAACTACTCCGAAAGATATAAGTGAAGTTCAATGAGTAGTCAAATAATTATGAAACTATGTGAAGACTCTCTAACATTTAACCATTTCAGATCTTGGTATTTTATTCAAACAGCAAGCAAAACTAATTAAAATAAAATGACGCTCCAAGCAAAACACATATCATGTGGTAAATAAAAATATAGCTCCAAGTAAAGTTACCGATGAATGAAGACGAAAGAGGGGATGCCTTCCGGGGCATCCCCAAGCATAGGCTTTTGGTTGTCCTTTATTATCTTGGGGTGACATGGGCATCCCCAAGCTTAGGCTCTTGCCACTCCTTATTCCATAGTCCATCGAATCTTTACCCAAAACTTGAAAACTTCACAACACAAAACTTAACAGAAAACTCGTAAGCTCCGTTAGTATAAGAAAATAAATCACCACTTAGGTAATGTTGTGAACTCATTCTAAATTCATATTGGTGTAATATCTACTGTATTCCAACTTATCTATGGTTCATACCCTCCGATACTACTCATAGATTCATCAAAATAAGCAAACAACACATCAAAAGCAGAATCTGTCAAAAACAGAACAGTGTGTAGTAATCTGGATCAAACGTATACTTCTAGAACCCCAAAAATTCTAAAATAAATTTCTGTACCTGAGGAATTTATCTATTAATCATCTAAATAATTAACTAAATAGCACTCTCCAAATAAAAATGGCAGCAATTCTCGTGAGCGCCAAAGTTTCTATTTTTTACAGCATGGTCGCAAAGACTTCACCCAAGTCTTCCCAAAGGTTCTACTTGGCACAAACACTAATTAAAACATAAAACCTCAATAATAACATAGGGTAGATAAATTATTTATTACTAAACAGGAACAAAAAGCAAGGAACTAAGATAAAATTGGGTTGCCTCCCAACAAGCGCTATCGTTTAACGCCCCTAGCTAGGCATGATGATTTCAATGATGCTCACATAAAAGATAAGAATTGTAACATAAAGAGAGCATCATGAAGAATATGACTAGAACATTTAAGTCTAACCCACTTCCTATGCATAGGGATTTTTTGAGCAAACAACTTATGGGAACAATAATCAACTAGCATAGGAAGGCAAAACAAGCATAGCTTCAAAACTTTAAGCGCATAGAGAGGAAACTTGATATTATTGCAATTCCTACAAGCATATATTACTCTGTCATAATAATTTTCAGTAGCATCATGAATGAATTCAACAATATAACCAGCACCTAAAGAATTATTTTCATGATGCATAAGCATAGACTTTTTATTACTCTCCACATAAGCAAAATTCTTCTCATTCGGAATAGTGGGAGTATCATAAGAGACTCGAATACTATAAATTGTTTCCACATTAAAAGAGTAATGTTCAGAAAATGGGTAATCATAATCATGACAAGTTTTATAAATATAATCACTACTTTTATAGCATAAGTATCATCACAATAATCATCATAAGTAGGAGGCATGCTATCATCATTATAAATTTGCATATCAAAACTTGGGAGACTAAAAATATCATCTTCATTAAACGTAGCATCCCCAAGCTTGGGAAAAACATTAATTGAAGTAAATATATTCTCAAAAACATCATCTTCATCAAACATAGCATCCCCAAGCTTGGACCTTTTCATATCATAAGCATAATCACTCTCATCATTAATAGTATGGATAGCACCAATAGTATAGTAATTATCATATTCTTTGAAGCAAGTGCCAAAAAGATTTTCAAGATCATAAGAAGTATCATTATCTTCCACAATTATATTTTCATGAGGCAAAACAGTAATAGGAGCAGCATTATTTGGGAGGGATATCTTTTTACCTCTCTTCTTTTTTCTTTTCTTCTTCTTCACCTCATGTGTGCGTTCAATCCTCTTTTTGGAGCTCCTTATTAATGAGATTGGTTGAATAGAAGGCTCCTCCTTGTTACCTGATTCATCATAAGAAATAATAGGAGAATATTGGGAAGTCTCTTCCCTTCTGTTAGTATTCTCTTCATCCTCTATTTGTTTTCTTTTCTTTATGTAAATGGCAATATAAGGATTTTCAATGCAATTCACCACACAATACATATAAATTTCCTCTAGATCAAAACCAAGAAGTTTATAACGGGAAAATTCTGTAAGATGCTTAGTTATACGTTTCATTTCTTCGTAACCCATAAGCAAACTGAGTTCATTATAATGTGCAAGGGAAATCAAGTCATCACAATTTTAGGACACGATTAGATCAAGAAACAATTTGCATTAGATAGCTAAATGACCCTGTTCATTGCAAAGTCCACAAGTACGGCCAAGAAAATTTAAATTTTCAGCACAATCATCTAGCCTTTCTTGCAACAATTTAGTTTCTAAGTACTTATGCCTCTTGCAATATCTATCTTCCCTATTTGGTGTGTACTTACAAACCCAATGCACTCCACAAAAATTGACATGTTTATAGGAGACATTTTCATCATAACTAGTGCAATCATCATTAGTACCATGGTTATTCAAGGAGTTCATACTAACAACATTGCAATCATGCTCATCATTCAAAGATTTAGTCCCAAACATTTTAATGCATTCTTCTTCTAAAACTTTGGCACAATTTTCCTTTCCATCATACTCACGAAATATATTAAAAAGATGAAGCATATGAGGTAGACTCAATTCCATTTTTTTAATTTTCTTTATAAACTAAACTAGTGCTAAAACAAGAAACAAAAAGATTTGATTGCAAGATCTAAAGATATACCTTCAAGCACTCACCTCCCCGGCAACGGCGCCAGAAAAGAGCTTGATGTCTACTACACAACCTTCTTCTTGTAAATGTTGTTGGGCCTCCAAGTACAGAGGTTTGTAGGACAGTAGCATATTTCCCTCAAGTGGATGACCCAAGGTTTATCAATCCGTAGGAGGCGTAGGATGAAGATGGTCTCTCTCAAGCAACCCTGCAACCAAATAACAAAGAGTCTCTTGTGTCCCCAACATACCCAATACAATGGTAAATTGTATAGGTGCACTAGTTCGGCGAAGAGATGGTGATACAAGTGGTATATGGATGGTAGATAATGGTTTTTGTAATCTGAAAATATAAAAACAGCAAGGTAACGAATGATAAAAGTGAGCGTAAATGGTATTGCAATGTGTTGAAACGAGGCCTAGGGTTCATACTTTCACCAGTGCAAGTCCTCTCAACAATAATAACATAATTGGATCATATAACTATCCCTCAACATGCAACAAACAGTCACTCCAAATTCACTAATAGCGGAGAACAAACGAAGAGATTATGGTAGGGTACGAAACCACCTCAAAGTTATTCTTTCCAATCAATCCGTTGGGCTATTCCTATAAGTGTCACAAACAGCCCTAGAGTTCGTACTAGAATAACACCTTAAGACACAAATCAACCAAAACCCTAATGTCACCTAGATACTCCAATGTCACCTCAAGTATCTGTGGGTATGATTATACGATATGCATCACACAATCTCAGATTAATCTATTCAACCAACACATAGAACCTCAAAGAGTGCCCCAAAGTTTCTACCGGAGAGTCAAGACGAAAACATGTGCCAACCCCTATGCATAGGTTCATGGGTGGAAGCCGCAAGTTGATCACCAAAAGATACATCAAGTAGATCAATAGAATACCCCATTGTCACCACGGGGATCCCACGCAAGACATGCATCAAGTGTTCTCAAATCCTTAGAGACTCAATCCGATAAGATAACTTCAAAGGGAAAACTCAATCCATTACAAGGGAGTAGAGGGGAGAAACATCATAAGGATCCAACTATAATAGAAAAGCTCGCGATACATCAAGATCATATCACCTCAAGAACACGAGGGAGAGAGATCAAACACATAGCTACTGGTACATACCCTCATCCCCGAGGGAGAACTACTCCCTCCTCGTCATGGAGAGCACCGGGATGATGAAGATGGCCACCGAAGAAGGATTCCCCCTCCGGCAGGGTGCCGGAACGTGTCTAGATTGGTTTTCGGTGGCTACGGAGGCTTCTGGCGGCGGAACTCCCGATCTATTGTGCTCCCCGATAGTTTTAGGGTATATGGATATATATAGGCGGAAGAAATACATCAGGGGAGCCACGATGGGCCCACGAGGGTGGAGGGCGCACCCAGGGGGGCGCCTCCTGCCTCATGGCTTCCTCGTTGATCCCCTGACGTGCACTCCAAGTCTCCTGTATTGCTTTCTTTCCAAAAATAACTTTTTCGAAGGATTCATTCCGTTTGGACTCCTTTTGATATTCCTTTTCTTCGAAACCCTAAAACAAGGTAAAAACAGAAAACTAGCACTGGGCTCTAGGTTAATAGGTTAGTCCCAAAAATCATATAAAATAGCATATAAATGCATATAAAACATCGAAGGTTGATAATATAATAGCATGGAACAATCAAAAATAATAGATACGTTGGAGACGTATGAGGATGTAAGATCCTAAGGTTGGGGATACCTCGGCATCCCAATATATTATCCAATGATGATCAACCAACTAAGCTTGGGGATGCCCCCGAGTGGCATCCCCGCTTTCTTCCAACAACTATCGGTATTTTACTCGAGACTATATTTTTATTCGTCACATGATATGTGTTTTGCTTGGAGCATCTTGTATGATATGTGTCTTTGCTTGTTTTATTTTGTGTTTTAAGTCATCAATCCTTGCTGGATACACCTATTTGAGAGAGCCAAAATTATGTCATGACTTGTTAGAATTACTCTCTATGCTTCACATAAATCTTTTATGAGCTAGGACTTGCTCTAGTGCTTCACTTGTATCTTTTTGAGCACAGTGTGCTTAGTATTTTTGAAGAAATGCTCTCTTCCTTCACTTACATTTACTTGAGAGTTAGTAATATTTTGAATAAATTCTCTCTTGCTTCACTTAAATTATTTTGAGAGAAAGAAAATTGGTTGTGCTCATGATCTTCACTTATATTTGGTTGAGCTTATGAAAAGCAATTGTAACATCCCAAATTTTCAATTTGGAATGTTATACATTAGGTCATCATTTCATATCATATTTTATTGCATTTTGGCCTGATCCTCGAAATTCTAAGCAACTCAAGGACCCTCAGAGAGAGTTGGGGATTTTACTATATTCATATTTGAATTTTATCAAATATTGAAATGAGGATTTTTTGTTCTAATTATCTTTCTCTCCGAAAATATTTCATGTTAAAAGATATGAGAGGAGATAATATGACTTCATCAAAATATATGAAATATTGGAGGAAAAATATTAAAATCAAATAATTGATTTTATTCAGATTTTATTGCTATTTTATTTGGATTAGAAAAAAAATTGCACATTTTCAAAATTGCATTTTAGGGCCAAGAAAATGTTCATCTTGTTCTAAATATTTTATTTAGACGGCGAAAATTTGTTTTGGCATTTTTAGATTGTTATTTATTTTTCGGCGGAATCTATTTAAAAAAACTTCTTCCGCGCTCGACTGGGCCAAGGCCCAGCCAAGGCAGGCCGCCGGCCCGCGCCGCGCCACCGCCTCTGCCATGCCCGAGTCCGGCCAGGACTTGGCAGCCGCCGCCGCCACCGTCGCCGCCCGGGACACCTCCCCGCCCCCTCCCGCAAGCCACCCCTCCCCCCTTTATAAGACAAGCTCGGGGCCCTCTCTGGAGCCCCAATCTGCAGAGGCCGCCGCCGCAAGCCGCCCCGCCACCGCTCGCCGCTGCAGTCGCC
>NC_041386.1:379040382-379067309 GCF_002162155.2 Triticum dicoccoides
CGCGCCTCGCCCTGCCGCCAGTCGCGCCACCGCCGCCCTTCCCCGCTGCCGCGCCGCACCACCGCCGCCTCGCCGCACCACCCGCAGCCCCACCCCGCCTCGCCGGAGCCGCCGCCGATCCGATCCGGAGCCGTCGGTTTTTTTGGTTTAGGTAAAAACCGTTGGTTTTTTAAAACCCTAGTTTTGGTTTTTTAGATCGGTTCGTTGGTTTTCTTGGTTTAGTTACTTAGCGGACGTTCATCCGTACGTTCATTTTAATGAACGGTATTCGCTCGTTAGCCACAGACAACAAATGTTCATTCGTTAGCCTGTTCATCGGTTTTTCTTTTCTCGGATTTCTCGCGGTTATTTTCGATCGTGATTTCTGATATGATTTTCGTTTTAGTTTATCTTTTCGCTCGTTTATCAGAATCAGATGATTCAAGCGCCTAGATCTTCGTCTCGAAACCCTCTTCCCGTTTAACCAACTTGAACAAGATTTTGATATAGTAAAATTTGACTTTATTCCAGATTAGTAATCGGATCTTGTTTCTTTTTCCGTTTGAGTTTCGTTGCTCCGTTTGATTTGATTCTTTTTGCAAACCGGAGTTCATAGGTTGAACTTTCTGGTTAGATCTTCTTACTCGTTCTTTACCCATGCGTCTTTGCTTGATTGCTTATGTATGCTATTGTTTGTTTGCGATAGAACACCCGGAGTGCGAAGCGTGCTACTACGAGTCTCTAGGTTTTGCGGATCATCAGCAAGGCATGTAACTCTTTGATCATATCCCTTCATCACCCTGTTTTTATGCATTAGTTTCAACCCTCAAACATTGCATGGTTAGGACTTGATAACATGTGGGTTTGGGAAGTAGCTGATGAGGTAGAACCTATTGCCCTGTTATTATCAAACCCTTGGGTGTTACTTCTACGTATTGCTTATATTGCCATGATATGCTCGTAGACGTGGTTTGGGTGAGTGAATCCATGACAGATGTGAGATTGTTAATTAATGGTTCAACTTCAGGTGGCAACTTTAATACACATAGAGAGTGGATTTCTTGTCGGGCACCTGGAGAATCCAGTGTTGTCCTAGGATATCCCGAAGTACCCGTGTGATAATCCTAAGGTCCGCCACCCAGGCTCAAAGGGAACTGAGATATTTCATGCTAGAAACTTCCGTGTGCAGCCACAAGCTATTATGGGCTCTAGCATAGTTGAGTAAGTTGCGTGAAGCTCTTGAAGAGGTAGACTAGCAGATGTAGTGGGTTGTAGGTGGTATAGTATATCCGGAGTAGAGAGTTAATGCTTCTGAAAGAATGTGTCTCGGTCCTCCGTTTCTCAAACACCATGTAGTGCGAGAAATCCAACGGAGGAGATTGAGTCTTGTGGGGAAAAGTGCGCAAACCTCTGCAGAGTGTATAAACTAATCATGGTTAGCCGTGTCCCTGGTTATGGACATCTTGAGTATCTAGTACTTGGATTATCATATGTATCTCATCACTATAAATTAATATTGTTGGGTTGATAATTACTCTTAATTGGGATTGAGTTGGAGGAACCTTCTCAATGATGTTTCAACTACCATGATAGTTAAATAAAATCTATTCCTTTATTGTAGGGAAAAATTGGCTTTTCGCAAAACTTTAACCATAGAGCTTTCCACCAGCCAAATATGCATATAGTGATTGCATTATTCTGTTCTTGCTCTACCATGTTATATTGCCAACATATTCCATGTGCTGACCCATTTTTGGGCTGCAACGTATTATGTTGCAGACTTTTCAGACGAGGAGTAAGGTTCGTTAGGTCATTGTCGTGCAGCTCAGCTATGCCGTTGGAGTTGATGGACTAACTTTATCTTCCAAGCCTTCCGCTGTTATCGTATTAGATGGCCTTAAGCCATATCATTTGTAATAAGTTCTCTTTTGAGACATTCGATGTACTAAGTGTGTGATTGCTACTCTGTTATAAATCCTTCGAGTACTATGTGTGTCATCATTACCGATCCAGGGATGTCACTGAAGCACAGAGACTTGACCGTTTGAGGTCGAGTCGCTACATCAACTCATTAAAGTAAAGAAAATGTAATGAAGATCATTGGACAAAATAAACTTGATTCTTAGTAATAGTTTTGAGATATGATGATGTGATATGTGAGTTATGTTGATGACTAATTGTGCTCTAGTAAGAATATGGGTGTTAAGGTTTGTGATTCTATATGCAAGTACGAAAGTCAATAGTCATGCAATGAAAATTATATCCTACTTGTGGTGCATTATTGAGTGTTAATTATGCTTAATGCTTGCTAATGAGATTATTCGTTTCTTGGTTGGTCTCTTCCCAATCTTTTGCTAGCCTTCATTTTGCACTAAGTATGACTTCTACTTGTGCATCCAAAATCCATTAAAATAGTTTTGCCACATGAGTCCACTATATCTACCTATATGTGATATTCTTTTGCCGTTCTAAGCAAACTTGCATGTTCCATCTCTAATTTTCAAAATAAACTTCTCTCTTGTGTGTTTGTTTCGCTCGCGGAGCGGTGGGGGTGGCTAATATTTTCCATGCTAGATGTGTTATTCTCAAGATGAGTGTTTATTCCCTTGTCATTGCACGACAGTAAGGCAAAGGTATTAGGGATGCCCAGTCCCAAAATGCAAAACTAAATGAATTTACTTTATGTTGTCAAATAATAAATTCCTTGGAAAGTGTTGGTATGGAGGGCACATGTGGATACGGTTAGCCATGGAAAGTGAAAGTTATGGTGGAAAAAGGAATAAACTTTATTTTCTGTTTGGGAAGCGCCTATGATATATCTATGCATGGAAAGTATTGGGAACTCTAAGTCGTTTTCATTGGTGGGATGGATACAGCTCCCAAAATGTTTTTATCTCAAATATTTCGCTTTGAGCTCTTGCACCTCTACAAATCCCTACTTCCCTCTGCGAAGGGACTTTCTTTTACTTTATGCAATTTTTATTTTGAAATTTGAGTCTCCATCTTCTCTCATAAAAAGCACCAACTAGGAGGCAATATGATCCTGCTCAAGTATTGGGTGTAGTTAATAATCGAGTGTGTTTCATGAATGGATCAATGTTTGAGCATGATGGGCTAGGGATAACTTATTTTAGCATTGATATTTTGAAAGACATGGTTGCTTGTTGATATGCTTGAGTATCTAAATTATTATGTCAGAACTAGACTATTGCTTTGAATCACATAAAAGTACAAATTTCCATGCAATAAAGAAAAGAATATGATATGACTTGATGAACAACACTCCACATAAAAAATTCTGTTTTTATCACTTACCTACTCAAGGACGAGTAGGAGTTAAGCTTGGGGATGCTGATACATCTCCAACGTATCTATAATTTTTGATTGTTCCATGTTGTTTTATTATCAATCTTGGATGTTTTCTAATCATTTTATATAGCCATTTTATATCATTTTTTGGTACTAACCTATTGACATAGTGCCCAGTGCCAGTTCCTGTTTTTTCCATGTTTTTTACATCGTAGGAAATCAATATCAAACGGACTCCAAATGGCATGAAACTTTACTATGATTTTTATGGGCCAAAAGGAAGCAGATGAGCCCTGGTTGCACCTAGGGGGACTCCCGAGGAGGGGACAACCCACCACGGCGCTCTAGGAGGTCCTGGCGCACCCTGGTGGGTTGCGCCCACCTCGGGTACACCTCGGACCGCCTCTTTTCTCTATAAATACCCAAAAAATCCAGAACCCTAGGGGAGTCGATGAAATATTCATCCAGCCATTGCAGAGTCCAGAAACAACAGATCTAATCTAGACACCATCACAAAGGGGTTCACCACTTCCATGGGTGCCTCTCCGTGATGCGTGAGTAGTTTTTGTAGACCTTCGGGTTCGTAGTTAGTAGCTAGATGGCTTCATCTCTCTCTCTCTCTCTCTCTTGATCCTCAATACAATGGTCTCTTGGAGATCCATATGATGTAACTCTTTTGCGGTGTGTTTGTTGGGATTGATGAACTTCGAGTTTATGATCAGATCTATGTTTTTATATCCATGAAAGTATTTCTGTTTCTTTGATATCTTTTATGCGTGATCTCTTATAGCCTAGTATTTCTTCTCTGATATCTAGGTTTTGTCTGGCCAACTCGATCTATTTATCTTGCAATGGGAAGAGGTGCCCGGTAGTTGGTTTAATCTTACGGTGCTTGATCCCATTGACAGAAAGGGAACCGACACGTATGTATCATTGCTACTAAGGATAAAAGGACTGGTTCTATATCTACCGCCATATAGATAAACGGATCTTGTCTACATCATGCCATCGTTCTTATTGCATTACTCCGTTTTTCCATGAACTTAATACACCAGATTCATGCTGGATAGAGGTCGATGTGTGGAGTAATAGTAGTAGATGCACGAAGGAGTCGATCTACTAATATTGGACGTGATGCGTATGTAATGATCATTGCCTGGAAATCGTCATAATTATTTGAAGTTCTATCAATTGCCCAACAGTAATTTGTTTACATGCCGTTTACTATTTTTCTTGAGAGAAGCCACTAGTGAAACCTACGCCCCCTGGGTCTTATTTCTCATATATTTGCCTTTGCGATCTACTTTTCCCTTGCTTTTATTTTCAGATATATTAAACCAAAAATACAAAAATACTTTGCTGTACTTTATTTTATTTGCAATCTATTTATCCAATCTATTACAACCTTTTTACCGTCACGCACCAATTTCTGGCGCCGTTACCCGAAAGGGATTGACAACCTCTTTAACACGTCGAGTTGCGAGGTGTTGTTATTTGTGTGCAGGGGCTGTTTACGTTGTGTTGCTTCGTTCTCCTACTGGTTCAATAACCTTGGTTTCATAACTAAGGGAAATACCTACCGCCGCTATGCTGCATCATCCCTCCCTCTCCGGGGAAATACCGACATAGTTCCAGCTGCCATCAGTCGCCGAGCACTATCGCAGAGCTAGAAGCCGCGGGTGTCACCGTGCCCCTGATCATGCATGCCCCTCCACCCACCACGGCACTGGTCCCCATGCATTTGGCTGCACCTGCCGCACCCGTGCCCATGCCCATGCGCGCACCCCCCTCAGCGGCATGGGACGCTGCCGTCCACTGCTACCTCTCAGCGGCACTAGTTGCCATCCTCCTATGCCCTGCCCGTCGATCACGCAACGACATGATGTTTGATTTACAAGTGAAGAACATTTTGTGCTGCCTTGAATACTTCAACAACGGCAACCCGGAGGACGACAACGACAACGACGGCATGGCACACCGCCTCCGCCAGAGCCGGAAATAGTTTTTTGGGTGTTTAATATTGTATCTCGAATTCTCGATCATATGAATATAAATTCGCAGTGTGACTGAATGAAAGATATGGTTTGAACGAACTTGCGTTTTTCTCTCTTAATGTACAGACTTATCACAGGATTTTCTTTTGAAAATAACGTCAATGGTTTTTAAATATAAAACACTCATCGCAAACGTTTTAGTTAGAACACCCGTATGCAAACCGACAGCTTCCCCAGGAAGCCAAGGGAAAATGTGCCTAGCAGGATTTGTGCAGCTCTTGATCGCAAACGTTTTAGATAGAACACCCGTATGCAAAGTGAGAGCTATGGTCTTCCCCCTTAAGTCAAGGGAAAACTCGCAGTGCAGGATTTGTGCAACCCTTCAATGCAAACGGTTGTTTTGGATGACCCGTGTGCAACCACGTAGAAACAATTGGGTAAGATTTGCATCTATCATATTGGGTATGTTGCCATTTGTCAAACTATAAAGATTGACATTTGTTTATCTAGTAACATAGCCATTTCTCATCCTTGTAAAACTGCGATTTGTCAAAATATGTAGCTCAAAATCACTAGCATTATCTAATTTTTGCAACTAAAATCACTAGCACTGTTCATATGGACACCACTAGCAGGCGTGAGTTGATGGACGCATATGCAAATGTACCATTGATTAAATAAAACAAGTCATCTACCCACAACGACAACGAGGATACATGTTGGATTATAGATCATTTCCAACAAAACATTCTAGTAAAGTAAAGTTTTTCTCACACAACAAATAAGAAAGCGATGAAATGAACTTCAGCTCAACCACTCGTCGGTGTTGGAAACGCTTGCTTTGAACCAGAAGTGATTCTTTGGGAAGGACCAGCTACTGTCAATCTCGAGACCAACGCATGACTGATCATCCAGGCTGAAGTAGCCTATTTCAATACCCATATTGTGATAGCCACGGTAGGGAAGCATAGCAATGTCCGAGGTATAGATAACAATTGCTTCTCATAAATGGTGTTAACGTTGTGTCAACAGCAGCTGGATCACCTTTCACAATCATTGGATAGTTTTTTCCAAGGAAGAGCGAGTTTTCTCCAAGACTATCAATACTGAACCAGGGAGAAGGTGTTGGCGCTAGCACACTAGTATCCATCCCGAATACCCCAACGGATGTTCGGATAGGTCCGGAGAGTGCGACCATGTGAGACAACACCTACATCCTTAGTAACATCAGTAGTGCCCTATATATAGACAAGAAGAGGTGATCCATCGGAATAAGTTTCTAGGCACCACTGAGTATATGGGTCATGCTCGTCCTCATGCTCGTGATCATCACCATCGTCATCTCCCCCTTTGTTATAATTTTTTCAAGTATAGGTGGTGGAATGTTCATAGGACCATGGAAACACAAGAAGGTTAATTAGTAAAGGGAAACTAGCTAGTTAACCCGCATGCATGTGGATGAAACAATTATAATTATGTTGGAAGAAAAATGTACCGAAACCATAAGGATTCCATGCAAAAATAGTGCCACGAGTGGTCGCAGCAAACACAAGACCCTCGTATTGAATTGCATCATAGTACTCATCCGTGTACAAAAATTGATTTTTCAGCAATATCCATCGAGTCGTGGAAGAAAGGACGGGAACAAGCTTGTCAAAGATAGCAACAACTTCATAGTTCGTGTAATCCCAAGAGCGGTTGGGAACTCGACAAATTGCTATCTTCCGTAGACGACAGTCACCATGGTCGTATTTGAACATACATAGAATACCGGTGTGCTCAACTTCAGGGCAGTCTGAGATTTTTTACAGTGGAACCAGTGACGAGTGTACACATTCACAAGTTCCCACTCGTAGTTGTACCCAATATAAACAACCCAATCTCCATTTGCGCCTGCCCAAGCCTTACGCTCAAGCGATGGCATCTTAACACCACATGTATCATTATCAAGTGGCATCAACTTGCACAAGGCGAGGCTTCCGTCGTCCCCGCGCTAGTGATCAGGGTCACAGCGAAAAAGATAGGGGAGATCAAACCGCTCTTGGACCCTTGGGTTGCTTGTAATGATGTTATTAGTTGAGTCAAGAATGGTCTTGAACGAACCTTCCAAGCTAGCCGAGGTGATTACGTCGCACCGATCAATGAGTTCCTCCACCACGTCATCTTTCATATCAGGGCAGGAATAACAGGGTCGCTTCCGGCCTGTTCCCTCCATGGAGAAGATGATCAAACAATGGCATAAGGAAGGGTGAAGGCAAATGGAGGGAGGAAGAGCGTGTGACAGCAGTTCCAAATCGAGAGGGAAAGTCGAAGAGGCGGTGGACAGTTGCCACAGTACAAGAAGAGGCTAGTGGGGAGCAAACAAATGCCACATAGGTCACACACCCTGACGACAAGGCCGAGTGAACCGCATGCCATATATCGCACACACCTTGATCTGGCTGACCATTTATTTTGTGTTGCCTAATCACAAACAGTTCATCCGAGTGAATCGTATGCCATATATCGCACACACCTTCATCTAGCTGCCCATTTCTTTTGGGTTGCCTCATCGCAAACAGTTAATTGGACTGAACCGTATGCCCTGCATCGCACAAGCAACTAAAATATGAACCGTGTTTGATGCATCCTCCATCACAAACGTTTTGCACCTTTTTTGACGGGTTTTTTACACCACAGTTTGTGATTGTTGCATCACACACAATTTCGTCGAAGGGTCTCTGATCATAGTGTCGCATTAGCAGCATCCTGCAGTAGTGTATGCTAATTACATTGTTGCTAAATATATACCAGCTAGTTTCAATACCAACAAAAGAAAAAGTTCTTCTTTGATTTAAGACATTATTTTTGGGATGAACCACATTTGTAGAAAGGAGTAGATGATGTTATTAGATGTTGTGTACCTAAGCATGAACAGGTAAAAATCCTATGAAAGTGTCATTCCGAAGCATAGAGAAGACACGATGCAGGAGACAGAACTGCCCATAAGGTACTATAGTCTGGTCTTTATTGGCCTAGTCTCTTCAAAGATGCATGTAAGTTCGTCCTTTCTTGTGATGAATGTAGGTGCACTAAGATATGGGTGCCTTAGTACCCTGACCTATGCATAGGTAGTTGTAGCCTTCTCGCCGGCAAGGCTTGCCGGAGGACAACTGTATACAAGACTCAAGATTCAATTCATAAGACCATGACGAAGACCTCCTGGTAGGTTTTTGACAAGTACTAAGTTAGTACTAACGGTCAAGACTCCTGTTGCGGGCAAGCTCCGTACCGGCAAGCCAAGTCCCGACAAGCTCCTTGTCGGGAAGTTCTCCCTCCTGCTTTTCGGCCGCTCCACCTCGTCGACTAGCTGATGGCTTGTCAAGATTAGGTGTCGAGCAGGCAGGCGGGTCGAATAGCTTGCACCAAAGGCCATGACCTCCAGGATTGCCGGCAAGTGGAATAGCTTGCCGAAAAGCAAAAGCAAGAGTACAAGAAGCGTGACAAGGAGAAAGTCCAAAATGGAGCCGGTGGGCACGACAGAACCGTGGTCGTCATGGGGGTCGCCAAGGGCCAGCAGCAGAAGGAGAAGCTTGCTCGTGGCCACGAAAAGAAGGAGGGCAAGTATGATGGTGATGACGATGATGGGGTATCTGAGGGACATGAATTCCCAAAGGTTGTGGAGGCCATGTGCACTGATGGAGGTGCATATTTGCACTCCTCACACCGCTAGGTCAATGCATAGGCGTGTGAAACACGGTCGAACTAGCAGTAGAGGCACATAAGCCGCTCAAGTGGTCTGACACGCCCATCGTTTTCAACACCGAGGACCACCCTGACCGCACCACTGTGGTCGGGTGTTTGCCTTTGTTGGTCTCGCCAATAATTCGCAACCTCAAGGTGAAAAAAGTGTTGGTTGACAGTGGGACCAGCTTGAACCTGATCTTCCCTGATGTGATCAAAGGCTACAAATCCCTAATGGAGATCTCCAGGAAAAGGGAACGTTTCAAGGGATCAATCCAGAGAGGAGCTAGCCTACCGACAAGATTACCTTTTCAGGCACTTTTGGTACTAAACTGAACTACATGACCGAGAAGGTTGTTGTCGACGTCGTCAAGATACCATTGCCCTACAATGGGATTCTTGGTCGTCCGGCCCTGGCAAAGTTTATGGCAGCATCCCATTACGCCTATAATACTTTGAAAATGCTGGGCCCGATGAGCATAATCACCATGCACTATCGCAAGAAGGACGTAGTTATCTGTGCCAACAAGCTCTACCAGGAGAAAGTGATAGCATCTGCCGGAAAAGCCCCTGTCGAAAAATCTCTCGGGGGAGCAAAGAAGGAGAGGACTAGCAAGACCTCTAGCGAGGCCACTGGGAAGCACACATCAGATTGTAGCATGCCCATTGAGGACATACTAGAGAGCTCTACCGACAAGAGCAAGAAGGACAAATCCTAACCACCCACTACGAAGCAAGAACTGCAAGGGAGGATGGCACTGGTGATACGTTTGCCGTGAGTGCTACCCCTGATGTCAAATAGGAAAGCGCGCTTGTCGCCTTCCTCAGGGAAATATTGATGTGTTTGCATCGCAACCATCTGACATCCCCGGCGTCCCTGGGGAGGTGATTGATCACCACCTGGTCGTCTACCCTAATGCGAGACCCATCAAGAAAAAGGTCAGGAAACATGCTTTGGAGGAGCAAGAGTTCATTGCCCAAGAAATCAAAAAACTAGACGGGGCAGGCTTGGTCTAAGCAGTGCTACACCCAACTTGGTTGGCAAATCTCCTTGTTATTTGCAAGGCAAATGGGAAGTGGAGGCTTTGTATTAACTTCGCTAACATAAACAAAGCGTGCCCAAAGGACCCCTCCCCCTTGCCGCAGCTTGAACAAATTGTGGACTCCATCGCTAGTTGTGACCTGCTCTGTTTTCTTGATGCCTCCTCTGGTTATCACTAGATCTTCCTGGCCAAGGAGGGTGAGGATAACACAACATTCATTACTCTATGTGGTACATACTGTTTTTGTACGCATGCCTTTCGGAATAAAGAGTGCTAGAGAAACATTTGCAAGGGTTGTGCAAATTGGTTTTGGTTCTCAGCTACACAGACATGTGGAAGCCTATATGAATGATATAGTGGTCAAAACCAGGCACAAGGATTCACTTATCCAAGAGTTAACAGAGACATTTGCAAACTTGCGCAAGATCAACTTGAAGCTCAACCCTAAGAAGTGTGTGTTTGGTGTTCCGTCCGGCAAGCATCTCGGGTTCTTTGTATCTCAGCATGGAGTTGAAGCCAACCCCGAGACGATCAAGGCGATTGAGCAGTTGGAGGCACCGAAGTGCGTCAAGGACATGAGGTGTCTCGCTAGTTGTGTAGCAGCTCTAAGCAGGTACATCTCCAAGTCAGCTGAGCATGACATGCCGCTTTTTAAAATCTTGAAAAAAGGTAGGTACAATGCATTGGAGCCCTGAAGCAGGGGCTGCGCTCCAATACTTGAAGGAGTGCCTCTCCTCTCCGCCAGTACTAGTTGTGCCAATACCACGAGAGTCGCTGCTGCTATACTTAGACGCAACCAATCAAGTGGTTAGCGCTGCACTTGTGGTCGGGAGGGAAGCAGAAGATAAAGGGATAGCGACCATAGAGCCTCAACCCGACAAACGGGAATCTTCTCCGCCAAGGTCAAGTGTCGACAACCCAAGTTCAGCACAGGCAAATAAGACAGAATAACAAGCTTTGAAGAAGAAGAAGATGGTATAGTGCCTAGTTTACTTTGCTAGTTTCCTTCTCCAGGGGGCTAGGTCAAGGTACTATAGTGTGTAGAAGTTGCTCTTTGTCCTCCTTATGGCATCAAGGAAGCCATGCCATTACTTCCAAGCACATAAAATCTCCATCATCACTCACTTTCCATCCCAGCACATCCTGAGAAATCCAGAAGCCACTGGCAGGATAGTGGAGTGGGTGTTGGAGCTATCAAGATTTGATTTGAAGTTTGAAAGTACATCAACAATCCAAAGTAGAGCCTTGGCAGAGTTCAATGCAGAATGGACACCAACTGCAGATGAAGAAATACCAAAGACCTCGCTCCCCAACAAGGAAGCGCCCAAAGATTGGATCATGTATTTGATGGTGCCTTTTTTGCTCCAGGGCGCTGGTGCTGGAGTGCTGCTTGTCGCAGCCATCAAAGAGCATCTCAAGTATGTGGTTCAAATGAAGTTTCCCCAGGAGCAGTCCACCAACAACACTGCCGAGTACGAAGGATTGCTTGCGGGACTCCACATAGCAATCGACCTTGGTATCAAAAAGTTGATTTTCAAAGGCGACTCGGAGTTGGTGGTGAAGCAAGTGAACACGGATTACCATATCCCGGTGATGGAGGCATACATGGATGAACTAAGGAAGCTAGAAGAGCACTTTGACGGTTTGCGAGGAGAGCATGTTCCTCTTGACGATAACAACATTGCCAAGGACTGATGAGAATTACTCGGTCATTCAATATGCAGATGACACCATCATTGTCATGTCGGCATGCCAGGAGTAAGTCATTCGCATGAAACAGATTCAGACTGATTATGCTGTCTCCATTGGGCACAAAATCAATTTCCATAAGTCAACTATGATTCGGATCAACACCCCCCATGATGAATGCAAAACCCTCGCAGACATATTTGGATGCACCATAGCCAGCATGCCCTTCACCTATCTAGGCCTGCCACTTGGCACGACCAAACCAACGGTTCTTGATATGGCCCCTATGGTTTGCAAGGCTGAGAGCAGAATCACCGCAGCCATGTCTTTGACGTCGTATGCGGGTAAGTTGGCTCTAATGTACTCTCTTATCACGACACTTGTGATCTATCCAGTGGGAACCCTCAGACTCCCCCCAAAGATACTCGAGCAACTGGATAAAATTAGAAGACATTGCCTATGAAAAAAGAAGACCGAGTCTGGGGACAAATGTGCCCCCCTGTCTGCTTGGGACATGATCTGCCGTCCCAAGAAATGCGGTGGCCTTGGGGTGCTAAATCTTCATATCGAAAATGATGCCCTTCTGCTCAAGATGCTACACCAATTCTACAACTGTCACGACATTCCATGGGTGAACCTAGTCTGGCACACATACTACAATGGCGTTATCCTGCACGCGGCTAAGCCATGTGGATCATTCTGGTGGAAAGACCTCATCAAGCTCATGCCCACCTACCATGGGGTTACAACTGTCGAAATAAATTGTGGTTCTGCGGCTCTATTCTAGAAGGACGAGTGGAATGAATCTTTCTACCACATCCTTCCCACGAGCATTTCCCTTCACTACCAATGAAGATATTTCAGTATGTGAGTCCCTAGCAATCACTGACTTGGCTGCAACCTTTCACCTACCACTTTCCATGCAAGCCCATGACGAACTGCGACAAATTCAACAGGAGGTCTCTCCTATCACCCTGACTGACTCAAGTGATATGTGAATTTGTGCATGGGGAGCCCAAATGTTTAAGACTTCTGCCAACTATAATTTTGTCTTCTGGGACGTGGAGGCCCATGGTGGGTTTAAATGGCTTTTGAAGGCCAAATCAATCCCCAAAATCAAGGTGTTTGGATGGTTCTTACTATCTGACCTACTCAACATACGCAATATGCTGAGCAGATGGCACTAAAATATTGGAGAGAATCTCGACTGCCTCCTTTGCAACCAACATGTCAAGGAGACTTTTGAACACTTGTTCTTTGGTTGCACCTTTAGCAGATCATGCTGGCACCTCTTGGGTATTCATTGGCCGATGCAGGGTAATAGGCTGGATATGATCTCACACATAAAAACAAGGCATGGGCACAAAATGATCATGGACAACTTTTTGGTGGCTGCCTGGAGCCTCTGGAAGGAACACAACAATAACTACTTTTGACTTGTGACCCGAACGGTCACCTCCTGGAGAGCGCGCTTAAAACAAGAGTTTTTTTATATTAGCCATAGGCTACCACTGCATAAGAAACACCTAGTGACCACGGTTATTGCTACGCTTATCTAACCCTCTCCCCTTTGTAACCCTCCTATTGTAAATACCATGTAACACCACCACCCCTCTTAATATATATGAAGTAGGAAGCTCTCCTAGTGTCCAATTTTTCAAAAAAACATTGCCAAGGACATGTCGAAGCGTGCCTCCAAGAAATTACCTGTGGAACCTGGTACCTTCATACTCCTTCTGAATAAATCCTCAGTTACACCGTCGACGAGGCTAAACAAGAGAAGAAAGTTGAATTTTGTCGAGTACTTAGGGCCTGAGTTCCTTGCCGTCAAGAAATTCGCTCTCACAGGGAAGAGATGCCTTTCGTCCTTGTCGTCGAGCCACAGGCTCCAGCATGGGCACAGCAGATACTCCATTACCTTCACACCGGTCAACTTCCTGATGAACAAGAAAAGCTGAGAAAGTAGCTCTCTAGTCAAGTATGTATCAATTTGTTGATATCATTCTATACGAAAAGAGACCAAGTGGGGTGAAATTGAAGTGCAATTGCGAGGAAGATGGATAGAAGTCGGCGGCAGAGATACATGAAGGGGTGTGTGGCTCCCATATTGGTCCCCGCATGCTTGTTGGCAAGCTTTCTTGTCAAGGTTTTTATTGGCCGATGGCCCTTCAAGATGCAGTGGCTGTGCTGGAAAGATGCGAAGCATGCTAGTTCCGCACCAAAAACACTGATCAGCCAACTCAAGATCTTCACACAATTCCTCTCTCCTGGCCCTTCTCGGTCTGGGGTCTCGACATCCTCGGCCCCTTCCCCCATGCCATTGGGGGCTTTGAGTTCTTGTACGTAGCAATCAACAAGTTCACAAAGTGGCCTAAGGTAGAGCCAGTAAGAAAGGTGATAGCACAGTCAGCCGCCAAGTTCTTCAAAGGATTAGTTTGCTGTTTTGGTATGCCTAGTCAGGTAATCACTGACAATGGCACGCAGTTCATGAGTCGCGCCTTCATGCGATGCTGTCAAGACCTTTGTAGAAAAATCTGTTTTGCATCTGTTGCTCACCTAAGGAGCAACGACCAAGTGGAGTGGGCAATTGCTGAAGTGTGTGAGGACTGAAGACAAGAACATTTGACAGGCTGCACAAGTGTGGAAGGTGTTGTATTGACGAGCTCTTGACAGTTCTTTGGTCACTTAGAATGACACCAAATCGAGCCACCGGCGAGATACCCTTCTCCATGGTCTATCGTGCAGAAGCGATTCTCCCCACAGAAGTCACATTCGGGTCACCTTGAGTGCAAGATTTTGATGAAGCCCAGGAAGAGGAAATGTGACAAGATGATGCCGTGCTCCTCAAGGAATATCGTGTCTGGGCTGTAGTACGTGTTGCACACTACCAGCAAGCTTTGCGTTGCTACCATACCCGCAAAGTGCATGCCCAGAGCCTTGAGGAAGGTGACCTTGTTCTTCATCGGGTCCAATCCGCTAAGCGATCAAGCAAGTTGGCACCAAAGTGGGAAGGCCCTTACTAGTCAGCACAAGTCATTAGACGTGGCACAGTCCGTCTGGAGACCGAAGATGGCACTCCGGTGCATAACTCATGGAATATTGAACATCTTCACAAGTACTACCCATAATGCGCGGTTACAGGGCATCCCGGCAACCCCTTTTATACAAGTTTGTCGGCAACACATGTAATACTTTGTACAAAGCCAGGTGCATACCCTGTGTGTAGTAAAATAAAGATAAGTATTTCACAGCCCTTTGTCAAATACATGTATGTTTATACATGTTGTATGCAGGGTTGCGTTACATTTTACTTTGTATGAGATGCTTAACAAACCATCAAGGTTTCCAGCCTCCTCTTTTCACTTATTTTTCTTCTCAAAGGACAAGAAGGGTTCCTCACGTGCAAGTTTCTCTTTTTTCAATATTTATTGCGAGGTAAAGCACCACATCCCTTTATTAAAGGCCTGTTCGGAATTCCATAAGCTCCACGAAATTCCAGGAGTTGTGGAGTCAGGAAATAGCTGCTCCACAGTTTTCAACTACAACTCCACCAACTCCAGGAGTGGAGTTGTGGAGTGCAGGCTTTCCGAACAGGGCCTAAATGTAAGGAAAATTGTACATACAGAAGGAACAAAAACTAGGTACAAAATCTAGAAGGAAAGTGGGCCTACCTATTCCTACATGTATTAACAAAAGATTACTAATCCAAGCAAGCAACTTGTGTTTGGTGCTATCTCTAAGCTTATGAGCTAGAAAGGAAATATCATCGATAAATTTACACCTCCAACAACTAAAAGTGGCTCTCTCTCCCCTTAGAATCCAAATGTTCCATGCTGCTGTGAGAATAACTTCAAAGAATTGTGGATGTATGAACCTAGATCTTGCAAGGTGGATACATTGTTGAATGTCAGAGCCCCTGGACCAGTCAATGATGAGATAAATCCAAACTATGCAACTGAAATTATAGTTTTAGAACAAATGTAATATGTCCTCATACACATATGCATTGCAAATGACACAAAGTTTATCCTCCTAGGGGGACCTCCAATGTCCGCGGACCAACATATCTTTGGTATTGAGTCTATCAAAGAATAACTACCAACCAAAGAATTTGATGTTCATGGTGCACCTACTCTGCTACAACCATTTACAAGGCTGAATGGTGGGTAAGTGATATTGCATTATGTTGTAGAAGCTCTTGTTAGTATAACACCCTGATTTGCCTGTCCATACCCAAACATCTCGTAGGTGAGGGTCTCTATTTTAGTCTAGAATCCAGTCCTCCAGAATTTGCAGATCTGATGCTGCCTCTTGAGAGAGGGGCAAGTAATGAAAATAACCGAGGCAACCGCCAACATAAAGGCCATGAGGAGCCACCAATGTACCATGCATCAGTCCCAAAAAGATCATAGTTTCCCATGTTTATGTGTACTGAGGCAATGGCTGTATAAGAATCATGTAACTTTAGAACATCTTTCACCAGAAAGAACTAGCTAGGGTGGTAGCATGTGGCACACCATTATCATAATAACTATTCCATATGAGTAACCCCAGGAATACCAGCCTTATTGTAAAATATTTCGAGATGCTTAAGGAGAAGACCTTTATTTTGGATGTTCAAATTGATCACCCCAAGGCCCCCTTATCCTTTGGACGGCAAACCAAGTCCCATGCAGCCAAAGATTGTTTTGGAGCATCATTGTTTCCACTCCAAAGACATTGTCTGAAGATTCTATCTAGCTACTTAATGATGCCTGGAGGAATGTGCAGGCTACATAGGAAATAGATAGGCATTGAAGTCAAGATAGAAGTGAGCAACTATAAAACGAGAGCTTGATTAAGCATGCCTGAGCTTCCAGTCAATCTCCTTTCCAAGCTGTCAACTAGAGGCATCAAATCAATAATCCTGGGTCTGGTAGTACCCAGTGGTAAACCAAGGTATGTGAAAGCAAGTTGACCAATTTTACAACCCAGAACACCAGCTAACCTATTAGCCTCCCCATCATCCATATTTAGTTGTATCATGGAGGATTTTGCAAAGTTTACTTTGAGACCAGTGGACCGTTGGAAGGTGTGCAACATGTTTTTAAGACCTACTAGCTCCTTCCTCCCTTGTTGACAGGAAGATGATGCATCATCAGCATATTGTATGATAGGAAAATCTTGATGATGATATGGTATTGGGAGATTGAAGGTTCCATGAGCCAGCATTTGTTTAACCACTAATTGCAAAAGGTGAGCAATAATGACGAATAACAGGGGTGAGAGAGGATCACCCTGTCGAACACGACACTTTCATTTGAATTGCTTCCCAGGATTCCATTGAGCAGAACAAAAGAAGAGCCCGAGAAAGAATTTCCTTAGTCCATCATATCCACTTAGCATCAAACCATTTGTGTCCGAGCACCTGCAGAATGACTTGATGCTCCACAATATCAAAAGCCTTGGCAAAATCCAATTTGAGAATTATGATGGGCCTCTTAGACTGCTTACATTGATGTATGTATTCAAAAGCCCATACTAAGCAGCCCTGGATTGATCTACTTTTGATGAACCATACTGGTTCTTATGAATGCACTTCAAAATTACTTTTTGCAGCCGATTAGCCAACAATTTTGTGAGGAACCTCAAACGGTATTGGTCAAAGATATAGGATGGAAATCATTTGGTCCTTCAGGGGACATCATCTTTGGGATTAAAGTTATGAGGGAACCATTGATATTTTCAAGTTATAGTTTTCCCTCATAGAAATAGTGAATGAGCCTCAAGAAATCCTTCTCAATTATGGGCCAACAGCGCTTGACAAACATTCCATCAAAACCATCTGGGCATGGTGCACGGTCCACTTGCATCTCCTGCAAGACCTTTTTGATTTCCTCCTCTGAAAAAGGTAGACACAATTCCTCCAGACCTGGAACTAGTTGGATAATCTGGTCCAAGTCATAGCCCAAAGTGATGCCTTGGGCCTGGCCCATTTTGTTTTTGAAAGAGGCCCAAAGAATTCCCGCCATCTGGGCATGATCAGAGACTGGACCTATTATCCCATTTGCTTTCAGACTAGCCATGGAATTCTTTCTCATACGCTATGACGCCATAGCATGAAAGAATTTTGGGTTTTCCCCTCCAACCTTGATATACCGGATTGTGCACCTCTGTTTCCAATAGATGTAGTGTATTTTCAACAGTTTTTCATAATGCAGCTTGAAAATTCTCCTAAAGTCGAACTCTGGACTAGTGAGTGGCCTAAGTTCCCCCATGTGATCAAAGTGGATGACCACCTTGCTGCAGTCCAGGGTGAGGTTCTTGGTGTAAGACAGTTTCTTACTCCAAGCCTTCAAATCATACCTCAGACGTTTAAATTTCCTAAATAGGAGAGCTAAGGCGGATAGGTCCAAAAAACCTGTGCATCGCATGATTTCTTGACACAATCCATGAAATCTGGCATATCAACCCAAAAAATTTCAAACCTAAAAACCTTTGCAATGGGTATGTTTGTATCAATGGACACCACACAAGGTACATAATCCGAGGCAGTTTTAGCTAGTGGTAGGACCATTGTATTGGGATAATGTGTTATCCATTCAGAGGTTGTGAAAGCCCAATCTAGTTGCTCTAATAGGGGAATTTGCTGCATGTTTGACCAAGTGAAACTGATCCCCTTTAATGGCAGTTCAAGAAGGCCCAACTGCCCAATGATCTCATTAAACAGAAATATGTCATTGATGTCCCACTTGGGAAATTTATGTTGTCTAGAGAACGAATGAAATTGAAATCACCTAGGAGGGGCCAATTTTCATCTGAAGGAGTGTTTAGGTGATACAACCAGCTAACAGAATCAACCCTGGGTTGACCCTCACATGGCCCATATACAGAAGCCAGTGTCCATTTCTCTGAATTGTGAACCAATTCGAAAGAAACCACAACACGAAAATGCTATACCTCAATGAGATGACCTTCAAAAACAAAAGAATTCCAAATCACCGGAATCCTGCCTGATGCGCCTATGGAGGTGGAGAAAGAAAAGTGATCAAAATGCCAAGGGAAAAATGATCTAATCTTCCTAATATCAAAGTGCTAACATTAGTCTCTTGCAAACAAATTACCGAGGAGCAGCTCTCGTCAAGTTTTGCTTGAATATCACGCTGGCGAGCTTCGGAATTCAACCCATGCACATTCCAACACAAAACATGCCAATTACAAAACGATGTACTATCCATAAGCAACCATTAAGAGATGATAACAATGAGCCAAGTTGCCTAATAGCCATGGCAGATCTGGAGGAGAGTTCCTTACAATATGTTTAGTCAGTTTCAGAAAGACAGACATGCATGATATACTAAAAACAAAATTACAGAGGACCAAAAGAGCCCAATGTCCCGAAGATATCCTCCATGGTTCACTCATCATGATGAACATCATCTTTCTTAGCTGGATGGGGAGGATCCATAAGCTTCTCCATAGTTAACTCGTCCAGAGAGATACCCAAAGATGAACCTGTAGGAACGAAGTACGTCTACCAGAGGGGGGGAGGGTGAATGGGAGTTTTAAATTTTCATTGGAAAACTTAAATCTCTTATAACACAGTAGCGGAATAAACAACTTTTGGATTCAGGGCTCCGTGGACCCAAGAAAGGTTTGAACTGTGGGGCGTGTGCGAAGAACTCAACCTATCCAGCCTACCAGCCCAGCGCCCCATGACCTAGCTCGATTCATGTGAGCAAGGAAGGAGATGAACATGACAGTTTACCCAGGTTCGGGCCACCTTACGGTGTAAGACGCTACTCTTGCTTTGTGGTGGATTGGCCTCACGAGGGGCTGAGGATGAACTAGTACAAGGGATGAGTCAACCATGGTCGGATTGGGGGATCCTCTCTACGGTGGTCGCTAACCTATATTTATAGTGGCCTCGGTACTCTTCCCCCAAAACGTAGGCTCGAAGGGATCCCACAGTGGTTAATCTGAAAGGGAACAAGTAGTACATGTTATCCTGAAGAAAGGTGGTCTTCACCTGCAAAGCTTCTGGTCGTGATGCAATAGTGGGGCTCGGCGATGACATCTGTCCTGCCGCGCTAGCGGTCTTGGTCTCATTACTCCAGAATGGAAACCTTTGCCTGATTCCTCGGGAACCCACGCCTATCCTTGCCTCCTTAGCAACAAAGAGGAAACCGCCTTCTCTGCGTCTGCTGGCACCCGCCTGCCTTGGTCGTCATGGCTTGCATCACGGTAGCCTCATGAGGCTAGGTACCTGCATAGAAATCTCCGGTCTTCGGGAGGCCACCTGGGGAGGCCGCTCCCTCAGGGGGTCTTGACGTCACCTGCCTCGCGAGGCTTGGCCCCTCACCAGGGTCTTGTCTTGGCGGCCTTGTAGATGGGTCGTACCAGGCCGTCGATGGAGCCATGCCGTGGGCCGCAGGCAGGCAAGTCTTGGTACCCTGGTTCCCAGAACGCCGACAGTAGCCCTCGGGCCGAAGGCGTGCTCGGACCTAGCTTCAAGGCGAAGCCAAAGGGGCAAGTACGAACCGCCGCAGACCCCAATCGCCTGCGGACCAAGCAGACGGGTGGTGCTTGACGAGACATGGGCGTCTCCGCTTCCCCACGCTGCCTCGGCAACTTCTCGGGCTGACAAAAAGACTGGCGCCCTCTACCACACCATCATTCCTCCTCTTTCGCCTCACTCTAGATCCCCCTTTCTCCTAGCCGACAACATCTCCAGATCCAATCGAGCTCGACCTCTCATCCTTCTACAACTCTGGCGCCAGTGACCTTGGCCGATGACTCCCAAGAAGCCATAGCCCGTGGCGCACGCCGCAAGCTCTTCCTCCTCTCCTCCACTTGCACTCAATGTGTCCTCCATCAGCGAGGAGGGGCACCTTGCCCTCGTGCTCTCGTATTCGACGAGTGAGGAGAATGAGTGGTAGGAGACCATAGTCTAGGCCGGCTTCGCCGAGGAGCGGACCCTGGCACGGATAGTTTACCCCTTCTTCCTCCATAGCATCTTTCCAGGGCTCATGCCCCTCTCTCTGAGTTCTTCACCACCGTCCTCGACCACTACCAGGTTCAGGCCCTACAGTTTCAACCTCTCTCCATCCTCCCGATGTCCATCTTCGCCTTCTATTGTGAGGCATTCGTGGGCGTGAGGCCCTCCGTGCCGCTACTTTGGCCCTTCTTCTCCATGCGGCTACACGATCCGACCCTGTGCTCCGACTGCGTGTCCTTCGTCACGTTCCACAAGAACAACATGCTCATGAGGGCCAGGAAGAAGGTGGAGAACTTCCGGTACCGCTGGGTCTTCATGGAGACCCGGGGCCTCAACGAGCTGTTGGAGCTGCTGACCACGCTGCCCACACGACTTGAGAGGTGGATCCACGAGAAGTTCTCTGACTCGTAGGCGGCACCCATCCCGAGGAATATGATATCAGACGTGGACGCCAGTGTGCGGATGGGGGGCATGCTTATGAAGGAGTTCCTGAGGCAGCGCTTGGCTCCGCTCCAGTCGCACACACGCCCTATGTGGGAGCTCTAGGGCGCGGAGGATGACATCAAGCTGTGCCCGGGAAGCGTGACGGGCGAGGAGCTAGACAAGGCCATGAGCATCATGCTTGAGGGTGAGCCAGGGGACCTCCCGAAGGCCTACGTCCCGCTGTACCGCCACGCCGATGGGGAGGCGTTGGTCGCTACCATGCATGTCTTGAACGAGTTGGGGCTCATGACGTGCGAGCCCCCCAACTCCTCGCTGCCGGTGTCCTCCGGCGATAGCACCACCGAAGAGGGCAAGTGCGACTCGGAGGCGACCAAGGATGACATGGCAGAGATCTCTCCCCCATCACAAAGAGAGCTTCTTCGTGGCTTCGCCGCCGACAACAACGCCGACAAGCCCCCGGCCATGGAGGTCAGCGGCCACTCCTCAGACCTGGCGGATGTCAGGACAAACGACCCCAAAGAAGAACATTGTGGCACCCCTCAGGGCGACACCTCCGCCTCGCCAAGCGGCTGCGCCGTGCCGAGGCCGGCCGCATTGCGCCCGGCTCACCCCCGGGTGCGACGAAGACCATGCCTAGGAAGAGGAGGGGTGCCCTAGCCTTGGTCAGGAAGAGGGCGTACATTGACCCCGATGACTAAGTACCTTACTTTGTTTCTGTTTAGCATACGTTTGCATCGTGCTCACAGCGCTCATGACCTGATGACTAGGGTGGGCGTCGTGGTGAAGAGGAGGAAGGAAGGAGACCAGACTCAGGAGGTGCCACCCCTCGCTGCTTCTTCAGCGGCTCCGGCACAGGCGGGGAAGGACGTCCCCCATCTCCTCATGGTGGAGCAGGCCCCTCGGGACACGATGGTGCCGCCTTGGGAGGAGCCAGTGCCTGCGGGCCTGCAGGCCGCGGAGCTGTCTACACCCGGGCAAAATTCTGAGCCGCGGCAACCAAAGCTGACCGCACTAGCACCTAGGGAGCCATGGAGCAACCCCCTGCGCTCGCGCCACCTTCTCCTCCAACCCTTGCACTTGCGAACTGTGGCCCCTTGGTCGGGCACGGGCCCCTGGACGAGGCCTAGTTGCACTTGGTCGTCTCCTGGCGGACCTTCAAGACGCGGGCAGATGCTTCACGAGGGAGCGCCTGGGCCTTATCTCGGGGTGCGCGCAGGCCAACTACGCCATTGAGATGACCTGGAGCCAGGCTGAAGCCACCAATGCCGAGAGCAGGAATGAGGCTGTCGATGCCTGGGCGTCTCATGACATGGCGCGGGCTGAGGCTGCGTCCGTCATGAAGCGCTGCAGGGAGGCGAAGGAGAGCTTGAAGGCCCTTCAGGAGGATTAGGTCGTGCCTACGTCGTGGCTGCGCCAACAGGAGGAGGGCCTCAAGGACCGTGAGGCAAAGCTCGCCGACCGAGATGCCAAGCTGGCACAGGTGACCACCGACCAAGCGACGAAGCGCGACCGCCTGGACAAGATGAAGGCGGAGGCGGACGAGGCCCAGGCATCCCACGCCCAATATTTCTTCGAAGCAACAGCCCAACTGGAGGCCAGGGAGAAGGCTCTCGTCGCTGCCGAGCAGAAAGCGCTCACGGACCCAAGACCTTCCTTGACCTCGAGCTCGGGTCCGGCGAGGAGTTGTGTTCCATCTGCAGGGGAGGATACAAATAGCCGCTGGCAACCCCTGAAAACGGCCTTGCGGGGCTCCTCCCCAAGCTTGCCGAAGAGCTCAAGGGTGCCACCGCTGTGGTGGACTCCTTCCTGAAGGTGGAAGGTCGCTCGCTTTTCACCGCGGCGCGACACACGTCTCAACCATCTCGACCTCTAGGACCCAAGCTTCGACCTCGACGCGTGTCACGCCCTATATGCGACTCTATCCTAATGGAACTTGAAGGTCCCACCAAGGATAGAACCGCATATTAACACACTTTTGCAAGGTCGATATCATTACATCATACCATCACATACTAGTTGGGGATACATACAAAAGGCATACAAATGCCGCATGAATACATCAAACATCATACATGAGACCAACACCCGACTACGAATGAATCACAAACAGAAACTCAAACGACATCCACCCTCCTAGCCCAGGCTGCCAACCAGGAACCTAACCCAAGACCGACGAAGAAGAAGAAATCCCAAACAAGTAAACATCGCTCTCACATCAGATCATCGCATAACCTGTACCTGCAACTGTTTTTGTAGTAAACTATGAGCCACGAGGACTTAGCAATCCCATTACCATGGGTATCAAGACTAGCAGAGCTTAATGGGTATGGAATGGATAAGTGGTGAGGTTGCAGCAGCGACTAAGCATGTATGGTGGCTAACTTACGAGTACAAGAATAAGATGAGAAACTACGCAAACGGTGGAAAACTAGTAATGATCAAGAAGTGATCCTGAACTACTTATGTTCAAACATAACCCAACCGTGTTCTCTTCTCGACTCACATGAAAAGAGACTGTCATGGTTATGCACGCGGTTTGTGTATTAATTGACTTTACTTCAAGTTCTATACAACCATATATTAACAAATTCTCATCTGCCAAATAACCGCGGGCACGACTCTTGAAAGTTTAAACCCTGCAGGGGTGTCCCAACTTAGCCCATGACAAGCTCACGATCCGGTAGACAATCCTGCATCGCCAGACCCTCCAATCAGACTCGGAATCCTGGGGCACAAGACATTTTGACAATGGTAAAACAAGTCCAGCAAGACCTCCTGGCATGCCGACACCCTGATAGTAGCCACGCGTATCTCGTCTTGGGCCACAACCGGATGGGACAAGCTACAAGTAAAACTAGCCCTCGAGTTTCCACGAGGTGGCCCTGCAGGCTGCCCGTTTGGTACCAACACCATTAGCACTATCCCCACAGTTTATGTAGAAAGAATCCTCAGGTTCATGACGCCCTATGTCAATTAATTATTTAGTTCAATATTATTATGTTGGCAAATGTTAAAACCAATGTTGGGCCTTGCTGGAAGAGTTTTATTCAAAGCGTACTGTCAAGAGGGGCCCATAAACCCTCACCGTGTTAGGGACGCAAAATCAGAGAACATAACACCAGTATGATGGAAACTAGGGCGACAAGAGTGAAAAAAAAACACCATGCAAAAGGCCGAGCCTTCCACCCTTTACCAAGTATATATGTGCATTAATTAAATAAGAGATATTGTGATATCCCAAGATATCCATGTCCCAATATGGAACAACCTGCAACTGCACCTGCAATGAGCAACACTATACGAGGGGCTGAGCAAAGCAGTAACATAGCCAAAGAACGGTTTGCTAGAAGGGTAAAAAGGTTAGAGGCTATCATGGAAAATTGGGAGGCTTGATAAATAAGTGGTAGGTAGAGCGACATAGCGATAGCATCGAGACAACTAGCTTAACAAATATAGTAGTGAGATCCAAGGTGACAATCATCTTTCCTGAAATCCCGCTAGGAAGAAGACTGGATCCATGAAGAAGACAAATGGACGTGGTCGAACGAGTACTCACAATCGCAACGTCACAGGAACTATCGAGAAGGAGCACAATCGAAAAGAAGAAAACAACATGGTAAACACGCAACATGTAAACATGGCATAATGCTCATCCAAGTATGATGCATGACAAGTCTATATGATGCTACTCATGGCAAGAGATGATGCATACAAGAACATTACATCAAAGCAAGTTTAAATGAGGCCGGAATCAACATATAACAATTCCAGAAACTCCCCATATGCAAATTTCGAAATTGGTCCAGATCTGAATAACACATTATGTTTAAGTTGGTAAACAGCAAGTTAAAGTGCACCATGATGATCTACGCGTCTTTCTAGTCAAGTTACATATAAGGTTAATTTAATTCAGAGCTACGGCCTAAAAGATATGAGCAAAACAAGTTAAAGATGGCATTGATGCAAAATGCATTCAAACATCAAGCAGACATGCTCAAACCAAGGATGCGACCAGTCAAGATGAGACTACATGCAAAACCAAGCAAGTTTCATGTAGAGCATGCTCCAAACGGAGCCACTGTTCAACACATATGCTCAATACAAGTTCCAAACACAATCTGCCCAAAACAACAACTAAGCCCTTTGCAATCAAGGAAACAACATGCTATTGGAACATATGGACACAAACTTGACATTCACTCAAAGTACAGATTACATGCTTCAAATAACATCAAGGTTCTGGTTCATAGGCATCAGGATTAACCCAACATGATCAAAGCAAAAGGCAACTTTATAACACAAATTATGACTTAGTGCAAACCATGGCATACATGTGAGCATGATTAACAGGTTGACATGTTGGTGGCATGAAACAAACATGCTACATTGCAAGATCATGGCAAACAAGAGCATGGAAGTAAAGTACATGTTAAACATGGCAAAACATTATTACTAAGTATCTCCATATAACCTCTAGATCAATGGAAATCATCAAGACAAGATTGCAAATTATAACAGATTCTTAGACGTGAAAAAAAGAGTATGGTAGAAAATAGATTCATGATGCATACTTTGAGATGACAAAAGTGGGGCTACTGCTGGGCTACTGCTGGAAAAGAATAGAACATGCTCACAACATCATGGCAAGATTGCAAATGATAACAGATTCACAGACTTAGTGGAATTTAGTGACAATGGCAGAAAAGGCGACAAGTAGACATGTTTGCAAGCTAGGCTAACTCAACATAAAGCATACCATGACAATTGAATGTAACAAATAGCAAGAAGGCATATTTGTGCCGCTACTCATTTCACGAACATGGTCATAGGATGCATAGATCACTGGCTATCCACATGGATAGAATGAACTTACTCTTAATAGACTGACAGCAACATTACTTAGCAATTTGAGAGCATGATAACAACAAGCTACAGTCGGCTATAAATGCAAACAAGGGCATGGATGGATAGAGCATAACTAGATCTACAAAACATCCTTACCGAGCATCTCCAAATTATGCATGGATACACTTGTAGCAACAAGCTAACATGACAACATAATGTAGCGGGTTCAGACTTGGCAGAAATCATCAAGTCATTGAAATCAGCAACAACAGGTGCCCTACTTTGCATGATTGTGCTAGTCACCACAGGGCACATAAAAATACATAGATTGCACCACTTTAAAGATGGCAAGAATATACTCCTAAAACATGTTGACATGATGCTCAAAAGATGAACACACAAAATGCTATGAAAAAGACAAATCAACAAGTTACAGCAGTTTATAACATTTAGCACTTTGGCAATGAGGATTAGGGCTTCAAGATGAACAGTAACATGCATGCAAACTATACCACCATGTAGAGCATTCATAGATGAACAATTTGACATATCATACACTCAAAACAGAGCAATATGCACAAAGTTATGCCATGATGAAGATGCACACATGATGTTAAAAATTCTAGGGACTTAGTGAAAATATACCAGTGCGAAAACGGGACGGGGTGGATCCGGGACGGATGGATCCGGTGCGGTGGAGGCGTTTGGATCGGGGGAGTGGTGGATCTCGTCCCATCCCCGGATCTCGCCGGACTTGGCCGGCGACAACGCGGGGCGGCGGAGGACGATGGAGACGGCGGCCGGAGGTGAGGAGGACGGTGAGGCGAGCGGCGGCCGGAGGGCACGGGGTGGCTCGGCGGGTGGCGCACCAGCGAGCGAGGCGGCGGGGTAACGCGGTCGGCGGCGGGTGCGGGGCGGCGGCGA
>NC_041386.1:379067671-379080554 GCF_002162155.2 Triticum dicoccoides
CGCGGTCCGGTGGTGGTAGCGTGCGGGGGCAAGCGGCGGCGGCGCGGCGCTCGGGAGGCGGCGGCGCCTGCCCAGGCTGGGAGGGCCCGCCCTGGGCCGCCCGGGCCAGCGCGAGTGGTGACGTGGCGGCTTCTGATTGGATGAGGGCGGCGGCGGACACATCCAGCCGTTGGTGGACGCGTCCGGCGGCGGCGGTAGAGGGAGAGTCTAGGGCTTGCGCGAAAATGGAGGGGGATGTGTTTATATAGATTCTGGGAGCTAGGAGAGGGCTATTGAGGTGCGGTTTTCACCCACACGATCGTGATTCAACGGCGAAGCGCATGGAGGGGGTTTAGGTGGGCTGCTATGGAGGGGTGTTGGGCTGCAAAGGGAAAGAGGGATTTGCTTAACACGGTTAATCGTTGGGGCATCAAATGACATCCAAATGGAACGAAATTTGACAAGCGGCCTACCGATGATATACCAAGGCCACTCGACAAATCTGGCCCATTCCAAGAACGTTTTTCTTCCGCTCACGAAACAAGATCTGGGAGGTGCAATGGGGACGTGTGTGAGTGTTTGGGCCCAGAATGGACAATGGAAGGAACTGGGAGACCCGAATGGATGCAAGTTTTGGAAAACATGCAGATGAAATGCACATGATGACATGGAAAAGTGCAACACGCAAGCGAATGACATGGCAATGACGGCGAATAACTGGAAGATATCTGCATCATCGGTCTCGGGGCATTACAGCGTGCTAATCCACTTGGTAGCTCCTGAGTCCTGCGACGCTACTACGGAGGCCATGAAGGATCACGTAGATGCCCTGCTCAAGAGGTTCCTTTGTGTTCCCTACCCTAAGGCACCAGCAGCAGAAGCTGGGGGTGGCGGTGACAACGGTGGCGGCGACCTTCATGACTGGCTCCCAGCGGCTAGGGCTAGCGAAGGCGATGGCCAAGGCGGTAGTGGCGCTTCCTCCTGAATTTATTCCTACAATCATTTACCATGCCTCGTGGAGGCGTAAACCTTCTGCTCGAATTTGTGAAACACTTCGTGTTTTGTAATAACTACTAGAGCTCCGTGATTTCCTTTTTGTGCTTGGTTTCCTTCGTGTTTGCCTTTGCGTTCTGCGTCGGTAGGGTCCAGCCTCACGCATACCTCGACCGTTGTTGGGGCGTTCGGATAACCAGGACAAGACCAAGGGACAGGGACTACGTGAGTATTGAGGCCCCTAAGTCACGATGCTCATGGGTCTGCCTTGACGTACGAACAGCCTCAATGTTCTACATCAGCAAGGCCTAGCCCCGCGCATAACTCGACCACCGTTGAGGTGTCCGGATAACCAGGATGAGACCAAGGGGCGAGGGGCTACGTGACTAGTGAGGCCCCTGAGTCACGATGCTCAGGGGTCCCCCTTGCTGTACGAATGGCCCTCATGAAGGAAAAGCAAGAAATCGTCCAAGCTAATTCAGAGTCCTCGACACATTTGCTCACTAGCTTTCACCTTGGGGGGAAACGTGAGAAGACCAGGTGTTTGTACCTGGTAGGGTGGCGTAAGGCAGGCATGGCCTGAGCACAACTCCCGAGGGGAAAGTTGTGGGGTGTTACAAGACGAAGAGCTGAGAGGCTGTCCTGAGTTTGGTGCGGCCACGGTGTGACGCCCGGATAATTAGGCTACAGTAATCCCCCGTTAATGATGCCACGTCACCTCTATCACTGTAGTTAATCTTGGGTTAGTTCAAAAACCGATTCAAAATTCAAATTCGAAATTAAGGCAAACAACAAAAGTTTTCAAACTTTAAAACTAAAATGTTCGGGTTGTGCCAATTAATGCATAGGTAATTGTGGTGAAGAAAACCCCACGTTCATAAAATGTTTAAATACTTTAAGATGAATAAAACAGTAACAAAACAATTAGTTAAATGCCTTTAACAACAAATAAAATATTAGACTATTTTATTTAGTTGCCCAAACTTATGTGAGAGTAGCCTATTTCTTAACACTAAATTAGGGACTATTTTTATAGTTTATATTACTAAAATAAAGAGGAACTAAAATAAAATAGTAAAAGAAAAGGAAAATAAAACAAAAAAATAATAAAGGAGAAAAGAAACCCCCTGCCCACCTGGGCCTCAGCCTACCGGCCCAGCCCACACCCCCACTCATCCCCAATCTCCTGCTACAGGGAGGCAGGGGATCGTGGCGGGCATCCGACCGGCCATGGCCGCGCCATGGCGCGTGCCGGCCATCCCCTGGTCCCCTTGGAGTATAAGGCCTAGACCCCGGCCCCCCTTGGCGAACCCTAGTGCTCCATCTCTTCCTCCCCGCGCTGCTATCTTCCCCGCTACCCGCTGCCGAGCCGTCGTCGCCATGAACCAGCTGTCCTGCGTAGCCACTGTCCAACCGGGCTCGTGATTTCGTCTCCACCCGCTCCGCCATGGTCGCCTTCGTCGCCTAGACCAGCAGATCGAGGCAGGGGATCCCCATAGACGCCGTCCACGCGTGACGCGTCGTCTTCAACCTCGAGCACCCGAGGACGCCGTCATCAAATACGTCGTCGTCAAGCCTCCCCGGCCTTCACCGAGCCCGCCATGAGCTCCTGGTGAGTCTCTCTCCACGTTCCCCTCGTTTCCCCTCGATTCGGTCGCCGTAGTCATCGCCCGTACTAGCCGAAGCCGCCATGGTCACAAATGAGCTTCTGCGTGCTCGCGTCCACAGGCCCCTGTCTGCGCCGCCCTGTACGCTTCGGCTGCGCCCGCCGGCAAGTACCCATGCCTGCCAGGACCGCTACCGTGGCCCGCTGCTACTTTCTGCTGCTGCTCTCTTACGCTGCTGCTCCTGCCGAGATGCTCCGCCCGCGATGCCTTGCCACTGCTGCCCACTCCCGCCGTGCTCCCCTGCGCCAACCATCCGCGCCCGCGCGCCTCCCGTTCCCGCCTACAACGCCGCCCTCGCTCGCCCGCCGGCGCCCGCTACGACCGGCGCCCGCTACGACCAGCGCCCTGAGCGCGCGTCGGCCACGCCCCGCCCGTACGCCCCCGCTCCAGCGCCTCACCTAACCCGCTGCATCGTACCCTGCTAGCCGCCGCGCCCCGGGCAGCCCCGACTGCGCCCCCGACTCGCCTCCCGCCCTTGGCCTCGCGTGGCCGCGCCTGCCTACACGTGGTCGCGCCCGTCGTCTCCCGCGGCCGGCCACCACCGCCGCTGCCTACCGCCCGAGTACCGCTGGCACCAGCGCCTCTGTGCGTGCGTGCACAACCGCGGCCAGAGCCGGCTGTGTCACCGCCACATGGGGCCGACCCTAATTAGTTTAGGGGCTAATCCCCTTTTCTTTTCAAAAAAAGAAAACAAAACCCCCTTGAGTATGACTAGTGGGCCCCGCCCTATAAAAGAATAAAAAAAGGATTGCAAAAAATAATAATTATTTAATTAACTAATTAATTAAGTAATTAGTTAGTAGTTTAATTAAATTAACTTAATTGACTAATAGGTTAGACTAATCAGTCCATGACACTGGGCCCCACTACCAGCTTTGACTGGTCAACAATCAACACTTTGACTGTTAACTGCTGAGTCAGCACCCCTCTGGTCCCACATGTCATGGACTCTGGCTAGAGTAGTAATAGGTGACAAAAGTATTCTGTCTTTATTTCGAATTGTAATAATTTCGGAAATTCAATAAAACTTTGACAAATCATAGAAAATAAATCGTAGCTCGGATGAAAAAACTTTGTACATGAAAGTTGCTCAGAACGACGAGACAAATCTGAATATGCAGCCCGTTCGTCCGCCACACATCCCTAGCATAGAGAACACACAATTTTCCCCTCCGGTCCGTTTGTCCGAAAACGCCAAACACCGGAAATATTTACCCGGATGTTTCCCCCCTTCGTCGGTATCACCTATCCCTGTGGTAGGTTACCCCTAGCACAACGTATTGCCGCGTCTTGGTTTGTGTTGTTTTGATTGCTCTATTATTTATTGTGTTCCCCATCCCTTACTTCTTTCCGGTAGACCCCGAGACTACCGGCGACCCCAGTTCGACTACGGTGTTGACGACCCCTCTCTCTTGCCAGAGCAACCAGGCAAGCCCCCCTCCCCTTTGATCACCAGATATCGCCTACTCTTCTCTCTACTGCTTGCATTAGAGTAGTGCAGCATGTTACTGCTTTCCGTTAATCATATCCTGATGCGTAGCCTGTCCTTGCTACTACTGTTGTTACCTTTACCTGCAATCCTAATGCTTAGTATAGGATACTAGTTTATCATCAGTGGCCCTACATTCTTGTCCGTCTGCCATGCTATACTATCGGGTCGTGATCACTCGGGAGGTGATCACGGGTATATACTATATACTTTATACATGATACATGTGATGACTAAAGTTGGGTTGGCTCGAGGAGTACCCGCGGTTGATTCACGAATTGGGGGCTGGAAGGACATACTTTCCCGACGGCCCTCTGTGTGGATCTTTGTGGCGAAGCGACAGGGTAGGTTGAGACTACCTAGGAGAAAGGTGGGCCTGGCCCTGGTCGGTGTTCGCGGTTATTTCAAGATAACACGTTTAACGAGATCTTGGTATTTGATCTGAGTCTGGCCACTGGCCTATATGCACTAACCATCTACGCGGGGACAGTTATGGGCACTCGACGTCGTGGTATCAGCCGAAGCCTTCGTGACGTCAACGACTGAGCGGCGCGCGCCACATTGGACCGTAAGCTCTCGCTTGTATTAAGGGGGCTAGGTATGCTTCCGGCCGCGTACACAACGTGCAGGTGTGCAATGGGTGATGGGCCCAGACCCCTGCGCCATAGGATTTAGACCAGCATGCTGACCTCTCTGTTGTGCCTAGGAAGGGCTGCGACGTGTTGATCTTCCGAGGCCGGGCATGACCCAGACAATTGTGTCCAGACAAAGGGAATTGAGCGTGTTGGGAAATGTGGTGCACCCCTGCAGGGAAGTTAATCTATTCTAACAGCCGTGATCTTCGGTAACAGGACGACTTGGAGTTGTACCTTGACCTTATGACAACTAGACTAGATACTTAATAAAACACACCCTTTCAAGTGCCAGATACAACCGGTGATCGCTCTCTCACAGGGCGTCGAGGGGAGGATCATCGGTTAGGATTACGCTATGCGATGTTACTTGGTGAGCTTACCATCTACTCTCTTCTTCTGCTACAAGATGGAGGTAACCAAAAGCGTAGTCTTCGATAGGACTAGCTATCCCCCTCTTATTCCGGCATTCTACAGTTTAGTCCACATATGTTACCCACTTTTCCATTTGATACCAATGCAGACATATGTAGTGTAGCTCCTTGCTTGCGAGTACTTTGGATGAGTACTCATGGTTGCTTTGCTCCCCCTTTTCCCTTTTCTATACCCGATTACTGCAACCAGACGATGGAGTTCAGGAGCTAGACGCCACCGTTGACGAGGACTCCTACTACTCTAGAGGTGCCTACTACTATGCCCAGGCCGCTGATGACGACCAGGAGTAGTTTAGGAGGATCCCGGGCAGGAGGCCTACATCTCTTTCGATCTGTACCCCAGTTTGTGCTAGCCTTCTTAAGGCAAACTTGTTTAACTTATGTTTGTACTCAGATATTGTTGCTTTCGCTGACTCGTCTATGATCGAGCACTTGTAATCAAGCCTTCGAGGCCCCTGGCTTGTAATATGATGCTTGTATGACTTATTTTATTTGTAGAGTTGTGTTGTGATATCTTCTTGTGAGTCTCTGATCTTGATCGTACACGTTTGCGTGTATGATTAGTGTACGGTCAAATTGGGGGCATCACAACTTGGTATTAGAGCTGACTGCTTGTAGGAATCTCCCTTCCACACTCCTTGGCCGAAGTCGAGTCTGGACATTACAAAACTTTTCCTAACATGGCTGTGTGTCTTACGAGCCCACATCGCCATTTGGGTGGTATTAGGATCTTTTACTCCTCGTCTATACTCTGGGACTCTAATCTCTCTTCTACTCGGGCTAAATGATTTTGCTAACTCTAACTCTAGGTTCTCGTAAATACTTCTGCCGGAGAGCCCCTCGTTCTGGACGGTCGCTTGCTTCACCAGAAGAGTCAGAAGATAATTTCTGAGGTTTTCCAGAGACCCTTGTGCCCACCGACTTTGCGAATTCCCTACCACCGATTTACCCTTATGGATAACTACCTACAATTGTCGTTCATACATTCATCCTCAGTTGCTCTTGTTATTACAAGATGCCCTGAACTACTCTCCGATGTTCCGAAAATCCTTTGAGCTTACTACCTTGCGGTTCTTTACCA
Organism: Triticum dicoccoides; assembly: GCF_002162155.2. Lineage (NCBI taxonomy): Eukaryota > Viridiplantae > Streptophyta > Magnoliopsida > Poales > Poaceae > Triticum > Triticum dicoccoides. The sequence goes on from NC_041386.1 coordinate 379,073,947, forward strand.
CATGAATACCTCTATGGATAATTCCTCGCATTTATCGAGTATTCGTTCATCCCTAGTTGTTCGTATGCTTCATTAGATACTCTAAATTACTATACGACCTTATGAGGGTCCTCTTCAAACTATTGCTCTTCAAATACTTGTATGCTTACATTATGGATGCTCCCGTATGACCAGCAATATTCACTAGTATCTTTTGACACTGTCATATTGATCCTATTGATTCAACATGTGGGCGAATGCACACAATCATCAATCGACCCTTTGAAATTATCTTTCCGTCTCAGACGTCATTCTGAACATGAGCTGGTTCTCGACCAAACTATTTGTCGTCGATTGTGCCTCTGGTCTATTCAACTTATCCATCCTTGATCAGAGCGTCTGCTTCTGATCCTTCGTTTTGGAAATCATAATTCCTTTGTTACCTAAGCATCAAATTATTCAGATATTCTATAATCTAATGCCCTTGCATTCTTTCTTCCTCTGATTAAGTACCGATACTCACATCAGCTGTATTGTGGATCGCCCGATCCTTTGTTGGATTTCATCCGACATCGTCCTTCATATTTAATAACCTTGTGAGCCTTTCCACGGGTATATAATGCCTTTGGTAAATTGTATCCTCTGATTTGACCAACCATGCTTTGCTTTCGAGCTGGTGATATTTACCATTGAAGCTTTTGTTATATCCGTGATGCCCCAATGGGTTGAACCTATGCCTTCCTTAATATGTGTGAACTCGAAAGTTTTCATGAGGCATACTCTTTTGTCGCTTCGCCAGATAAAATTTCAACACTGCAACTTCATCAAACTAGAGAAGTGAATGAAAGGTTATGCATTGGAGAAGTGGGAGTCGACCTTGGACTTTGTGTTCATGCCCATGGAAACGATGTAGATCCTATCATGGAAGCTTCTTGTAATAATAACTATTTCCTTGATATAATATCATTTGGTATATGTGAATTGATCATTTGCAATCGTGGTTCCGACCATGATTGTTCTCCTTTGATTCCATTTCTCAGACAAGATGAAGTACTTGTCTTCTGCAGATCATTTCACGTGTCCACCCTCTACTCTGCTCTACCGTCGAGTATTACACTCTGGTATCTCGAGAATATCATGGAACTGCATAACTTTTTATGGGTTCTTCATCAACTGTTACTTCTCACTGATTCCAATTTCCTGGATTCTAGGTTGTCGTCAACCGAGAACACAAAATTGTGAATCGATTCCGCGCTCCGGTTCGATAACCCTAATTAATTTTCGTTGCTTATGAGCTTAATAATCATTCACATCATTCCTAGTCTGATCGGCTATACCATTATTGGGGTAATTTTTAACTATGCTACCCGGTCCTTCTTCACGGAGCACAAATTTTGACAGTGAGCTAATCTTACGTCGATCCTCCTTGTCATATCATTTCTCCTTGATTAGCAAACTTGATTTCGAGTTTGTTTCATACCCATGGTTATGATAACTTTTGCTTCACCCTTCATTGTGCTTGATGTCATTGATGATCGATTATAGCCACATGAAACCCCTCGACGAGTATGTCGTGATCATCGTCAACATTTTGACTCCTTCTAGGATATCAATTGAATTCATGATGGGAAATACCATCCTTGCCCTCGATGATTTGTGTTATCATCGACCACTTTATTGCCTTCCGTTCAACACAAACTTGTTCATGTTTCGTGTTATACCTTGAGATCCTTCTATCCAGCATTTGTTCTTTACCTTGGAGTATTACCATCTGTTATGTTAAGAATGTCATGAGAATTTCACCACCTCTTAAGAAATTCTTGATGTAGTGATGCTTCTCGCCATCACCATTCTTTCTTGTCCCCCGTGTTGAGTGAACTCTATTGTGAGAATTTAATATCTCTAGCAACCCTATTGTTTCAAAGTGAATGGTCGATAGTTTCGTTATTGAGTCACCATTCTAACATTGATCGTGCAACCCAGCCCGTATTTTGGGTGCACCTTTCAACCAATGTTTAACTACGTATGTTTTCCTTGAGCATACCTCTTTATATCATTGATCTGACAAATGATATCTCCTCGTTCACATAAGAGTGGAAATCCATCTGTCGAGAATCTCAATGAATTGTTGTTGAGTCAATAAGCCACCTCCTCACCTCTCCTTGATTTAATGATGAACTCTTGTTTCGGAACTCGCTCCCGCAGTTCTATTCCCGAGGATCTTACAATGTCATATTGACAACTTGGTTGCACCTCTCTTCTCATGCATCCCGAGTCTGTGGTATGCTGACGCCAATCAGAACTGGATCTTGGTCAGATATAATGGTTGGAACATATTTCCAAGAGTTATAACATGGTCTTTATATGACCGGGTAAGATGATGTCATGCCTAACACACCTGGCCGGAGGACCTATTGTTATAGTTTCCTTTTCAGTAAGGTTATCCATGCTTCCATGAGGAAATTGTGAGACTTATTCTATAAGTTTTTCCTGATGGATCCTTTGTGTATCCAAGGTCTGACCTTAGCTTGAAGACCTTGTCAATGCTATCTCGAAACATGTGTGTGGTACTCCGATCTTCAAAAAGAACATTTGAAGCACCATGCTGCATTTTCTTCATCAATTATCCTAACAACGTTGTATGGGTAATGTCATGAAAGTTCTCCCCCCTTTCCTAAAGGGTTTTCTACATTATATCCCGTCATGGATATCATGCCCTATTTGCCCTTGGGAAGGATATACCCCTAAAATATGCGTTTAAACACATTTTTCCTTTCCATTGTTCTGTTTAATCTGATAATCATATTTTCCTTTCCATTGCTGGTTTAACCTTTCTTGAGGTCTATATGATCTAAGCAGTAATATTCTCCTGCTTATGTAAACACCTCGGTGTACAATTCTGTCAGTGAGACCCTGTTTCTACTGTTGATGACTTTCCGGTAACCGCCGATGGACGAGAACTTTGCCTACTGGTCCGCCTCATTCAACGAGAAGGAAAATGGTTCTCTTCGTACCTCACCCTTGGTACCGATGTTGTTGCCGACATAATCGACAGGCTATCCTCTGACATGCCTTGCTATCATGACCATGCAAGATGTCACCGCTCCTCCTACTTTTAAGCCACATGGTGGGCCCATAACCCACAGTTCCACAAGATCGAACCTGACTCTCCTATACACCCCCTGTTTCCAAAGTTATTCCTCATGCTTGACTTCGTATGTAATTCACGGGCCACCTGCCTAGTGATCTATTCTGGTATCAGACGCAATACTTATTCTCGTTGCTCTGAACCCCTTTCACCTTCTGATTAGGCCATCGAACGATTGTCTGCCCATTGGAAACTTCTCATGGTACCTTCTTACTTTACTCTCGATATGTTCTTAAGTATCTATTCGAGAATTACTTTCTACCACATTCCCTGAGTTATCTGCCGGATAGTCAACCTTGTAAGGTCCATTCTTCCGGAATAACCACCCTTTATCCTTTCGTAAGTACGGTGAAGATCCTGAAGTAAGGACGACGACTTCATCACGATGCATTCAGGCATAAGAATGAAGACATCAATGCTATGGATCGACCTCTTCGAGAAGAGTAACCAAGACCGAGAAGATCCGTTAGAATTTCGTAACCAAAACTTTCCTCCTTACTCCACCTCTTAAATCTCGGGACGAGATTTCTTGTAGTGGAGGAGAATGGTGATGCCCGGATAATTAGGCTACAGTAATCCCCCGTTAATGATGCCATGTCATCTCTGTCACTGTAGTTAATCTCGGGTTAATTCAAAAACCGATTCAAAATTAAATTCAAAATTAAGGCAAACAACAAAAGTTTTCAAACTTTAAAACTAAAATGTTCGGGTTGTGCCAATTAATGCATATGTAATTGTGGTGAAGAAAACCCCACGTTCATAAAATGTTTAAATACTCTAAGATGAATGAAACGGTAACAAAACAATTAGTTAAATGCCTTTAACAATAAATAAAATATTAGACTATTTTATTTAGTTGCCCAAACTTATGTGACAGTAGCCTATTTCTTAACACTAAATTGGGGACTATTTTTATAGTTTATATTACTAGAATAAAGAGGAACTAAAATAAAATAGTAAAAGAAAACAAAAATAAAACAAAGAAAATAATAAAGGAGAAAAGAAACCCCCTGCCCACCTGCACCTCAGCCTACCGGCCCAGCCCACACCCCCACTCATCCCCAATCTCCTGCTACAAGGAGGCAGGGGATCACGGCGGGCATCCGACCGGCCATGGCCGCGCCATGGCGCGTGCCGGCCATCCCCTGGTCCCCTTGGAGTATAAGGCCTAGCCCCTGGCCCCCCTTGGCGAACCCTAGTGCTCCATCTCTTCCTCCCCGCACTGCTATCTTCCCCGCTACCCGCTGCCGAGCCGCCGTCGCCATGAACCATCTCTCCTGCGTAGCCACTGTCCAACCGGGCTCGTGATTCCGTCTCCACCCTCTCCGCCATGGTCGCCTTTGTCGCGTACACCAGCAGATTGAGGCAGGGGATCCCCATAGACGCTGTCCACGCATGACGCGTCGTCTTCAACCTCGAGCACCCGAGGACGCCGTTGTCAAATACGTCGTCATCAAGCCTCCCCGGCCTTCACCGAGCCCGCCACGAGCTCCGGGGTGAGTCTCGCTCCCCATTCCCCTTGTTTCCCCTTAATTTGGTCGCTGTAGTCGTCGCTCGTACTAGCCGAAGCTGCCATGGTCGCATCTGAGCTTCTGCGCGCTCGCGTCCACAAGCCCCTGTCTGCGCCGCCCTGTACGCTTCGGCCGCGCCCGCCGGCAAGTACCCAGGCCTGCCAGGACCGCTGCCGTGGCCCGCTGCTACGTTGTGCTGCTGCTCTCGTACGCTACTGCTCCTGCCGAGACGCTCCGCCCGCGATGCCTTGCCACTGCTACCCACTCCCGCCGTGCTCCCCTGTGCCAACCACCCGCGCCTGCGCACCTCCCATTCCCGCCTGCAGCACCGCCCTCGCTTGCCCGCCGGCGCCTGCTACCACCAGTGCCCTGGGCGCGCGTCGGCCACGCCCCGCCCATGCGCCCCCGCTCCAGCGCCTCGCCCAGCCAGCTGCGTCATCCCCTGCTAGCCGTTGCGCCCCGGACAGCCCCAACTGCGCCCCCGACTCGCCTCCTGCCCTTGGCCTCGCGTGGCCGCGCCTGCTTATGCATGGTCGCACCCGTCGTCTCCCGCGGCCGGCCACCACCGCCGCTACCTGCCGCCCGAGTACCGCCGGCACCAGCGCCTTTGTGCGTCCGTGCACAGCCACATCCAGAGCCGGCTGTGTCACCGCCACATGGGGCCGGCCCTAATTAGTTTAGGGGCTAATCCCCTTTTCTTTTAAAAAAAAGAAAACAAAACCCCCTTGAGTATGACTAGTGGGCCCCGCCCTATAAAAGAATAAAAAAAGGGATTACAAAAAATAATTATTATTTAATTAACTAATTAATTAAGTAATTAGTTAGTAGTTTAATTAAATTAACTTAATTGACTAACAGATTAGACTAATCAGTCCATGACACTGGGCCCCACTGCCAGCTTTGACTACTCAACAGTCAACACTTTGACTGTTGATTGCCGAGTCAGCACCCCTCTGGTCCCACATGTCATGGACTCTAGCTAGAGTACTAATAGGTGACAAAAGTATTATGTCTTTATTTCGAATTGTAATAATTCCAGAAATTCAATAAAACTTTGACAAATCATAGAAAATAAACCGTAGCTTGGATGGAAAAACTTTGTACATGAAAGTTGCTCAGAACGATGAGACGAATCTGAATACGCAGCCCGTTCGTCCGCCACACATCCCTAGCATAGAGAACACACAAGTTTCCCCTCCGGTCCGTTTGTCCGAAAACGCCAAACACCGGAAATATTTACCCAGATGTTTTCCCCTTTGCCGGTATCACCTATCCTTGGGATAGGTTACCCCTAGCACAACGTATTGCCGCGTCTTGCTTTGTGTTGTTTTGATTTCTCTATTATTTATTGTGTTCCCCTCCGTTACTCCTTTCCGGTAGACCCCGAGACTGCCGACGACCCCAGTTCGACTACGGTTTTGACGACCCCTCTCTCTTGCTAGAGCAACCAGGCAAGCCCCCCCCTTTGATCACCAGATATCGCCTACTCTTCTCTCTACTGCTTGCATTAGAGTAGGGTATCATGTTACCGTTTTCCGTTAATCATATCCTGATGCATAGCATGTCCTTGCTACTATTGTTGTTACCTTTACCTGCAATCCTAATGCTTAGTATAGGATGCTAGTTTATCATCAGTGGCCCTACATTCTTGTCCGTCTGCCATGCTATACTATCGGGCTGTGATCACTCGGGAGGTGATCACGGGTATATACTATATACTTTATACATGATACATGTGATGACTAAAGTTGGGTTGGCTTGAGGAGTACCCACGGTTGATTCATGAATTGGGGGCTGGAAGGACATACTTTCCCAACGGCCCTCTGTGTGGATCTTTGTGGCGAAGCGACAGGGCAGGTTGAGACCACCTAGGAGAGAGGTGGGCCTGGCCCTGGTCGGCGTTCGCGGTTATTTCAAGATAACACGTTTAATGAGATCTTGGTATTTGATCTGAGTCTGGCCACTGGCCT
>NC_041386.1:379080912-379107520 GCF_002162155.2 Triticum dicoccoides
TCACCCGAAGCCTTCGTGACGTCAGCGACTGAGCGGTGTGCGCCGCATTGGACCATAAGCTCGCGCTTGTATTAAGGGGGCTAGGTCTGCTTCCGGCCGCGTACACAACGTGCAGGTGTGCAATGGGCGATGGGCCCAGACCCCTGTGCCATAGGATTTAGACCGGCGTTCTGACCTCTCTGTTGTGCCTAGGTAGGGCTGCGACGTGTTGATCTTCCGAGGCCAGGCATGACCCAGACAAGTGTGTCCGAACAAAGGGGATCGAGCGTGTTGGGAAATATGGTGCGCCCCTGCAGGGAAGTTAATCTATTCGAATAGCCGTGATCTTCGGTAATAGGACGACTTGGAGTTGTACCTTGACCTTATGACAACTAGAACTGGATACTTAATAAAACACATCCTTTCAAGTGCCAGATACAACCGGTGATCGCTCTCTCACAGGGCGACGAGGGGAGGATCATCAGTTAGGATTATGCTATGTGATGTTACTTGGTGAACTTACCATCTACTCTCTTCTTCTACTGCAAGATGGAGGTTACCAGAAGCGTAGTCTTTGATAGGACTAGCTATCCCCCTCTTATTCCGGCATTCTGCAGTTCAGTCCACATATGTTACCCACTTTTCCATTTGATACCAATGCATACATATGTAGTGTAGCTCCTTGCTTGCGAGTACTTTGGATGAATACTCACGGTTGCTTTGCTCCCCCTTTTCCCCTTTTCAATACCCAATTGCTGCGACCAGACGATGGAGTTCAGGAGCCAGACGCCACCGTTGGCAACGACTACTACTACCCTGGAGGTGCCTACTACTACATGCAGGCAGCTGACAACGACCAGGAGTAGTTTAGGAGGATCCCAGGCAGGAGGCCCACGCCTCTTTCGATCTGTACCCCAGTTTGTGCTAGCCTTCTTAAGGAAAACTTGTTTAACTTATGTCTGTACTCAGATATTTTTGCTTCTGCTGACTCGTCTATGATCGAGCTCTTGTATTCGAGCCCTCAAGGCCCCTGGCTTGTAATCTGATGCTTGTATGACTTATTTTGTTTGTAGAGTTGTGTTGTGATATCTTCTGGTGAGTCCCTGATCTTGATCGTACACGTTTGCGTGTAGGATTAGTGTACGGTCAAATCGGGGCATCACACACGAAGACGTCCTCATTTGTTTATTCACCAGCACAGAGCATGGTGCTTCCACTTTGGCGTGGGCATAGCCGCTCCTCGACCATGTCGTCCGCCAACGCGTAGCATGGCTTCCATTGGTGCATGGGCATAGTCGCTCCTCGACCGTGTCGCCCGCCAACACGGAGCATGGGGCTTCCATTGGTGCGTGGGAGGGTGTTCCCTCTGGGGGAGACTCTAGGCATGTATAGCCCCGTTCGTACGCGTGGCTAGAACGGTAGAACTGGACTCGTGAGCCAGCGCAGGACTGATGAGGCCCTACTTCAAGCCGGGTTGCGTCTGATTTTATGGGGCGGGGCGCGTGTATGACACCTGTGGGGCGATGGGGAGTCGTGCACCGAATGCCCCTCCGAAAGTTATCGCATGTGAACGCCATACACAAATGACCCCAGGAGGTGACGTGTACAGGGCGGGCCCGCCAGACAAAGTTGAGTCATTTGTTTTATTGACGCTGCAGGGATGAACCTGAGCACAGATGTCGTGCCAAGTCTTCTGGTGCAACGATCCTACGGAAAAATAACCAGCACAAGGCTTCCGCTGCGGCAAAGTGCCCAACCGGGGTTGTACAAACCGGGACGCGCGCCTTTAATTGCCCACACTCGATTAGCTCATGCGAGAACAAGGCACCAAGGACCACGGGAGGTGACGCACATGGGAGCTAGCCCGCGCGACATAGCTCGGTCGATAGGATTTATCAACGGTGCAGGGACGAACCCGAGCACAGACTCCGTGCCAGTCCTTAATCACAAGGCCGTCGTGGGAGGGTTTGCAAGGGCGCGGTGACATCATAGTGATGAAGCACCAGACATGCAGTTGAAATACTTAGGAAATTCATGAAGGCAAGGCCAGTTCTGATACATGCGCAAAAAACAATACAGTTGTGGGGTCGGACCCTAGCAGCCTGAGGATGATACAGCCCGAGCGACGCCCTTAGTTTAAAAAACCAAAAAGTCACCTAGCACCATCGTTGTAGAAGCGTTGGAGTAGCTGAAGATGCATGCTGCAGAGATCGCTCCTCAGGAGCTGGCCGACTCCTGAGGCCCGGAAGGCTCTGGAGGCCCGGAGAGATCACAGGGTCCAGCACCTCCTCCATCAGGACCGCCTGGCACCTTGCCTCCTGGGCCGCTAAGGATCCCTGCATGAAGTGCTAGTACGAGGCGGCCATGTTTTGCAGGCCAAACGACATGCGAACGTAGCTGCAGGGGTATCCCCCGCTCCGACAGTTATGGGATGGCCAGAAGAGGCCCTGCGAAGTATCCCTGTTGAGACTTGGCATGTTGACGCAGACGCGCAGCTCTCCGCCCATGTCAGGGCCCATGGCTGCACCTGGTGATGCGGGGCGATGCTCGCCACGTATGGCTCGCGCCTCCTGAAGCTTCTCGATTGCCTTGGTGATGAACTCCTGAGCGTCTCGCGCCTGGCACCTTGTGCCTTGCTCCCGAAGGCGTGCATCGAAACACGCCTCCACATGGTGCCCGAACGCCTCCCTTGTCACGCGGGTTAGGTCAGAGGCCCTCCAGATGAGTGCCCCCGAGCCCGACCTGAGGGGGGCATCGGGCATGCCTTCCTATGTGAGAGGGAAAGGCGCCCCAGTGGAGGGCACATGGCACAGGGCCAGGGGCACCACCGACAGGCGCCACAGCATCCTAACGGCCTTTGGGGAAGAGCTGCTTCTTCTTCTTGGGGACAGCCTCAGGAGGTAGGATGGCACCCTCGTCATCAGAGTTCTTGACCGCCGCATCCTGATAGGTGCGCTCGAGGGAGCACACCGCATCCTTCTCATTATAGGGAACCGTGATGATACCACCACTTCCTGGCATCTTGAGGACAGTGTAGCCGTGGTGAGTTGCTGCCATGAACTTGGCGAGGGCCAGATACCCGAGGATGGCATTGTACGGGAGGCCGATTCGATGTCGAAGTTTATGATCTCGGTATGGTAGTTGTCACGCTTGCCGAAGGTGATAGGGAGGCAGATTTACCCTATGGGAATGGTGGGGTCACCCTAGAGAATGGCTTGCTAGGCAGAAGCTAGTGGCAGGGCACTTGGAGCGTCTGAAACGTCTCAATGGAAAGAACGTTGACCTTGCGCCACCGTCGATGAGTGTTTTGATGAAGAGGACATTGCTGATGGTTGGTGTGCAGAGCATAGGGAGCGTGCCAGCAGCGGCTAAGCACTTGAGTTGGTCCATGGAGTCAAATGTGGTGGCGTGCTTGGACCACCTAAGGGGATGCGGCGCCTCAATCTTGGGAAGGTCCGCGTTCACCTAACGAGCGAACTGCTTGAAGACGCGATGAGAGGCGGGAGCTGGAGAGCCACATAGGATGCATGCGATCGCACGAGGCTCTTGGAAGCGCCTAGCCCCATGATTGGCAGTTGTTGTCGTTTCTCCTTGGTGGCGGTGGCAGCGGAGGGAGGCCAGCATTTCCCTAAGGACGGTCCTCATGAGGCTGGTCTTGCCAGGGGCCATCATGAGGCTGGCCCTGCCAGTGGTCCTCATGGGGTTAGTCGCGCCAGTCCTGGCGGGGATCGCGGTTGTCCCAGCCGCCTCCACCTCGGCCTCCTCCACGGCCGTAGCCGCGGTTGTTGCGCTCGGGACGGCGGCCGAGGCGCCCATCACGGATTGCCCTGAGCTCATGGAAGTTGTTGGTGTTGTGGTTGTGGATGTTGTGGAAGACGAAGAATGGGCGGTTTCCCATCGGAGGCACATCGTGGTCACGGCCGCGCTTCATCTCGGGCTCCGCGGCCAGCACGCCGGGGCCCTTACGCTTGACTTCCTTAGACTTGGCCTTCTTGTCTTCAGGATCGATCTCTGGAAGCTCTAGGAGGGAGAGGCGACCTTCCTCTCCCACACGCACCTGGCTACCATGTTGAACATCTCTAGAGCCGAACACAAGTCCTCATGTATGGCAAGCTCCTCCTTCATTTTGACATCGCGGATGCCATCAAAAAACGCTGAAATGATGGCCTCATGCGACCCCTTTGGGATCTTGAGGCGAACATTCGTGAAGCGCTCTATGTACTTGTGCAAGGTCTTGCCCGACTACTACTTTACGCACCGCAGGTCGCCTACTATAGGAGCGCGGTCGCGAGTGCCCTGGAAGTTAGCGATAAAGCACTCGCGTAGCTCGTCCTAGGAGGAGATCGAACCCACCGAGAGGTTCAACAGCTAAGAATGTGCACCATCTTTGAAGACCACGGGGAAATAGTTCGCCATCACCTTGTCGTTGCCATTCGCCGCCTCGATGCTCAACTCATAGAGCTGGAGAAATTCTGCAGGGTTAGTAGTGCCATTGTAGCGTGGAGGCAGATCTGGCTCGAACTTGCCAGGCCAAACGACGCGACGTAGCTCCCGGGTGAAAGCATCACAGCCTGCCGCACTCACAAGGGCCGGTCGCATGTTGGGAACTTGATCTTGGCGCCCACGCGCCACAACCTCTGGTGGCATGCGGTCTTGACGCGGTTGCGCCGGAAGCGCCCGCGCTTCTCCTTGGGGCCGCTGCACCACCTGGTAGCTTGCTTGATCGTGTGCTAGCGCCCTGCACGGCGGGGTCCGTGCCATGTAGAGGAGAAGGAGCGGGCGCGCCATGAGCCACATCGCCTGCCTAGAATGGCGGGGGATGGATCGAACGGGACGGTGCAGCGTCCTAACCAGTGGTGTTGACGAGCTCGGCATGCGGCCAAACCATTCGTCGGTCGTTGGTCGAACGGTAATGCTGAAGCTCACACGCCACAAGCAGTGCAGCATGCGCGTTTGGTGGCCCGCAACGAGCATGAGAAGACGACAGTGTAGCTGGAGTGGCTGATGGACTTGCGGTACGTCCGTCACGCCGTACGGACAATGGCAACGACGAATCTTGCTGTCCGGGAGCAGCAGGGTGAGTGGCGGCGTTAGCCATCGGGGAGGCAGAGCAGCGAGGAGCGCCGTTGCCTATGGGTACCATCTGAGTGACATGAGCGGCCCAGCACTCGGCACAGACACGGCGTGCGTTGGCCATAGGAGCGACAAAACGGCAGCGAAGCGAATGGTGGAAGAGTGGTTTCGACACGCCCCTACCTAGCACACCAAATTCAGGGCTACGTATACCCAAGAGAGGTTCAAACTCTGGGGCGTGTGTGAAGAACTCAACCTATCCAACCTACCAACCCGTCACCCCATGGCCTACCTCGATTCGCGTGAGCAAGGAAGGAGATGAACACGACAGTTTACCTAGGTCCGGGCCACCTTGAAATATAAGACCCTACTCATGCTTTTTAGTGGATTGGCCTCACGAGGGGCTGAGGATGAACTAGTACAAGGGATGAACAACCTCGCGGGGTCTATGGGTGAAGGAATGAGTCGACAAGGGTCGGATAGGGGGATCCTCTTACGGTGGTGACTAACCTATATTTATAGTGGCCTTGGTCATCTTCCCCCATAATGTTGGCGGGAAGGGATCCCACAGTGGCCAATTTGAAAGGGGACAAGTAGTACATCTTATCCTGACGAAAGATGGTCTTTTGCCTGCAAATCTTCTAGTCGTGATGTAGCAGTGGGCTCAGCGATGACATCTATCCTGCCGCACTGGCGGTCTTCATCTTGTTGCACCGGAATGGAAACCTTTGCCTGATTCCTCAGGAACCCATGCCTGTCCTTTCCACCTTAGCTCCAAAGAGGAAACTTCCTTCTCAGCGCCTGCTGGCGCCCGCCTGCCTTGATCGTCATGGATTGCATCATGGTAGCCTCATGAGGTGGGTACCTGCACAGAAATCTCTGCTCTTCGGGAGGCCACCTGGGGAGGCTGCTCCCTCAGGGGGTCTTGACGCCGTCTGCCTCGCGAGGCTTGGCCCCTCGTGAGCATCTTGTCTTGGCGGCCTTGTAGATGGACCGTATTAGGCCGTCGATGGATCCATGCCGTGGGCCGCAGGCAGGCAAGTCTGGGTAGCCTGGTTCCCAGAACACCGACAACAACAAACAAACTAAGAAGAACTACAACAGATAACCGAAGGGAAACTAAAGCATGCATCAAAGTAAAATACATGAATAAAAAGAATTGAAGGTAAACTTGAGTAACAGAGGTAACCAAAGGTGCTCGATGGCGACAAGGTATTTGTTCGACCAATTTAGCTTTCTGCACATGGACTATGACTGGTTGGAAGGGTTGTGACTTAACAGAGAGGATAAACCCTCTTTACCCTATTCTCCTCGACAATCGATTCATCAACCGATGCCCACTCGTGGTAGATACTTGAAGGCGATCTCCAAACCTTTACAAACTTCTTCTTCGTGAACCAAAATTACTCTTACACTACTGTAGGATGCTGCTAACGCAACACTACGAACAGAGACTCTTCGATGAAACTGTGTGTGATGCATTAATCACAAACGGGGGCATAAAAATAGTAAAAAAAGATGCAAAACGTTTGTGATGGCGGAGACATCAAACACGGTTTAGATTTTAGTTACATGTGTGATGAGGGGCATACAATTGATCCATACGAACTGTTTGCAATTAGACAGAACAACAGAAATGGGCAGCCATATCAATGTGTGTGCGATATACGGCATACAGTTCGCTCTGATGAACTATTTGCTATGAGGGAATGCAACAGAAATGGCCGGCCAGATCAAATTGTGTGTGATATACAACATATGGTTCACTCGGACGAACTGTTTTTGATTAGGGAACACGACCAAAACGGTTCAACTTAACAAGATGTGTGTGATATGCGGCAGATAGTTCACATAGATGAACTGTTTGTGATGAGCCAAAAAAACACAAACAATTCATGTAAACAAGATGTCTATGATATGCGGCAAAAAACCCACTCGAATGAACTGTTCGTGATGAGAAAATATAACACGAATGGTTACGAGAGTTAATTCGTGTGCGATTATGTGTATACTAGAGTTAATTGTTGCATATAGCATATGAACATGGTCGGGAATAGCCGTCTAACAATATTATTTTTGATGACATGCATTAATATATTTATTCAAATCTATGGTCAAAGTTTGGTACTACAAAATATGAAAGGGCCAATAAATAATAAACCATGATAGAGGTAGTACCTATAGGAACACAGACGCCCAGTATGAAAGAAAATGTGGGTCAAACCCTAGTTCAAAAGGTCAACAATGTCTAACTCCAGCTTACAAAAGGTAAGCATGAGGATTAATTGTTCATCAGGTTTACACATAACCTGGATTGACCAGGACAATGACATCTAACTCAACCAAAGTTTTCGGCAGTTACAATCAAATGGATCAGTCTGATCCATAAAATCAAGATCCGAGTACAATAAGTCTACTGCTCCATGATGACCACAAGCTGTTGTAAATAGAAGCCGAACACGATCAGAAGTCCTTAGGTCCACCTGAAACTTCTTTTTATGCTCTTCAACACTTGCAACCGTGAGTAATTTCTTTTTGAAAAACTTAATCCTCACAGACAATAGTGCGCTCGCATTCAACATGAAGAATGTGACAAAGCTAGTGTTTGCACTGTTGGATGAATATCATTCTAGCATTACTGTCTTCAAACAAATGTCGTGAGATCTGAGAAAATCCCCGTGCTTCATCAACCATCGATTGGTTATAACTTTTTCTCCATGTGTTGTTTCCTAAATAGAGATGAAGACTGAAAACAGTTAATGTCTAAAAAAGATTATGTTGAAAGAGTGATAGTTGAACGATTAATTGTAGTACATTATATATGGGCTTTCAATGTGCATGAAATCATCACTTTTATATAAAATTCTGTAGACATAGAAAACATTGCAAAAAGGCAATAATGATGTTGAGATCAAAACACCACATACCGATATATAAGGTCTTGACAAAATCCACCACCACTGATAGGATGGACAAGCACTTCATTGAGCATAGAACATAATATTAGCACTGAAAGTGTACTCCAAGATGATATGTAACTTATGTGCACAAATTCAAAATGCAAATTACAAAAGTGTAGGTGAAAAATATACAGTACCTCAATAGGTGTGGAGGCAAACACCATCTCGAACCATTTAAACGGATCACGAATTGCACCCAAGGTCTCCAGTTTAGGCTCAGAGACCACAGTTATTTGCGGAGGTTTATAACAATAATCAAGAACCAACCTTTGAAGTGAAGGGGCATCTTCGATGATGATCTCCTGTCCTTCAAAACTAATTCCAATGCTTACAAGGTGAGGCGACTTTATTTTGAGACAAGGGATATTGATTCCTGCTCCAAAGACAAGCACCAAACGCTCCAGTGCAAGGCAGCTAGAGTGGATGATACTGTGCAGTGAGGCCTCCGACAGATGAACCAACACAAGCGCAAGTTTTTTCAGCAGTGGTAGTCGAAGCATTTGTACCAGATTGTCTGGTAGATGGCACTGGGTCAAGGTGGCGGTGTGGAGAGAGGAGGAAAACCATGAGATGAGCATCAGTGGTGAGGACACAGATGCAACTATTGGTGGTAAGCTATCGTTGTAGTAATGGTAGAACTCAAGCTGCTGGAGTTTATCGAATTGACGGGATGTCAGCCAGGCGGCCACTGTGCATGGTTTGTCCAGCAGGTAGCATGTTGGGATGCAGATGCGTTGAACGGAGCCCTGGTGGGAGGAGATGATGGCTCCGGGGAGTTCAGAATCATCATCGACAGATAGATGACGACAAACGACATTAAGAGGCGCGGTGCACCATAGAGTGTGCCAACGAGATGCGAGGACTTGTGCGGGGCAGCCATCCTTGGTGGGGAGAAGGGAGATGATCTCCCCAAGGATGTCATCCGGGAGATCGTTGATGCGGTCCGCCGAAGATTCTACTGGTTCCTCGGGTCCAGGGGGCCCGCTTCTGGCCGCACAGCAGGGTCCAAGATCTACATCCGGTGGCGGTGCTGGCTGGAGCCTCATCTGTGTACATACCAATCTGAAAGAAAAAAATGGCATAAACATATATGTATGACATTCAAAATCAATTCTCAAGATCTGGAAGAAAAAAGGCACAAACATGTATGTAGGACATTCAAAATCAATTCTCAAGATCTAGCCATGAATTATTAGCACGCAAGCTAACCCAAGTCAGATTGTTAGCAAAAATCATTTGTAGAGAACAAACAATTAATCACTAACTCTATACGGATAACATTCGAACAATCAGTACACTACGTGCATCTAACATATCTTAATTACTCTGATTTCATGGACTGAGAGAACATAACAATAGGATTTGTATTCCAGAAAAACTATAGAGGTGGGAGTAACCAGAGAAAACACATGATATGTTTGCCGCACAAATGGGTATATAGATTACTAACCGGTTTTTCGTCGGAGTCGTAGTCGTTGCCGGAGTTGCTATTGACCTGTAACTCCGACGAAGTCAAGGTCGTGTTGTTGCCCGCGCAAGACCTCGTCGGCGGCAACGGCAACTTCTGTGCCCAGCTTCAGGTGTTGCGCGGGTGCTTCACCATCCCCGCATTGCCACTCCCTCCAATGGTGCGCTTCGGCGGCATCCTCATACACTCCAGTGTCTAGACATTGGTGACCACTATGGACCGGGGGTGCGGCCGCCTATTATGGCCGGTGGCTCAGGCGCGCAATTAATATAGGCCAGTGGGAGCGAGGCAGGCTGCGTTCAAAAGCTGTCTCGCCTCCCGGTGAGCTAGCGCGGCAGACTTCTGCCATTCCTACCATCATTTCACACATCTACTTGCACACCTCCCGTCAATACACACACCTACATGCACGCCTCCTGGTATGCCTGCACGGCGGAGTGGTCGCATGCGTCTCGTCAACTCATGCCTGCTCGAATGGCACACAGAGTGTGTTGCAGCACGTATATTATTTGGTTTATTGATGATTCAGTATGCCGCTTTACTTCTTAATTGAAGCAGGGCACGGTCTAATGCACACGGTCTGAATAAATAATTAGTATGAGATATTAGTTACCAGTTTTTAATAATCTCCCGTTTGTAAGAAGATTATATCAAAACTGGTCTCATTAACGAAAAATACAATTTCACAGTCTACTGGTGTACATATATGACACCACGATAAGTTTCAAGAATTTTAACTAAGTTTTGGATTTACTGGATTTTCAAAATTTATACTCTCAATATTTTGAAATCTCTTGCACAGGGAAACATGCACCCAAGGACACATATGATTTTGCAACCCATTTTGTTGCACATGTATCTCAAATTTGATTTTTGCACCTTAATTCCCTAAGAAATCAATCAAAGTATAAAGTTGGTCGAATCTTGTCAATTTTTTTAAATTAACAAGACACTCCGCCTTTTGTCACATGTTCACAGCAGAAAAAGTTTAACATGCCTCAGAGTGGTTGTGGTGGTGCGGCGTGTGTGTCCGTGTGTGTGTGAGGGAGGGGTTCGACATTACACTACGAGTCGTGAACCTCCGTATGGGATTATTGATCATTTTGTGAGTCATATATGCCACATAAAAGTCATGAATTGGTTATTTAAAGAATTACATGGCCCTTTCATACATAATGTTCGGGCCACATGCATGTATTGGTGGTCCTCTCAGACACTCTCCCATGTGCGGTTATCAGCGACTGCCCATTCGTTAGCCCGCAAATGTTTTTAGTGCCTTAATCCAGCAAGGTGGAGGGAG
This sequence comes from Triticum dicoccoides, assembly GCF_002162155.2. Classification (NCBI taxonomy): domain Eukaryota; kingdom Viridiplantae; phylum Streptophyta; class Magnoliopsida; order Poales; family Poaceae; genus Triticum; species Triticum dicoccoides. Next base: position 379,091,693 of record NC_041386.1, read on the forward strand.
AGGTTGAGGAAGAGAGCTCCAACAGCAGCACGACGGCATGGTGGTCATGGAGTGGCAGTTCTCCGGCAGGGCTTCGCCAAGCTCACGCGGAGGAGGAGAGGTGTTGGGGAGGGGAGGGGCTGCGCTTTGGATGTTATGTGCAGCCCTCCCCTTGCCCCTCTATTTATAGGGGAAGGGGAAAGGGGTCCGGCCCCCTCTAGATCTTGCCCCCAAGCCAAGGGGGGCGCCCCCCTTAGGTTTCCCCCAACCCTAGGCGCATGGGCCCTTGGGGGGTTGGCGCCCCAGCCCACTTGGGGCTGGTTCCCTTCCCCTTACAGCCCATAAGGCCCTCCGGGAGAGGTGGCCCCTCCCGGTGGATCCCCGGAACCCCTCCGTGGCCCCGGTACAATACCGATATGCCCCCGAACCTTTCCGGTGACCGTAGACAACTTCCCACATATAAATCTTAACCTCTGGACCATTCCGGAACTCCTCGTGACGTCCGGGATCTCATCCGAGACTCCGAAAAACATTCAGTAATCACATACAAGGCTTCCTAATAACCCTAGCGTCATCGAACCTTAAGTGTGTAGACCCTACGGGTTCGGGAACCATGCAGAAATGACCGAGACAACTCTCCGGCAATAACCAACAGCGGGATCTAGATACCCATGTTGGCTCCCACATGTTCCACGATGATCTCATCGGATGAACCACGATGTCGAGGATTCAAGCAATCTCGTATACAATTCCCTTTGTCAATCGGTACATTACTTGCCCGAGATTCGATCGTCGGTATCCCAATACCTCGTTCAATCTCGTTACCGGCAAGTCTCTTTACTCGTTCCATAATGCATGATCCCGTGGCTAACTCATTAGTCACATTGAGCTCATTATGATGATGCATTACCAAGTGGGCCCAGAGATACCTCTCCGTCATACGGAGTGACAAATCCCAGTCTCGATTCGTGCCAACCCAACAAACACTTTCAAAGATACCTGTAGTGCACCTTTATAGCCACCTAGTTACGTTGTGACGTTTGGTGCACCCAAAGCATTCCTACGGTGTCCGGGAGTTGCACAATCTCATGGTCTAAGGAAATGATACTTGACATTAGAAAAGCTTTAGCAAACGAACTACACGATCTTGTGCTACGCTTAAGATTGGGTCTTGTCCATCACATCATTCTCCTAATGATGCGATCCCCTTGTCAATGACATCCAATGTCCATGGTCAGGAAACCATGACCATCTATTGATCAACGAGCTAGTCAACTAGAGGCTTACTAGGGACATGTTGTGGTCTATGTATTCACACATGTATTGCGGTTTCCAGTTAATACAATTATAGCATGAACAATAGACAATTATCATGAACAAGGAAATATAATAATAACCATTTTATTATTGCCTCTAGGGCATATTTCCAATAGTTTTGTCCTGTGACATCACTTGCATGTGCCTCTCTCCGTGGGCCCACGAGGTCGTCGTCGACTAGTTGAATGTACAACGAGAGAGAGGTTAATTTGACCAACAAGGATGCTTCTTTTTTTGGTTTGTGTTACGTATATGCAGTGTATAGGAGTATGTATATGTCAAAGAGGGGGCAACACGAATACTCTATATATATGCGTGTCATAACCTCGCTCCATGTGGGGACTTTTCGGTTCCCGAGGCAGGTTCCACATCAAAGTTGTACACTATATTGGTATTAAAACATCATGCAATACCATGCAGGCGGTGGTTGCCCTATATATAGGAACTCACTCGCGTGTGGAGCTTCCATCCTTAGGCATGCGAGGTTGTCCTCCATCACTTTCACCCAATGAGAGAAAGGTTAAGTTGATCATCAAGGAATGATTCTTTTTTCGTTTGTGCTATACAGTAGAAGTACATATATACCACGCGTCGAATGGGGGCGTACATATAGCACATACCACATGTCATGAACCTCGCGCTCTCTGTGGGATTTTTTGGTTTCCTATATATGTGGTGCCACATCAAAGTTGTGCATTGCGTATTCAAAAATCACACAAATAGCTCTTTGGGCCACATGCAGATGGTGGTACGTAGTCCTATATAGGATGATCACTCGCGTGCGAGTTCGTCATCCATCACTTTGACCCAGCGAGAGACAGGTACGTGTTTGATGAACAAGGAGGATTAATTCTTTTAGGGCTGTTTTACTAGGTGTATACATAGTATGTGTCGAGGGGGGATGACCAGCTTGGTCCATCACTTTCACTGACTAGTGAGAGAGTTTAACTAATTTGACTTAGGAGGGGATTAACTTTTTGTTTTGTCTTGATATAGATCAGGATGTGAGATTGCATATATATAATAGCGCATCTGTACACATGAATCCATCCCGCTCGATCGAAGGGGGCGAGCACATGATGAACGACCTCTTGCTCTGTGTGGGGACCTCTCCGATTTTCAACGCATGCACCACATCAATGTTGAGCATTGGGTCGGGTATTCAACACATATGCATGCATCATACACCTCCAGAAATATGTTCGAGACACATGCATGCAATAATGGTTGTCTTTGGACACACTCACACTCGCTTGGTTATGGGTGGCAAGCCTATATATATTCGTGGGCCCGCGTGGACGTCCATCATTTCGACCAACGATGAGAAAGGTTACCAGGGTGGATATATTCTTCTTCTTTGCTTTGAGTTACCGTATAGTTAGTCGACCCATTCCAAGCCTAATTAAGTTTGAGTGCATGCTACGCATCGTGAACCCTTGCTCTGTGTGGGGATTTTACGGTTCCAAAGCATGGTGCCACATCAAATTTGTGCATTCAGTATTCAAACACCATACACACCACTTTGATGTCTACTACACAACCTTCTTCTTGTAGACGTTGTTGGGCCTCCAAGTGCAGAGGTTTGTAGGACAGTAGCAAATTTCCCTCAAGTGGATGACCTAAGGTTTATCAATCCGTAGGAGGCGTAGGATGAAGATGGTCTCTCTCAAACAACCCTGCAACCAAATAACAAATAGTCTCTTGTGTCCCCAACACACCCAATACAATGGTAAATTGTATAGGTGCACTAGTTCAGCAAAGAGATGGTGAGACAAGTGGTATATGGATGGTAGATAATAGTTTTTGTAATCTGAAAATATAAAAACAGCAAGGTAACGAATGATAAAAGTGAGCGTAAATGGTATTGCAATGTGTTGAAACAAGGCCTAGGGTTCATACTTTCACTAGTGCAAGTCCTCTCAACAATAATAACATAATTGGATCATGTAACTATCCCTCAACATGCAACAAAGAGTCACTCCAAAGTCACTCATAGCGGAGAACAAATGAAGAGATTATGGTAGGGTACGAAACCACCTCAAAGTTATTCTTTCCAATCAATACGTTGGGCTATTCCTATAAGTGACCTAGAGTTCGTACTAGAATAACACCTTAAGACACAAATTAACCAAAACCCTAATGTCACCTAGATACTCCAATGTCACCTCAAGTATCCGTGGGTATGATTATACGATATGCATCACACAATCTCAGATTCATCTATTCAACCAACACATAGAACCTCAAAGAGTGCACCAAAGTTTCTACCGGAGAATCACGACGAAAGCGTGTGCCAACCCCTATGCATAGGTTCATGGGCAGAACCCGCAAGTTGATCACCAAAACATACATCAAGTGAATCACGTGATATCCCATTGTCACCACAGATACGCAAGGCAAGACATACATCAAGTGTTCTCAAATCTTTAAAGACTTAATCCGATAAGATAACTTCGAAGGGGAAATTCAATCCATTAAAAGAGAATAGAGGGGGAGAAGAAACATAAGATCCAACTATAATAGCAAAGCTCGCGATACATCAAGATCGTGCCAAATCAAGAACACGAGAGAGAGAGATCAAACACATAGCTACTGGTACATACCCTCAGCCCTGAGGGAGAACTACTCCCTCCTCGTCATGGAGAGCATCGGGATGATGAAGATGGCCACCAGAGAGGGATTGCCCCCCCCGGCAGGGTGCCGGAACGGGTCTAGATTGGTTTTCGGTGGCTACGGAGGCTTCTGGCGGCGGGACTCCCGATCTATTGTGCTCCTCGATAGTTTTAGGGTATATGGATATATATAGGCGGAAGAAATACATCAGGGCAGCCATGAGGGGCCCACGAGGGTGGAGGGCGCGCCTAGGGGGGTGGGCGCGCCCCCTGCCTCGTGGCTTCCTCGTTGATCCCCTGACGTGCACTCCAAGTCTCCAGTGTTGCTTTCTTTCCAAAAATAACTTTTCCGAAGGTTTCATTCCGTTTGGACTCCATTTGATATTCCTTTTCTGCGAAACACTGAAACAAGGGAAAAACTGAAACTGGTACTGGGCCTTGGGTTAATAGGTTAGTCCCAAAAATCAAATAAAATAGCATATAAATGCATATAAAACATCCAAGGTTGATAATATAATAGCATGGAACAATAAAAAATTATAGATACGTTGGAGACGTATCAGCATCCCCAAGCTTAATTCCTCCTTGTCCGCGAGTAGGTAAATGATAAAAATAGAATTTTTGATGTGGAATGCTACCTAACATATTTCTCTAAGTAATTCTTCTTTATTGTGGCAAGAATATTCAGATCCATAAGATTCAAGACAAAAGTTTAATATTGACATAAAAATAATAATACTTCAAGCATACTAACTAAGCAATCATGTCTTCTCAAAATAACATGGCCAAAGAAAGCTATCCCTACAAAATCATATAGTCTGGCTATGCTCCATCTTCACCACACAAAATATTTAAATCATGCACAACCCCGATGACAAGCCAAGCAATTGTTTCATACTTTTGATGTTCTCAAAATTTTTCAATCTTCATGCAATACATGAGCGTGAGCCATGGACATAGCACTATAGGTGGAATAGAATGGTGGTTGTGGAGAAGACAAAAAGGGGAAGATAGTCTCACATCAACTAGGCGTATCAACGGGCTATGGAGATGTCCATCAATAGATATCAATGTGAGAGAGTAGGGATTGCGATGCAACGGATGCACTAGAGCTATAAATGTATGAAATCTCAACAAAAGAAACTAGTGGGTGTGCATCCAACTCGCTGCTCACGAAGACCTAGGGCATTTTGAGGAAGCCCATCATTGGAATATACAAGTCAAGTTCTATAATGAAGGATTCCCACTAGTATATAAAAGTGACAACATAGGAGACTCTCTATCATGAAGATCATGGTGCTACTTTGAAGCACAATTGTGGTAAAAGGATAGTAGCATTGCCCCTTCTCTCTTTTTCTCTCATTTTTTTATTTTTTTTATTTTTTTTATTTGGGCCTTTTCTCCCTTTTTATGGCCTATTTTCTTTTTTTTGGGCTTCTTTGGCCTCTTTTATTTATTTATTTTCATCCAGTGTCTCATCCCGACTTGTGGGGGAATCATAGTCTCCATTATCCTTTCCTCACTGGGACAATGCTCTAATAATGATGATCATCACACTTTTATTTACTTACAACTCAAGAATTACAACTCGATACTTAGAACAAGATATGACTCTATATGAATGCCTCCAGAGATGTACCGGGATGTGCCATGACTCAAGAGTGACATGTATGGAAGAATTATGAACGGTGGCTTTGCCACAAATATGATGTCAACTACATGATCATGCTAAGCAATATGACAATGATGGAGTGTGCCATAATAAACGGAAAGGTGGAAAGTTGCATGGCAATATATCTCGGAATGGCTATGGAAATGCCATAATAGGTAGGTATGGTGGCTGTTTTGAGGAAGGTATATGGTGGGTGTATGATACCGGTGAAAGGTGCGCGGTATTAGAGAGGCTAGCAATGGTGGAAGGAAGAAAAGTGCGTATAATCCATTGACTCAACATTAGTCATAAAGAACTCACATACTTATTGCAAAAATCTATTAGTTATCAAAACAAAGTACTACGGGCATGCTCCTAGGGGGATAGATTGGTAGGAAAAGACCATCTCTCGTCCCCGACCGCCACTCATAAGGAAGACAATCAATAAATAAATCATGCTCCGACTTCATCACATAATGGTTCACCATACATGCATGCTATAGGAATCACAAACTACAACACAAGTATTTATCAAATTCACAACTACTCAACTAGCATGACTCTAATATTACCATCCTCATATCTCAAAACAATCATCAAGTATCAAACTTCTCATATTATTCAATGCACTTTATATGAAAGTTTTTATTATATCCCTCTTGGACGCCCATCATATTAGGAATAAATTCATAACCAAAGCAAATTACCATGTTGTTTAGGACTCTCAAAATAATATAAGTGATGCATGAGAGTTCATCTATTTCTATAAAATAAAACCACCACTGTGCTCTAAAAAGATGTAAGTGAAGCACTAGAGCAACAACAAACTACTCCGAAAGATATAAGTGAAGATCAATGAGTAGTCGAATAATTATGCAACTATGTGAAGACTCTCTAACATTTAAGAATTTAAGATCTTGGTATTTTATTCAAACAACAAGCAAAACTAAATAAAATAAAATGACGCTCCAAGCAAAACACATATCATGTGGTAAATAAAAATATAGCTCCAAGTAAAGTTACCGATGAACGAAGACGAAAGAGGGGATGCCTTTCGGGGCATACCCAAGCTTAGGCTCTTGGTTGTCCTTGAATATTACCTTGGGGTGCCTTGGGCATACCCAAGCTTTGGCTCTTGCCACTCCTTATTCCATAGTCCATCGAATCTTACCCAAAACTTGAAAACTTCACAACACAAAACTTAACAGAAAACTCGTAAGCTCCGTTAGCGAAAGAAAACAAAACACATCTTCAAGGTACTGTAATGAACTCATTATTTATTTATATTGGTGTTAAACCTACTGTATTCCAACTTCTTTATGGTTTATAAACTATTTTACTAGCCATAGATTCATTAAAATAAGTAAACAACACATGAAAAACAGAATCTGTCAAAAATAGAATAGTCTGTAGTAATCTGTAACTAATGCAAACTTTTGGAACCTAAAAAGTTCTAAAATAAATTGCTGGATGTGAGGAATTTATCTATTAATCATCTTAAAAAATAATTAACTAAATAGCACTCTCCAATAAAAAGTGGGAGCAATTCTCATGAGCGCTAAAGTTTTTGTTTTTTACAGCATGATCGCAAAGACTTTCCCCAAGTCTTCCCAACGGTTCTACTTGGCACAAACACTAATTAAAACATAAAAACTCAATCATAACAGAGGCTAGATAATTTATTTATTACTAAACAGGAGAAAAAACCAAGGAACAAAAATAAAGTTGGGTTGCCTCCCAACAAGCGCTATCGTTTGACGCCCCTAGCTAGGCATGATGATTTCAATGATGCTCATATAAATGATAAGAATTGAAACATAAAGAGAGCATCGTGAAGAATATGACTAGCAAATTTAAGTCTAACCCACTTCCTATGCATAGGGATTTTGTGAGCAAACAACTTGTGGGAACAAGAATCAACTTGCATAGGAAGGTAAAACAAGCATAACTTCAAAATTTTAAGCACATATTGAGGAAACTTGATATTATTGCAATTACTACAAGCATATATTCCTCCCTCATAATAATTTTAAGTAGCATCATGAATGAATTCAACAATATAACCAGCACCTAAAGCATCCTTTTCATGATCTACAAGCATAGAAATTTTATTACTCTCCACACAAGCAAAATTCTTCTCATGAATAATAGTGGGAGCAAATTCAACAAAATAATTATCATGTGAGGCATAATCCAATTGAAAACTAAAATCATGATGACAAATTTCATGGATATCACTATTCTTTATATCATACGTGTCATCACAATATTGGACATGGCAATATATGTGCCTCAAGATCCAGTTGATGGTTGGCAGTCCTGACAGAAGATAGTGCACTGAGCCAAATTTGAAAGTGTCAAGTGCCTCATTTGGAATTTCCTTATACATATTGGACATGGAATTGTGGTCCATTTTCTTCTTGGCATATATGTCCAAGTCATCATCATGCTCCTCTGGGGCATTAATGAGCTGTGCCCACTCAGCCACTGTAGATTGGTACCTTGTACCCTCAGACATCCATGTGATCTTTCCATCTGGGTAAAAGTGTGCCGTGGAGTAGAATTGCATGATCAGTTCCTCGTTCCACTTTGTGAGCTTTTGCCCAACAAAGTCAGCAACTCCACAAGCACTAAAGCTGTCATATACTCCCGGGTAGTGTTCCTCCTTCTCCCTCATGTAGGTCCAGTCGACCCATCTCTTGTCACAGACTATAGGCTTCTTATCTAGCAGCACTGTCTCATAGAAGTCCTGCTATTCCTTGGTGTGAAATCTGTAATCCACGGCAGTCCTTCTCCTTGAAGCATACGGATCTGCTTCTCTCCACTTCCTCAGCCCTGAATCTCTCCTGAGCTTCATGTCCTCAGCCACAGGATGAGCATCGTTGTGGTCTGGGATCTTGGGCTTGAGCTTTCTCAGAACATTCTCTTCCTCTTCTTCAGCAACAGTCTTAGGCACTGGGGCCTTGTTCTTCTCAGCTGCAGGAATGCTCCTTGTATTCCTCTTGGGTGCAGACTTGGGCTTGGAGGCAGCTTTGGGCTTAGATGCAGTAGCCCCTAATCTTATGGCATCACCCATCAGCTTGGGTGCCTTGGGTGCTGGTGCAGCTACCTCTTCTTCCTCTTCCTCTTCCATGATGGAAGCCTTTCCTAGCACTCTGGCTACGGTCTTCTTGACCCTTTCCTTCCTCTTCTTTCCTTCTGCAGCAACTGGCTCTTGGGGAGTGGGCTTCTCAGTTAAGGCTCTTGCCTTTGGCATGGGCTGCCTGCCTGCTGGCCTTTTGATCTTTAGGCCTGGCTTTGTGCCTTGAGCTGGCTCAACTCTCTTGGAAGTGGCCTCTTCCTCTGCCACATAGTCTTCATCTTCGGAGTCTGACGTTCTCTTTTTCCTCTGTCTCGTGGCAGCCTTTGGCAAGTTGCTAGGGGTGCTCCTGCTTCCCTCATCTGAAGAGCTGGAGGGACTAGTGCCCTCACTCATGTGCACCTGCTGCTCTGACATGTTCTGGCTGTCACTTTGATCAGACATGCTGCAAGCTCTGACTGCTGACCCTGTGAACAGTTTATGGATGAGGTAGAAAAGATGAGCATCACAAAATGCAGATATTTTTGCAAAAGAATGATTCAAAAACTTAGTTTTAGTTTCCCACTGAAATCATCTCGGATCTACCGATTTTCAAACTCGGTGATACCGAAGCAGTTTTGGAACCTAAACTAGTGAACTCGGTAGGACCGAGTCACAGTTCGGTGGCACCGAGACTGCTAGGGTTTCACAGAGTTCCAAAATCGGTCACACCGATAAGTAATTCTCGGTCAGACCGAGTCTCACTTGTGCAATGGCATAAGCCAAATCGGTGGGACCGAGTTTTTCAACTCGGTGGGTCCGAGATGGTTTTGGCGGAAACCTAAACCTAGAATTTTCGAATCAAACCTAATCTATGGGTTCATTGACTGGATAGAAGTTTATCAAACGTGGCTAGAATCAATATGATCACAATGTGCTAGGAATCAGATTGGGGAATAGCACAAAGATCGAGTCCATACCCTAGTTCAGCGGAGACTCGCTACGGCGGCAACGGCGGGGCAGAATTCCCATTGACGGCGACGGAGACCAGCGACTGGAGGCGGTTGGCGGCGAGAAGACGATCCGGAGACCACGAGGGCAGAGCAGGCTATCACGCGGGCGAAGGGGTTTGGAAAAATTTCCAAAATTTTGCCCGTGACTATATATAGCCCGACCCTATCGGTGTGACCGAGTGGAACAACTCGGTGGCACCGAGATTCATAACTGCAGGCAGTTACTGAAACTCGGTGTGACCAAAATGTTCAAATCGGTTGCACCGAGATCGAAAACCTAGATCAACTTAATGATCTCGGTAGGACCGAAAGTGGGGTATCGGTCAGACCGAGAATCATAAAGAGGTTTTGGAAGTTTAAGTCTATGACGAATCGGGGACTCCGAGCGCTCCTCACACAGAGTGGTTCTAATCTGACTTGATCAAATTTTGTGATGCAGCATGAATAGAGTTTGAGACGAGAAAAGCATAGATAGCTAGAGGAGGTTCTTAGGCATTCTTGTCCATCCACTTGGCAGAAGAAGATAAAACCAAACAATCAAAACAACAAGTGGATGTCCTCGAATGAGTAAAAGATGCAACCAGCATGCTCACACAATAAGATGGCAAATGAAATATGTGACAAGGCATGCACAACCAATTCTAGCATCTATCAAGCAATTTGCGATGACTAGGTCATCTATATATGAGTATATTGACTTAGGAGTCAAGTGAGAACACTTGATCATAGGTCATACTCATCGTTTAAGCTCAAGTGGGGTTACCACTTTTACATTAAGCATTGTTGTGTTCACATCTTTAGAGTTGCTTTAGCTCAAGTCTTAGAGTAAAGCTCCCCCTAGATGTGATATCCCCCCTAAGAGGGATGAACTAACCTTGGGTTTTGTCGATGATGACTTCATGTAGATGTTAAAGATGTGGATGCTCAATGTTGATGTAGATCACTTGGAGCTACATTTGAGTGAATTGCACTTTCAATACCTACATGGGTTAGTCCCACAAGGAACAAACAAGGACATCCATATACATAGAGTGATGCATACACAAGATGATGTCCATGAAAACTTTTAGGTTACCTTGTCCCTTGTCTTACCAACAAGAGGGTTTGTGACTCCTTGAACTAGTGCAAGATGTGGAAGTTGATTGCACTTGTTTTTGCCAAAATGATAAGAGTGAAGTATGTTGGCGGAGTCACCCTCAACAACTCTCTAGTTCTTCTTCTTTTGGATCCACATCATCTTGATGGGAATCCTTGGAGTTGTAGTCGTACTTGATGAAGTGGAACTTGAAGTAGTCTTGGGAATCCACTTGACTAAGGTCTTTGGAGCTTCTTCAAATGCGTCAATTTCCTCTGAAGCTTGTCCTTGCCTTTTTGCTTGTAGTCTTTTGGTGGAAGATCATCTTGAGCTTGTGTCCCCTTGAAAGAAGTATCATACTTCTCTTGTTGAGGAATAAACTTTGTCTTGGGGTATTGATCTTCTTCCCACTCAACTCCATTGGCATTGAACTTTCATTCAAAACCAACACCTTGATTCTTCCAGTGCATTCCTTGCTTGCGCACAATTTCCTCGAATTGATTACTCTCGGCAAGGCTTTTGTATACTCCTTTCTCTATAATTCCCTTCAATAAGCTATTTTCTTGCTCAAGTGTAACTTGGCTAAGAGAATCATTAGTAGAATCAAGAGAACTACTAGAAGCAACAATATTGGATTTAACATGATCATTGTTACTGCTAGAGGAAGAATCTTTCTTGTTCTTGTTACTAGACTTGACTTGAGGCATGTAAGTGGATAAGAGTAAACGCTTGGCAATGTAAGAAGAACTTTTTCTTGCGGAGATCATCATTGATTGCATTTAAGAACTCATGCCCTTGCTCAAGATTGAGATTTTCAAAGCGTAATTTCGCATGAGCTCTTAAAAGTTCTTGATGATCTTCGAAGATAGTTTCATGAGCTAACTTAAGAGTGTTTAGTTCTTTAGTTAGAGCCTCAATCTTCTCCTTACCATTGTCATTCGTTTTATCTTGATTAGCATGATTAATTGATGTTTCATCGTAGTATTCATTACTAGAGTTGTCAACAAGCAAATCATCACCTAACAAGTCATCTTCATCACTATTGAAGTCAACATACTCGGGGTGTGTTACCTTAGGACCTTTGGCCCTGAAGCATCTTCCAATTCCTTCATTTGGTGAGTCAAATATGTCGTAGGAGTTGGTTAACACAAGTGCTAGACCGGCAACACCTTCATCCTGAGTATCTTCGGAGTCGGAGTGATAACTTCTCTCAGAGTGGCTGTCGGAGTCGGAGCCGGATACCCATTCACCAACATGAGCTTGATGTCTTCGTCTTGTGTAGCTCCTTGATGATTTTTCTTTCCTTTCCGAATCCTTGCTTCTCCGTGAGTATCTTCGTTCATAACGATCATCTCTACTCCTTCTCTCTCTTGGTGGTGATTCTTTGCTTCTTCTTCTGGGAGAATCTTCTCTTCTCTTGTAGGGAGCCGTACACTCATTGGAGTAGTGTCCGGGTCTTCCACAATTGTAGCAGTTTCGCTCTCGAATAGAAGATCTTTTGTCATTGTAGGACCTTGACTTGAAGTTTCTATCTTTGCTTCTACTCTTGTAGAACTTGTTGAAGTTCTTCACCATTAAGCTCAATTCTTCATTGAAGTCTTGTTTCTCACTTGATGATGTAGGGGCTTCACATGAGGCTTTATAGGCACCACTTGATTTGTTGTGAAGTTCCTCTTTATCCTTAAGTGACATCTCATGAGCAACAATTCTTCCAATCACCTCCGTTGGCTTGAGATCTTTGTAATTTGGCATCATTTGGATCAATGTGCACACGGTATCATATTTTCCATCCAAGGCTCTTAGAATCTTCTTGATGTTGAATCTATCGGTCATCTCTTCACTTCCTAAGCCGGCAATCTCATTTGTGATGAGAGCAAGCCTAGAGTACATTTCAACGACACCTTCACCATCCTTCATCTTGAACTTGTCAAGTTGGCTTTGAAGCACATCCAACTTGGATTCCTTGACGGAGTCGGTTCCTTCGTGCATATCAATCAAAGTGTCCCAAATTTCCTTTGCATTCTCAAGACGGCTGATTTTGTTGAATTCTTCGGGGCACAATCCGTTGAAGAGAATATCACAAGCTTGAGCATTGTATTGCAACATCTTCAACTCATCCGCGGTAGCTTCACGGTTTGGTTCTCTCCCATCAAAGAAGTCACCTTGCAAGCCAACACACACAATAGCCCAAACGGCAGGGTTATGTCCAAGAATATGCATTTTCATTTTATGCTTCCAACTAGCAAAATTAGTACCATCAAAGTAAGGACCTCTACGATGATAATTTCCCTCGCTAGACGCCATACTCTGCTAGGTTGTGAAACCAAGGCTATGACCACCAAAGCTATGGAGATCAAAGCAAATGGATACCAAAGCTCTGATACCACTTGTAGGATCGAAAGTATGTCTAGAGGGGGGTGATTAGACTACTTGACCAAATAAAAACTTAACCTTTTCCCAATTTTAGTTCTTGGCAGATTTTAGCTATTTTAAGATAAGTCAAGCAATCATCACATAATTCAAGCAAGCATGCGAAGAGTATATTGGCAGCGGAAAGTAAAGCATGCAACTTGCAAGAATGTAAAGGGAAGGGTTTGGAGAATTCAAACGCAATTGGAGACATGGATGTTTTTCCCGTGGTTCGGATAGGTGGTGCTATCCTACATCCACGTTGATGGAGACTTCAACCCACAAACGGTAACGGTTGCGTGAGTCCACACAGGGCTCCACCCAAGGGTAACGGTTACGCGAGTCCACACAGGGCTCCACCCACGAAGGGTCCACGAAGAAGCAACCACCCACAAAGGGTCCACGAAGAAGCAACCTTGTCTATCCCACCATGGCCATCGCCCACACAGGACTTGCCTCACTAGCGGTAGATCTTCATGAAGTAGGCGATCTCCTTGCCCTTACAAACTCCTTGGTTCAACTCCACAATCTTGTCGGAGGCTACCAAGTGACACCTAGCCAATCTAGGAGACACCACTCTCCAAGAAGTAACAAATGGTGTGTAGGTAATGAACTCCTTGCTCTTGTGCTTCAAGTGATAGTCTCCCCAACACTCAACTCTCTCTCATAGGATTTGGATTTGGTGGAAAGAAGATTTGAGTGGAAAGCAACTTGGGAAGGCTAGAGATCAAGATTCATACGGTAGGAATGGAATGTCTTGGTCTCAACACATGAGTAGGTGGTTCTCTCTCAGAACATATGAGTTGGAATGGTGTATGTGTTCTGATAGCTCTCTTTATGAATGAAGAGGGGGTGGAGGGGTATATATAGCCTCCACACAAAATCCAACCGTTACACACAGTTTTCCAATCTCGGTGGGACCGAATCACAAACTCGGTCAGACCGAAAATGTAAACCTAGTGACCGTTAGAGATTTTCGGTGGGACTGACATGCAACTCGGTAGGACCGATATGGTTAGGGTTTGAGCATAACGTAATCTCGGTGAGACCGATTACACAAACTCGGTGAGACCGAATTTGGTAATTAGCTAACCAGAGAGTTGGTCAGGCAAACCCGGTGGGACCGATTTGCTCTTTCGGTGAGACCGAAAAGTTACAAAGGGGAAACACTGAATTTACATTGCAATCTCGGTGGGACCGATTCGCTCTTTCGGTGAGACCGAAAAGTTATGAAAGGGAAACAGAGAGTTTGCAACCCCATCTCGGTGAGACCGAGATCCCTATCGGTAGGACCGAATTGCTAGGGTTTGACAGTGGCTTATGACAAATGAAAACTCGGTGGCGCCGGATAGGAAGAATCGGTAGGACCGAGTTTGGCTTAGGGTTTAGGTCATATGTGGATATGGGAATGTAGTTGATGGTTTTGGAGCATATCACTAAGCACATGAAGCAAGAGGCTCAAGCAACACCTCATCCCTCCTTGATAGTATTGGCTTTTCCTAAAGACTCACTGTGATCTTGGATCACTAAAATATAAAATGAAGAGTCTTGAGCTTTTGAGCTTGAGCCAATCCTTTGTCCTTAGCATTTTGAGGGTTCCACTTTCACATCCATGCCATGCCAATCATTGAGCTTTCCTGAAATAATTATCTTGGAATAGCATTAGCTCAATGAGCTATATGTTGTTATGAATTACCAAAACCACCTAGGGATAGTTGCACTTTCAGTCTCGGCGCCAGTCTCGGTCTTAGTGTCGGTCTTAGTTTCAGCACCGGTCTCGATGTCGGTCTCAGTCTCAGCGCCGGTCTCAGTCTCAGTGCCGGTCTCAATGTTAGTCTCAGTCTCTGATGTGACAGGTGGACCCAGCAACATCAACTGTTGATCGTCGGCTTCCCTCAAAAATTCCTCTGCCGCTAGGTACACGTTGTCGCAGTCACCAGAACCCCATCCTTCATCGTTGCTAGCCATGTTTCCTACGATTAAATCTAGTCAATTAATTCTAGACCTAATAAAATGAATAATGACATCAAAAAGGCCTATGCTTTGCAGGAACATTCACTCCTTCCCGATGCGGCAAATCCCGGGCACTCGATATGTCCTAGTTTGTAGCACAATTCATGCCGAAATTCATGGAAAAATTTGGCATGAATTTTGCTAAAAAGTGGACAAATCGAGAACCTGAATTTTGACGGAATGGAAATGAATCAACATTCCGGCAAAACATAGGCCACTCGGCTTCATTCCCTGGAAACAACAAAGCATCTTCGGCACAATCGAAACATGTGCAAACACAATTGAGGAATTTGCATATATCTTGACCACTTCAATGCATCTCCTAGCATTTGACACTTCAGGAAAACCTACACAAATCTCATGCTCTCTCAAACTAAATTCAAAAACCAAATATAGATTATATTTAGTTAACTAATTAACTAAACTTTACTCTAAACTAAACCCTACTGCCCTAATTAACATCTAGTTAAACAAACTCAATTCAAAAACTAAAGCCTACTGAATTAATTAACATCTACATTATCTACTACTTAACATCTATCATGACCCTAACTAAAAAACATCTACTATTAACCATACTGCCCTAGTTAACTAGTACCATCACTACTACTAATTAACATCTACTACTACTAAAAATCATTATCTATGAACCCTAGTACTAATTAACATCTACTACTACTGCTAATTAACATGGCAAAGGA
>NC_041386.1:379107899-379116418 GCF_002162155.2 Triticum dicoccoides
GCGATGGAGGTAGGGCCGGCTCGGGCGGGCTTAGGATCAGGAGGCGGCGGTCCTGGCAGGCTCGGGCAGCGACAGTGAGGTCGAGGACGGCGGTGGTGAGGTCAAGGGCGGCGAAGGTGAGGTCGAGAGCGGCGGCAGTGAGGGCATGCTTGGGCTCGGGCGGCGGCAGTGAGGTTAGGCTCGGGCTCGGGCGGCGGCAACAGAGGAGGTAGGGGAAGAGGGGGGAGAGGGGGGAAAGGAGGACTTAGCAAAATTTTGAGCCCGCGGGTGGTTAAGTCGAACTAGCAGTAGCGCTTTTTCTGAAACACACTGTAGCTAAGTTAGCTATAGCGCGTTTTAGCAAAACATGCTACTGCTATAGGCAGCGGTTATTTCTTTCGTTTATCCTTACATTTTCTTTTTTTCATTTCTTTGTTTCCTACTTCTTTCATTTTCATTTAATTTTCTATTTTTTTTCATTTTTCTTTTCTTTGTTAGCAGTAGCGCTCTACGCGGGAAACGCGCTGCAACAACGACCATAGTGGTAGCATGCTTTGCGCGGACCCGCTACTACTATTCCTAGCCTACCGCCAACACGGTGGGATTTATAGTGGTTGCGCTTTTTGCTGCACACGCAGTACTGCTATAGTTGTAGCTATAGCGCGCTTTCCTGGAACATGCTACTACAAAGTTGTAGTAGCGCCCTATTTTAACCAGCGCTACTGCTATACCTCTGTGTATAGGCTTTTCCGTAGTAGTGCTAGTGTACTTTAGACCCGCACAATACCAGTTTGAATGACTATTTGCTTGTTTTAAAATGTTATGCCTCATTCAGTTAACACACCTTTCCACTTCTTGTTTTTCTTAACTAGCGTGCTTAAGCCTGCACACTCAAGCTATCATTAGTAGATTATGTTATCTACCATGGATATATCTGGTTGATGTTTAGCCTGTTGTGCTTATCTGCCTTTATATGTACTCATACAGGACAATATTGAGAATAGTTGTAGCGCCCAAGATGCGATTCTATCCCAATAACGTGATGAAATCATGATTGGGGCACAACCGCATTTCGAGCGCATAGCAAGGTGGATATCATTACAACATACCATGTACTGAATAGATGAGAGTACAAGATAAAGGCTTACACTCGCCACAACATTCATACAACTATACATCAATACATTACCTGAATAGATGAGAGTACAAGAAGAAGCAGAAGAACTCCAAATCAAGAAAGCATCGCACTCGCGTCTGATCATTGCATTACCTATACCTGTAACTGTTGTTGTAGTAATCTGTGAGCCACGAGGACTCAGCAATCCCATTACCATGGGTATCAAGACTAGCAAAGCTTAAAGGGTATGGAAGGGGTAAATTGGTGAGGTTGTAGCAAGCGACTAAGGAATGTATGGTGGCTAACTTACGAGTACAAGAATAAGATGAGAAAGTATGCAAACGGTCGCAATCTAGTAATGATCAAGAAATGATCCTGAACTACCTACGTTCAAACATAACCCCACCGTGTTCTCTTCTCGAACTCACTAGAAAAGAGACAGTCACGGTTACGCACGCGGTTGGTGTATGTTAATTGTGTTCACTTCAAGTTCACTACAACCGGATATTAATAAATTCCAATTTGCCACGTAACTGCGGGCACGGCTCTCGAAAGTTTAATCCTGCAGGGGTGTCCCAACTTAGCCCATGACAAGCTCACGATCCACAGAGACAATCCTACATCGCGGGACATTTGACCAGACTCGGGATCCCGATGCACAAGACATTTCGACAATGGTAAAACAAAGCGAGCAAGACCACCCGGTGCGTCGATACCCCGATTGGAGCCACGCGTATCTCGTTCTCAGGACAACACCGTCTATGCATAGTGGAAGATAGCAAAAAGACCTCGAGTTTCCCTGAGGTGGCACCGCCGACTGCTAGGTAGGTGGACCAACACTCATGTGGAGCACTGGCCCGGGGGGTTGATTAAGAGACCTCGGGTGCTAGCTGATCCCTATGCAAGTTTTAGTTGTTATTAAGCAAATGGTAAAACCAATGTTGGGCCTTCCTGGAAGAGTTTTATTCAAAGTGAACTGTCAAGAGGGGCCCATAAACCCTCACCGTGTTAGGAACTGTGATGGCAATGCGAGCGCAAACGAGTAGCAAGGATGAAGCATTTGAGATATTCAAGACAACTGTATGCATCAAGGATCCCTATCCCCAACGGTTTTTGGGTCACGTGGGAAGGACCCCCTATCACCCACACTCCCTTGGCGACGGTTCCAAATGCCATCACGGAAAGGGGTTAAAAACCGTTTGTATAGCACCGATGCACATCAGTGTTGGTCTGTGAAGAAATTGACACCTAACTGTCTAGAGAGTTTTCTGCTCCCAAGAGTAATAGGCGGAGCGTAATAAACTTAGATTCCAGTGATGCTGAACCACTATCTAATTCTTCGGCTATAGATTTTTTCTCTTAGTGGATCTTAAACTCAAATCGCTCAAAGAGGGGGTTGCTCAACAATCTTCTCAGAAATCAAACGGAGCAGCCATCGGACAAAGCCGGCGTGGGGTGTCCATTTATAGTCGCAACTTTCCTAGATGGGAAATGACCATTTTGGACACAAGGTCCAGCCAATGGCCAATTGACAATGTACACAACTGTCGGATTTTTGAGCAACTCTAACATTACTTGAGGAACAAGTAATGCTAACTCCTAGGTCCGAAGCAAATCTCTCGTAGCGCAGAAGATCATAGTCTCTTGCTGGCAAGTATTTGCTCGGAGCACAAAGAGATTTCTCTCACAGCTTTTATATGTTTGGGTTTAGCATCAAATAACCAAAGCTTCAAAATTATATGCCCCTCCTAATAGTATGGTTGTCCTATGACTCAATGAAAGAAGAAGAACAATGAAATAAATGCTTCGTCTTCACTTCATCTTCAGTCTATCTTGATCATAGTCATTTTTCTTCGAACAATCACCGAACCAATTGCTTAGACTTCAGCAAGTTTTAGGGGTCACTCTCATTAGCTTTATCTTCGGTGATAACCTTCGGTGCTATGCAAGGAGATTATCTTCATCGTTTTCATCCAACTTGATTACTCCAGGGACCTGTTACTCTGTGTGCACTCGCAAACACATAAGTCCCAAGCTGTTTATGTCAACAAACTCCAAAACATAAGGGGCCTATCATTGCATTAACATTCTTCCCCTTTCTGGACGGTTGTTGACAAAACAGATAATCATCGAAGTGAAGATAGATAAGTAAATTGTAAATCGAAGAAGAGTGAACTTGCGTTACTTCACTCGATGATGAAATATACTCCCTGTAACACCCTCGATGCGGCTATATCTCCCACGTGTCGAAGCACGACTTAGAGGCATAACCGCATTGAAAGCAATGTCGCAAGTGAGGTAATCTTCACAATAACCCATGTAATAAATAAGGGAAAAGATACATAGTTGGCTTACACTCGCCACGTCACACAAATAGCATAAATATCATAAAATTCATCCAGTTACACTCAAGGTCCGACTACGGAACCAAAATGAAGATAAACCCCAAATGCAACAATGTCCTCGATCGCCCCAACTGGGCACCACTACTGATCGTCTGGAAAGGAAACGTAGTATCGTCCTGAGTCCTCATCGAACTCCTACTTGCGCTCAGTCGAATCACCTGGAGCGGTATCATTGGTCCCTCCATCTGGTTTTGGAAGTAATCTGTGAGTCAGGGGGACTCAGCAATCTCACACCCTCGCGATCAAGACTATTTAAGCTTATAGGAAGGGTAAAAGTTGTAAGGTGGAGCTGCAGCAAGCGACTAGCATATTTGGTGGCTAACATATGCAAAAGAGAGCGAGAAGAGAAGGCAAAGGCACGGTCGATGAAATATGATCAAGAAGTGATCCTAGAACAACCTACGATCAAGCATAACCCGAGACCGTGTTCTCTTCCCGGACTCCGCCAAAAAGAGACCATCACGGCCACACACTCTGTTGATACATTTTCATTAAGTTAAGTTTCAGGTTTTCTACAACCGGACATTAACAAATTCCCATCTGCCCATAACCGCGGGCACGGCTTTCGAGAGTTCAAATCCCTGCAGGGGTGTCCCAACTTAGCCCATCACAAGCTCTCACGGTCAACGAAGGATATTCCTTCTCCCAAGGCAATCCGATCAGACTCGGAATCCCGGTTACAAGACATCTCGGCAATGGTAAAACTAAACCAGCAAAGCCACCCGAATGTGCCGACAAATCCCGATAGGAGCTGCACATATCTCGTTCTTAGGGCACACCGGATTGTCCAAACTTCCGGTAGGCCAGCCCAGAGTTGCGCCTTGTGGCCACCGGTGGCTGACAGGTTGGACCAACACTCAGAGGAGCACTGGCCCGGGGGTTTAAATAAAGATGACCCTTGAGTCCGTGGAACCCAAGGGAAAAGGAGGCTAGGTGGCAAAAGGTAAAACCAATGTTGGGCATTGCTGGAGGAGTTTTATTCAAGGCGAACTGTCAAGGGGTTCCCATTATAACCCAACCGTGTAAGGAACACAAAATCAAGGAACATAACACTGGTATGGCGGAAACTAGGGCGGCAAGAGTGGAAGAAAACACCAGGCATAAGGCCGAGCCTTCCACCCTTTACCAAGTATATAGGTGCATTAAAAATAGACAAGATATAATAATGATATCCCAACAATAAACATGTTCCAACAAGGAACAAACTCCAATCTTCACATGCAACTAGCAACGCTATAAGAGGGGCTGAGCAAAGCGCTAACATAGCCAAACAATGGTTTGCTAGGACAAGGTGGGTTAGAGGTTTGACATGGCAATATGGGAGGCATGATAAGCAAGTGGTAGGTATCATAGCATAGGCATAGCAAAAGAACGAGCATCTAGCAAGCAAAGATAGAAGTGATTTCGAGGGTATGGTCATCTTGCCTGCAAAGTTCTCCGAGTTGACTTGATCCTCGTAAGCGTACTCAATGGGCTCCTCGATCACGTACTCGTCTCCCGGCTCTACCCAAGCAAGAACAACAAGCAAAGGGAGACACAATCAACCACGTGCAATGCACAAACAACATGATGCAAAACATGTCATGATATGCGAGATGCGATATGCGATGCATATGCATGATTTGGAAAGGAATGATTGAACCTGGCCTGTCGAGGATATACCCCGCGGTATGACCCGGCCGGAACTACGACCCGGCCGGACTTGGCGGCTCACAGAGACCCGGCGAGTATCTGGTGACTTACTGATGACCCCAATGGCGGGTCAGATGGATGACAAGGCCCAAGGCTCAGAAGGCCGGTTCATGTGATGGTGGGGCGGCTTAAGAGGACGACATAAGGAGTATTTTCGTGCAAAGGAAGCAAGATCAGTACTCCACTTCTAATAGAGTAATCCTAATCCTACTCGGACTAGTCATGTAACCCGCCCCTTCAACTTATATAAAGAGGGGCAGGGCTCCCCAAAAGGGAGACAAGAAACAATCTCTAACAATCTCTAGGGCTTATGCGGTGACTCTCTCATGAGCATAATGAGATCTAGCCACAAACAGCATGTAGGGGTATTCCGGATGATGTTTCCCTGGGCCTGAAGCTATCTAAATCCTTGTCTTGTGTTGCGTCTCTCGATTCCGCTCGACCTCTCTGAAGCTACTACAAAGATGCGTTGGCCTCACGACTAAGTCCTCACACTAGGACATCTTCCGTGATAATTCCACGACAGCTGGCGCCCACCGTGGGGCTGGCAGACGGTGGTATTGAGTTCTTGAAGGGTCTTTTCTAGGGTTTGAGAAGTTTGCAATTGTCGGGCTCAACAGGAGCTGGCGCGGAAACATTCACATCAACTATGGGTTCATCAGTCAAGGTTGACGAAGTATCGTACAGCGGCGGATACAAGATTGAGATTGATTTAGGGTAGCGTATTGTGCGATCGCCAGACACGCCGTGATGGTCTGCCGAGTCCGATTGCAAGACAAAGGCTTTTCCGTGGTGTCAGCCTTGCACGATTTTCCCTAAAGCACTATAAGTCCAGAGGAATTTTACAGTGACGGGGCAGGCAGAACCAAAGGCGTTTTTCTGGCTATTATTTTTTATTTATGTGAGAAGACAAGGTTGACCTATTAGATCAAAGGAGGAAATTTCCATGTGAGAACTGATGATCATGGTGTACATTTGGAGTCAAGTTAATCCCGCCGAGAAAGAAAAGTCATGGTATATCCGAGTTGCATCAACACGAGTCCCGACGGCAAGGCAATCAGTACTGCTACTAGTATTATTAGATTAGGATTCCGCCGCCGCCGCTCGTTGAGCCTGGCAAGAGCAACGAAGGAACAAGTGCCAAACTAGATACGGTCATGGCCTGAACTACTGCTTGTACAGCTCTGCCTTCGAGCCGTCTGCGGCTTCAGCGACCTTGCCTCCGTTCCCGAGTCGCCCATCTGCAGTTCCAACCGATTGCCTCACCTCGCTGGACATGCATCCGCAGCTGCGGGTTGGCCTCGCTAGGCGCGCCTGAACACCTACGGTCTCGCGTCCCGCTGCCATTCTGTTGTGGCCCGTCTGCAAGGCACTTGTCTCAACTGCAGCGAGAGAGCCGCCAGCCCATGTCACCCAGTCCTTGCCCTTGCCGCCTGTGAGGAACGAAGAGAAGGTTGACCAGCCGTCGCCTCATCAACTCGTCGCCCGCCGCCGACGAGCCGCCGAGTCAGAAGGAATTAGGATTACACCGCCATCGTGCGGCTTATTTCGTGGATTCTGAGTCGCCGAGATCAACAGATGTGTCCGAATCAATCTCGCCGGCACCACTTGCCTCCGGTTCTCTTGTCGAATCACCCTTGCAGAGGCAAATCGCCGCATCTACCGTGGTTCCACCATGGTCACCGCTTCGTCAAGTAACCTTTACTCGCCAAGTCGCCGTCTCACAAACCTTCTCTGCCCCGGGTTCGTATAATCATCAGATCTACAACTCGGCTTCGATTACAACGACCCGGAGGACTCGGTTTCGCTTTGGTTTACCACGCCATCCCGCGTTGGCCTTTGCGGGTCTCCACCTCGATTGCCACTTCGGTTTCTGCCAAGTCGCCGACCCCTGTAGTGGTTCGCCGGTTCAGTGCCTCCTCAAGCCGACGTTTCACCTTGCCACCCCTGGGGTTCGTTTCGCTATTGTGGGCTTGTTATACGTCAAGATGCCGGAGGAAGAGATCAACATGAACGGACTCGTCTCCGCCTTCCTTTCCGCGTTCGAGCCGCTTCCATTGAGCCGCCACGGCCTTCCCTTATCGTCGAGCTGCCCTGGCTGCGCTCTGACTCTGCCATGGCCAAGCCACGCGCTCTGGCTCGGTCAGTCGGCCGCCTCGCCGGTTCAGAGCCACCGCCACCTTGGCTTGCCTTTTACACAACCTTCGCCTCCAAGATGAGCCGTACGCCAAACTGCCATCAACTTTGCTTGAGTGCTGAGCCAGCCACTACCATAAACAGCTGCCGTGGCCTCTGTCCGCCTTGCCTCTCGCGCGTCAAGCCGCCACGGTTTTTGCAGCAGGAGAGCTGCCGTTGCGGCGGGAGAGCCGCCTCTGCTGACCGCCGTTACCTCTGAGCCGCCCCTGTATAGGCCGAGTCACCGGGCGCCGCCGTCCTCTTCCTCCGCTCCTGAGTCGCCGCACCACTTTTAGTATGAGCCGATCTCACACGGGCCTAGCGGTGAGTCATGGGCCTTCGTCGGCGTGCCTCCGCTACCAAGCCGCCTCGCCAGGCCAAGTCGCCACCGCATCACGCCGCTTCCGGTTCCAACCAGGCACCTGTGCGCTTATTTCCCGCGTCTCTGCACCGCCGAGTGCCTCCGCTCCTGCCATAGGTTGTTCTGCTTCAAGTCGTTTTGCTTCTGTGGTTCAACTCGCCTCTACTCGTCTCTAAGCCGCCGTCTTGCTTCAGCCACCCGTATCTGTAGTTTTTCTTGGACGATTGGAGCTGTTGATACACTGTTGCCAACACCATGGGAACGAAAACGATGTTCTCATTTACGGGAGACAATTCAAGTCATTTCTTGATGCCTGTCCAAATACATTCAGTGATCTTGCGAGATTCAAAGCTAGAAAATTTGAAGACAAGGTGTATCAACGAGCTTCCCTGAATTTTTTAGTATATGCAAGGGCTTTTGGTTTCAGTATAAGATTGTGAATTGGTCGCCCTGGAAGACATATACCAATGGCTGAATACTGTAAGCACGCGGCATGGAAGTGCATATCAACTTATGGCAGAAAAACAGCCAGTCGGCCACGCCTGCGAACATATTGGACATGGGAATCAACTTACGGCAGGAATATTTTGCCAAGATGCTACCTGGAGAGCTGATGATAGCATGCATACAACCGGGTGCTAGTAGTACTTGTGACAAGGCTTCGCGTGAAGAGCCTAAATAAATTAAAAAAAGTACTGGCATGCATGTGCACTGCGTACATGTTACGTGGAGCTAAAACAGGGGGGGCAACTATTACTTCGTCCTCAAGTGCTGCTTCTCACGAAGAGGT
>NC_041386.1:379116702-379163497 GCF_002162155.2 Triticum dicoccoides
AAATACTGGTGACCCATATATTTCAGTTAACTTCTACCCTGCGTACGGATCATCTGTCGTCCGGATAAATCAGGTGATATCTATCCAAGTTTATTTTCTCAAACATATTGTTTTCATCAAAGAACAATTACTTGGTCTTCTAATATTTTCGCAGGACCATTATTCATTACAAATGTGTCGCAAAGGGGCATGTGCCAACATTATTTTCTCGATAGCGCTTGTCCGTGTCGTACTGCTCGACGAATAGCTTCACCATGGTGATCATCAACCTCGTGGTGGATAATTTCTGGCTTAGCATATCAGGTGAAATCCATCCAGTATATTTTTATATTATATATTGTTTTTCTTTCAAAGAGCAATTACTCTAGCTTGCAAGTTTTCCAATGCAGGACAAGTTATATCACTGAGCTGTTAACTGACTCATACCGATTTATATCACGGTCTGGAGAATCTCAAAACAACTCCTCGAGTCGCCTTGAGACTTGGGGGCTACGATAACATGACTTAGTAAATAATTGCGAGTTTAAAGCAGATTCAAGAACTCCGGGTCATTGGAGGGAAAAATAACTCGGCCCCGGAGACTACTGCTATATTGATAAGAATTTAAAGGCCGCCAAAAAATTTCCGGTCCAAAGTGAAGAATGCCGGTTCAAAATACGGCTCAAGGTAAACCTGCGTCCCACAAAGCTTTGAAGCTCTCAATATCCGGTTTGAAATTCCGGTTTAAGAAGAATTCATTTGTCGCAAGTTCGAGTTTTCAGAAAAAATTACAGGGACCAAAGAGAGTTTGTTGCACAGCACAACTCAAACATAGGCACCCGGCAAGCACAACTCAGAAATATATCACTTGGGGGCTTCCGGCTTATTGAGCTAAGCTATGATTATCCTTTGATCTGGCTCATAGCCACAGTTACAGGTCATTTGGGGGCTTCCTCTTCAAACATAGGTCGTATTCGAACCAAAGAGAACATAGATGTCGGTACCCTCTTGATCTGCACAATGCCAAACTCACTAGGGGGCTTCTTGATCGTATTCGAATCATAGCTTGACCCTTTTGGGTCCGACTTGGATCGTATTCGAATCAGGGTCGTTAAAAACCTCTCAAGGCCATTTGGGGGCTTCCTGTTCAAACATAGGTCGTATTCGAACCAAAGAGAACATAGCTGTCGGTACCCTCTTAATCAGCGCAACGCCAAAGCCACTGGGCTACATGATCGTATTCGAATCCTAGATTAACCCCTTTGGAACGGTTTACTGATCGTATTCGAATAAGAAGTCTCGATTTTTCTTTCTATTTGGCTTAAGTTTTTTTTGAAAACAATTTTTAATTTTGTCTTGAGACTTTTTTGATCATATCTGAAGCATATATGAGTGGTTTCAATTTAACCCGGCTTGACTTTGGACGATAAGTCGCCAGTATATGACAATCATAAACATTTGGAAATTTTGGCTTCTAAAGATTGGGTCATCACCCTTACTGCACAGGTATCATAAGCCAGCAGTACAATTCAATATGACAGGATTTGCAGAACTATGACTTATATAAATGCTTAAGTCCAAGCTCATCATTAAAAATGATGCTACAAAATGATTATCCGTTCTGGATTTTCTCAAAGGCTGTAAGCCGCCTGGTTATAAAAATTCCGGCTTACAATTGAGGTGTATTAAATCGCCATCGGCCAAGAGCCGCCGGGTATTTAAACTCCGGATTTACATGTCAACAGATAAGGTATTCAAAGTCACTTTGGCGCAATGGCTATTATTTTACCAATGGATATGGTTTATTCTACAATGGAATGAATAGTCCCGAGTCGCTGCAGGCTTACGGCCGGACACTTGGGGGCTACATTATTCAAACTGAGACTACATCAAATATGCAAGTTTCATGTCGCTGCAAGCATGCACCATGACACTTGGGGGCTAATGCAAAGTCATTTTTTGCTCACTTTATTGAAGACCCGACTAATCACATTGTAATGAGCCGGCCCTTGGGGGCTACCAATTGCTCATGTAAAAAAATCAAGGTACACAAGCCTCAGCCCATTTATTTGAAAGATCCACTACTCAGTTGGTAGAGTACAAAGATTTTAACCTTATGGACGTGGGTTCAAGCCCCATGGTGGAGATTACATCATATGATGTTGTTATCAATGATCATATTTACAAAGTCCCTCCTCATTATTGCATAATGATCCGGCCCTTGGGGGCTACACTGGTTGAAGTTTTTATGAGCATAAGGCAATTACAAGTCCCAGGTTGGCGCAAGCATGACAACCCGACACTTGGGGTCTACAGGTGATATGCATATAAGGGAGAAAAAACCTTCAAATTCTCAGTTTTGAGCAGACCAGATTGACCCGGTGTCTGCAACAATCATGATCCGGTGTCAGCAACAATTATGACTCGGCATCATCTATTTATAACCCGGCAGTTTTGGTAATCATAAAATTGGCATGTTTCTACATCTTCAAGCCGGCTGAATATCAGATGAGTATTTCAAAGACCAAAATTTTCAAACTGGCACTTTGGAAGCTGACTCAAGTGGATTATTTCTTATAATATTTCTCTACAAGAGACCAATGTCAGCAAATTGACTCTGAAGCTGGCCTATTGACCCGGACTTTTTAAAAGAAGTATTTGGATTTTTTGCATTGACAAAGTAGAAACATATCTCCTAAAGAAGATTTGCTATGAGATCATGGACATGTACATATCAACAAGGAAATGACAAGGACTTAACGTTGATCAAGTGCCGGCTCAGAAGAACCTTGGACTCGGCGTATAATCTATCAAAGTTGGTCTTGATTTTCAGGATCAGTTTAACATGGATAAATCCAAATTAAACTGGGGGCTAATGTCGGGGATATACCCCGCGATATGACCCGGCCGGACTTGGCGGCTCACAGAGACCCGACGAGTATCTGGTGACTTACTGATGACCCCAACGACGGGTCAGATGGATGACAAGGCCCAAGGCCCAGAAGGCCGGTTCATGTGATGGTGGGCCGGCTTAAGAGGAAGACATAAGGAGTATTCTCCTACAAAGGAAGCAAGACTAGGACTCCACTTGTAATAGAGTAATCCTAATCCTACTAGGACTAGTCATGTAACCCGCCCCTTGAACTTATATAAAGAGGGGCAGGGCTCCCCAAAAGGGAGACAAGAAACAATCTCTAACAATCTCTAGAGCTAGACACAAAGGGGGAGCCGGCTTATGCGACGACTCTCTCATGAGCAATGAGATCTAGCCACAAACAGCATGTAGGGCTATTCCGGATGATGTTAACCGGGGCCTGAAGCTGTCTAAATCCTTGTCTTGTGTTGCGTCTCTCGATTCCGCTCAACCCCTCTGAAGCTACTACAAACATGCGTTGGCCTCATGACTAAGTCCTCACACTAGGACATCTGCCGTGACAATTCCACGACATGGCCTCAACTTGGAAAACCAAGAGTGCCACTGGAAAGGTGAGTTGATTTCGGTCGAAATCGATATAAAGACCACCGGAATCGGATGCATGGTTTGGAAATGACAAGCAAAACAAATATGGCACCGGTCTGCGATTAACAGCATAGACCATCTAAATGCATCAAGAAAAACAAGCTACTACACTCTACCATAGCAACAAAATACATGGCAGGGATCCACTCACGATGCTTAACAAAATATGAACACTTAGCTACGGCTAATTCACTCAATAGCAATCTCAAACAAGCATGGCAAAAGTGCAAAAGATTACAGGTTACAGACTTAGCGAAATTAACATGTCAGGAATTTAGCATCAGGAAGCAAAGTTTAGAGCAAGGTAACAATATGATACAGGAACATATCATGGCAAAGCAAGGCACATCATGAAGCTACTCAAAGTACACAACAAAATTCCCTTACTGACCATAAGCCAAAAGGGATTAGAAAATACAATGGCATGCATGTGAACATAGCAATTATCATAAACAGATTCAGACTTAGTGAAAAACTGGAACATGGCAAAACAGATATCAAGTAGGCATGTTTACGAGCTCCATGCACTCCCCACAAAGCAAAACATGAGAAACTAAGCATACACCCAGCAAGTAGGCATGGCATAGAAGCTAGACATGGCAAAACAACAACATAACATGCACAGATCAATAACAACAAGCTCGGCAAAATTGCTAAACATGTTAACAATCTGCCAGGAACATTTTATAGCAAAAGTAGAGCTCGATTGACTCAAGTTAGGTTGCTCCATAAATGCAAAAAAAAATATGGATGGATATAGCACCACAATATCTACAAAACATCCTTAATGATCATGCTCAAAAGAGGCACGGATCACTTGGTAGCAACATGAACACATGGCATAAAAATTACAGCAGGAAAATGACTTAGTGAAATTGTAAGTCCCTGAAATCAGCAACATTAAGTAAGATACTTTGCATGCTTGTGCTAGTCACCACAGAGATCACAAAAATACATGGCATACACCCCTGTAAAGATGGCATATCATACTTCAAAACACATGTAGAGCTCAAAATCATAGCATGCACACATTAATCATGGCAAAAATGACAAACATGCATTTGCTGATATGAATCTGAAACTAACATCACATAGCCCTCTTACAACAGCATTTCGGGCATCAAGATGAGCTCAAATGAAACTGATGCAATGAGATGAAATGGAGTACTCGTCGAGACGAACATTTTGATATGCTACACGCACGAATCGGAGCAACAGTGATGAAGTTATGACATGCCAAAGTATGCAAAAACATTACTGGGAGGAGGCAAAACTCAACCCGAGATTAGGGTTTCAGATCCAGATCCAATTGAGCATTGTAGTTGCACGGGATACGAGGATGGTCGGCGCCGGAGTCGAGGTCGCCGTACTTGGCGCTCGCCGGAGAAGAGTAGGGCGTCACCGGAATCGTCGGGGATCGCCGGAGTCATGGAAGGAGGCGGTGGAGGAAGCGGTCGGCGGCCTCGGGCAGCGCGGGCAGAGCCGGGCCACGGCACGGGGCATCGTCGGCGACGAGGTGGAGCAGGGCGGTGCCGGCGGACTTGGGCGGCACGACGAGGGAAGAAGATGGCGGCGCGGGGGCTGCGGGGCGTGGCCCGGATCGGCGGCGGGGAGGGCCGCGGTTGGGCTTCCCGGGCCGGCGGCGGGGAAGATGCGGCCGGGCCAACCGCGTTGTGACACGTGGCGGCGGCGGGGCAAGTTGGATGTGTCCGTCTGGACGGAATTTTGTCCGGCGGCGCGTGGAGAGGGAGGGGTCTAGGGTTTCGTCCGGATTTGGAATGGGGGGTCTTTATATAGGGGTAGAGGGAGCTAGGAGGCTCCAAATTGAGCACGGTTTGCGGCCACGCGATCGTGATCGAACGACCTAGGTGATGGAGGAGGTTTTGGTGGGTTTTGGGCCAGTTTGGAAGGGTGTTGGGCTGCAACACACACGAGGCCTTTTCGGTCCCTCGGTTAACCGTTGGTGTATCAAACGAAGTCCAAATGACACGAAACTTGACAGACGGTCTACCGGTAGTAAACCAAGGCTGCATGACAAGTCTCGGTCCAATCCGAAAATGTTTAACACCCGCACACGAAAAGAGGTAGAAAGGGACACTAGAGGACATAGGAGTGCCGGAATGCAAAACGGACAATGGGGAAAATGCTCGGATGCATGAAACGAACACGAATGCAAATGAGATGCACATGATGACATGATATGAGATGCATGACAAAGAAAAAAGCACACGGAGACAAAAACCCGACAACAAGGAAATATCATAACTTAGTGCCGGAAATGGCAAGAGTTGGAATACAATTATGGCAGGTTACATACGGGGTATTACAACACTCCACCACTACGAAAGGATCTCGTCCCGAGATCTAGGATTGGAAAAACTCCAGGTACTCAGAATGGAGGTGATCCTCACGTTCCCAGGTGGCTTCACGGTCGGAATGATGTGACCACTTGAATTTCAGGAATTTGATTGACTTGTTGCGAGTCTGGCGCTCAGTTTCTTCAAGAATAGCAACGGGGTGCTCACGATAAGAGAGGTCTTCTTAGAGATCAATCTCTTCAAAGTTGACAGTGCAGTCAGGAGTCCTGAAACACTTGCGGAGTTGAGACACGTGAAACACATCGTGCACATTTGCAAAGTTGGAGGGAAGCTCAAGTTGATAGGCGAGATCGCCTCTTTTGCTGATGATCTTGAAAGGACCCACGTATCTAGGGGCAAGCTTCCCTTTGATATCGAAGCGACGAGTACCTTTCATGGGAGAGACGCGGAGGTAGACATGGTCTCCGATGTCGAAAGCCAAGTCACGATGCTTGCTATCATAGTAACTCTTCTGGTGCGATTGCGCGGCTTTGAGATTATCACGAATGACTTGGCACATTTCTTCAGCCTCTGTGATCAAGTCATTTCCGAGAAGTTGACGTTCACCAGTCTCTGACCAGTTAGGAGGAGTAAGACACTTCCAGCCACATATAATTTCGAATGGAGCCTTGCCCGAACTCGCTAGGAAGCTGTTGTTTTAGGAGAACTCGACATATGGAAGACAATCTTCCCACTTCATACCGAAGGAGATGACGCAAGCCCTGAGCATATCTTCAAGAATTTGATTTACTCGCTCGACTTGGCCACTGGTTTGAGGATGAAAAGCTGTGCTGAAGCGAATGTTGGTGCCCATGGCCTTCTGAAAAGAATCCCTAAACTTGGAGGTAAAGATGCTGCCACGATCTAAAGATATCAACTGCGGAATGCCGTACAGAGAGACAATCCTGGAGGTATATAGTTCTGCCAACTGAGCTGCTGTGATAGATTATTTGATAGGAAGAAAATGAGCCACTTTAGTGAGTTTGTCGATGACAACGAAGATAGCATCATTGCCACGCTTGGACTTTGGAAATCCAGTCACGAAGTCCATCTCAATATGGTCAAACTTCCATTTTGGGATGGCAAGAGGTTGGAGGAGACCAGCTGGTTGTTGGTGTTCTGCTTTCACTCTTCTGCAGACATCACATTCATTCACGAACTGAGCAATCTCGCGCTTCATTCGAGTCCACCAATATGATTGCTTGAGGTCATGGTACATCTTTGTACTTCCAGGGTGGATAGAGAGGAGTGAATTGTGAGCCTCATTCATAATGACTTTACGAAGGTCACCTTTAGGCACAACAATGCGATCCTCGAAGAATAGAGTATCCTTGTCATCAAGGCGATAGCACTTGTACTTGGGTTTACTCTTCGCAATCCCAATCTTCACCTTCTTCACCATAGCATCAAGAAGTTGAGCCTCACGAATTTGATCTTCCAATGTAGGAGAGACTTGGAGGTTGGCAAGAAATCCTTGAGGAACAACTTGTAGATTGAGTTTCCGGAAAGCTTCACAAAGCTCTGGTTGGTAAGGCTTGAGAATCAGACTGTTGCAGTAAGCCTTCCTGCTCAATGCATCATCAATTACATTGGCCTTGCCTGGAGTATATTCGATACTCAGATTATACTCTTGAATCATTTCGACCCAGCGAGTCTGCCTGAGGTTGAGGTTTGGCTGAGGGAAGATGTACTTGGGACTCTTGTGATCAGTGAAGATGTCCACTTTTCTTCCCAACAAGAGATGTCTCCAAGTTAAAAGATCATGGACAACTGCCGCCAACTCGAGGTCGTGAGTGGGGTAGTTCTTTTCGTTGGGCTTCAACTGGCGAGAGGTATAGGCCACAACTTTCTTCTCTTGCATCAACACTGCACCAAGACCTTGAAGGGAAGCATCACAGAAGACCTCGAACGGTTTGGATTCATCAGGAGGAGTCAAAACTGGAGCAGTGACTAACTTCTCTTTCAGGGTGTTGAAAGCGATGTCACATTCAGGAGACCAGACATACTTCACATGCTTCTGGAGAAGGTTGGAAAGAGGCTTCGCGATCTTAGAGAAGTTCTCAATGAACCTTCGACAATAGCTTGCGAGCCCAAGGAAGCTACGGAGTTGCTTCACATTCTTAGGTGGTTCCCAATTCACAATTGTTGACACCTTCTCAGGATTTACCGTTATGCCCTTGGCGGAAATGATATGCCCAAGGTAGAGAACCTCATCGAGCCAAAACTCGCACTTTGAAAACTTCTCATAGAACTGATGTTCTCTGAGTTTATCCAGCACCAAACGCAAATGCTTGGCATGATCCTCCTTGTTCTCGGAAAATACCAAAATGTCATCGAGGTAGACCAAGACGAAGTCATTTGTGTAGGCGTTGAAGATGAAATTCATCATGCGAGAGAATGTTGGAGGGATGTTGACGAGGCCGAAAGACATGACAGTGTATTCATATGAACCATAGCTTATTCTAAATGCTACCTTGGGGATATCTTCTTCACGAATGCGAATCTGACGATAGCCCATACGGAGATCGAGCTTGGAGAATACTTGAGCACATTTGAGTTGTTCAAACAGCTCATTGATGTTGGAAAGTGGGTACTTGTTCTTTATGGTCTTCTTGTTCAATGGACGGTAGTTGACATAAAGTCTGTCCATTCCATCCTTCTTCTTCACAAAAAGAACACCACAACCTCATGGAGAAGAACTTGGTCGGATGAGACCCATATGCTCTTGAATATCGAGTTGCTTCTTCAGCTCCTTCAACTCTTCAGGTCCAAGCTTGTAAGGATGTTTGCAAACAGGTTCCGTGCCAGGCTCAAGATCGATGACGAATTCAACTGGCCGGTGCGGAGGCATTCCTGGAAGCTCTTCTGGAAAGACGTCTTGATATTCGCAAATGACTGTAATTTGAGAGATGGCATCCAGCTCGCCCTTCTCATTGAGAGAAAACAGTCGAATGGTGTCATCCCGAGCGGTAAACACGATTACATCCTCAGACGAATGTGTCAATTGAATCTGCCTGGCAGCACAATCAAGCTGAGCCTTGTGCTTAGAAAGACAATCCATTCCAAGAATAAGATCAATGTCCGAGTTACCAAGGACCATTGGAGAAGACAGAAACTTATAGTCACCCAACGTGATAGAAACTTCCGGAACCACGTAGCTTGCGTGCAAGCACTTGCTCGGAGAGACAACTGCTAACGGTCTATGCATATCTTGGAAAGCCAACTCATGCTTAGAAGCAAATGGTCTCGAGATGAAACAATGCGAGGCACCAGTGTCAAAAAGAACTTTTGTAGGAACATCGTTAACAGGAAGGTTTCCCATAATCACATCTGACGAGTCCTCTGCCTGAGCTGCGTTTAACATGTTGACCTTTGCAAACTTGGGATTATGCTTGACCACTGTAGTACTGGCAGATCTCACAGGAGGAGGAGGAAGACACCTCTGATTGAAGCATTTGTTGGCATAGTGACCCTTCTGCTGACACTTGTTGCATGTGACCTCCGAGAGCGGACGGTGATACGGAGCACTTGATCTTGGAGCAAGAGACGAAGTCTTGTTCTGAAAGCCTGGGTTGGGTGGGTGGGAAGATCCATTGCCACCTTTGCTCTTCTGCTGATAAGGCTGATGGAACGGAGGAGGAGGAGGCAACCAATACTTTGGCTGCTTAGTCACCACTTGAGTTGAGGAAGAAGGAGTTGCATCTCTGACTCGCTTCTTGTAAGCATCGCACTTGAGTTGAGTAGTCTCTTGTTTCAGTGCCATGTTGTAAAACTCATCGTACTTCTGAGGCTCGAAAAGCACGAGAGCAAATTGGAGATCTTCTCTGAGGCCACCCCTGAACTGGTAAATCATGCTCTTCTTCTCGGGGACGTCCTGCTTGGCGAAACGAGCGAGCTTCTGGAACAAGATATTATACTGGTAAACAGACAAGCTGCCTTGCTTCAGGTTGCGGAATTCCTCACGCTTGCTCTCAACAACACTCTGAGGAATGTGGTGAGCTTTGAAGTCTTGACTGAATTCATCCCAGGTAATCACATGGGCTCCTCTGGAATCTTTGTATTGCTGAAACCATTCTGCAGCTTGGTCTTTGAGTTGGAACGAGGCAGACTTGACAAAGTCCTCAGGCCTGACGTTGCTACACTTGAAATGCTTGCAGATATCCACGAGCCAATGATCAGCATATGTTGCCTCGACACAGTTGCTGAAGGTCTTAGGCTGGTTAGCGAGGAACTGGTTGAGTGTAGCAAACTGATTCTGATTGTTGCCATGGCCATGATTCCCTTGGTTGCGCTCTTGCAAAATTTGCATGATCAACTGCGTGTTTGCATTGGTAGCGGCCATCACAACTTGCCATGCCTCCGGAGGTGGAGGTGGTGGTGGCGGATCAGGATTCGGAGTCATATGCGTTGGAGGAGCCATCCTGAAGAGGGTGACATCCTTTAGCTTCTTGACAGACATATATTCAAGCTGAATCAAATGGATCGAAAATTGCAACATATAGTCTTCACATCCAAACAAAATGAATGAATGCATTCCAATTGAAATGGTCACATTTCCATAAATTGAGAAGCCACTTAGATAGAGGTAGAAGCATAAAACAACACTGTACGGACAAGAACAAATACTTGGTAAGGATTACCCAATCACAAACCAAATATTTGCGGAAGAAATTCTAGAGCTACATGAATTCCCACCTATGAAACTCTTGAAATTTTCCCGGTTAAGCAATCAGGTGTTGGGGATACAGGGGAAGCATAATATCTCACCCGAAGCTAGCAATATTACATCCAGCTGTATCCATCCTTCAACACATAACTAAGAAACCTTCGGAAATTGTTTACCTCAACCTTCGAAAAGCATCCGTTATACAAGTTATAGCAATACTCCCGAACTCCCGCCCCAGTAATAGGTGGCGTCGAGGTTATCTCACCAACAACTGCATAAAAGAGATTTTCGATGTCGGCGAAACTCAGGTATTCCAGAATTGCAACGATAAAATTGTGACGACAACACCTCAGAGCTCAACTCCCTGGGACACTGCCACAACCCCTAAATGTTAGGAGGCACCAAGAACAATGTTCTCGTCACAAAACCATCGGAACGATTCCAAGATACCCGCATGATCCTAATTTTTTTTAATGAAATTAGAGAAGAGAAGAGTCAAAAGTCTACGTCAGGATGCCTCACCAGAGCGATGAAGGGACTGAGGAGTAAAAAGAATCCTACTCTCCGATATATATATAATCCTAAATGACTCAAAACATTTTTTCCAGACTCAACAACACCAGCGATTCGATCAAGCAGGGGGATCCTAAGGTCGGGGAAGGCTCTGATTACCAACTTGTAACGCCCTCGATGCGGCTATATCTCCCACGTGTCGAAGCACGACTTAGAGGAATAACCGCATTGAAAGCAATGTCGCAAGTGACGTAATCTTCACAACAACCCATGTAATAAATAAGGGAAAAGATACATAGTTGGCTTACACTCGCCACGTCACACAAATAGCATAAATATCATTACATTCATCCTGTTACACTCAAGGTCCGACTACGGAACCAAAATGAAGATAAACCCCAAATGCAACAATGTCCCCGATCACCCCAACTGGGCACCACTACTGATCGTCTGGAAAGGAAACGTAGTATCGTCCTAAGTCCTCATCGAACTCCCACTTGAGCTCAGTTGAATCACCTGGAGCGGTATCATCGGTCTCTGCATCTTGTTTTGGAAGTAATCTATGAGTCACGGGGACTCAGCAATCTCACACCCTCGCGATCAAGACTATTTAAGCATATAGGAAGGGTAAAAGTTGTGAGGTGGAGCTGCAGCAAGCGACTAGCATATTTGGTGGCTAACATATGCAAAAGAGAGCGAGAAGAGAAGGCAAAGGCACGGTCGATGAACTACTATCAAGAAGTGATCCTAGAATAACCTACAATCAAGCATAACCCGAGACCGTGTTCTCTTCCCGGACTCCGCCGAAAAGAGACCATCACGGGCACACACTCTGTTGATTCATTTTCATTAAGTTAAGTTTCAGGTTTTCTACAACCGGACATTAACAAATTCCCATCTGCCCATAACTGCGGGCACGAATTTCGAAAGTTCAAATCCCTGCAGGGGTGTCCCAACTTAGCCCATCACTAGCTCTCACGGTCAACGAAGGATATTCCTTCTCCCAAGACAATCCGATCAGACTCGAAATCCCGGTTACAAGACATCTCGACAATGGTAAAACTAAACCAGCAAAGCCACCCGAATGTGCCGAAAAATCCCGATAGGAGCTGCACATATCTCGTTCTCAGGGCACACCGGATTGTCCAAACTTCCGGTAGGCCAGCCTAGAGTTGCGCCTGGTGGCCACCGGCGGCTGATAGGTTGGACCAACACTCAGAGGAGCACTGGCCCGGGGGTTTAAATAAAGATGACCCTTGAGTCCGCAGAACCCAAGGGAAAAAGAGGCTAGGTGGCAAAAGGTAAAACCAATGTTGGGCATTGCTGGAGGAGTTTTATTCAAGGCGAACTGTCAAGGGGTTCCCATTATAATCCAACCGTGTAAGGAACGCAAAATCAAGGAACATAACACCGGTATGACGGAAACTAGGGCGACAAGAGTGGAACAAAACACCAGTCATAAGGCCGAGCCTTCCACTCTTTACCAAGTATATAGGTGCATTCAAAATAGACAAGATATAATAATGATATCCCAACAATAAACATGGTCCAACAAGGAACAAACTCCAATCTTCACCTGCAACTAGCAACGCTATAAGAGGGGCTGAGCAAAGCGGTAACATAGCCAAACAATGGTTTGCTAGAACAAGGTGGGTTAGAGGTTTGACATGGCAATATGGGAGGCATGATAAGAAAGTTGTAGGTATCGTAGCATAGGCATAGCAAAAGAGCGAGCATCTAGCAAGCAAAGTTAGAAGTGATTTCGAGGGTATGGTCATCTTGCTTGCAAAGTTCTCTGAGTTGACTTGATCCTCGTAAAAGTACTCAACGGGCTCCTCGATCATGTACTCTTCTCCCGGCTCTACCCAATCAAGAACAACAAGCAAAGGGAGACACAATCAACCACGTGCAATGCACAAACAACATGATGCAAAACATGTCATGATATGCGGGATGCGATATGCGATGCATATGCATGATTTGGAAAGGAATGATTAAACCTAGCCTCAACTTGGAAAACCAAGAGTGCCACTGGAAAGTTGAGTTGATTTCGGTCGAAATCGATATAAAGATCATCGGAATCGGATGCACGGTTTGGAAATGACAAGCAAAACAAATATGGCTCCGGTCTGCGATTAACAACACGAGACCATCTAAATGCATCAAGAACAACAATCTAGTGCACTCTACCATAGCAAAAAAATACATGGCAGGGATCCACTCATGATGCTTGACAAAAGATAAACACTGAGCTATGGCTAATTCGTTCAATAGCAAGCTCAAACAAGCATGGCAAAAGTGCAAAAGATTACAGCTTACAGACTTAGTGAAATTAACAACATGTCAGCAATTTAACATCAGGAAGGAAAGTTTAGAGCAAGGTAACAACATGCTACAGGAACATATCATGGCAAAGCAAGGCACGGCATTAAGCTACTCAAAGCACACAACAAAATTCCCTTACTGACCATAAGACAAAAGGGATCATAAAATACAATGGCATGCATGTGAACATAGAAATTATCGTAAACAGATTTAGACTTAGTGAAAAACTGGAACATGGCAAAACAGATATCAAGTAGGCATGTTTACAAGCTCTATGCACTCACCACAAAGCAGAGCATGACAAACTAAGCATACACCCAGCAAGTAGGCATGGCATAGAAGCTAGACATGGCAAGAACAACAACATAGCATGCACGGATCAATAAAAATTACAGCAGGAAAAGGACTTTAGTGAAATTTTAAGTCCTTGAAATCAACAACATTAAGTAAGCTACTTTGCATGCTTGTGCTAGTCACCATAGATATCACGAAAATAGATGGCATACACCCCTGTAAAGATGGCATGTCATACTTCATAACACATGTAGAGCTCAAAATCATAGCATGCACACATTAATCATGGCAAAAATGACAAAAGTGCATTTGCTGATATGAATCTGAAACTAACATCACATAGCCCTCTTCCAACAGCATTTCGGGCATCAAGATGAGCTAAAATGAAAATGATGCAATGAGATGAATTGGAGTACTCGTCGAGACAAACATTTTGATATGCTACACGGACGAATCGGAGCAACGGTGATGAAGTTATGACATGC
This sequence comes from Triticum dicoccoides, assembly GCF_002162155.2. Lineage (NCBI taxonomy): Eukaryota > Viridiplantae > Streptophyta > Magnoliopsida > Poales > Poaceae > Triticum > Triticum dicoccoides. The sequence goes on from NC_041386.1 coordinate 379,130,842, forward strand.
CAAAGTATGCAAAAAAATTACTAGGAGGAGGCAAAAGTCAACCCGAGATTAGGGTTTCAGATCCAGATCCGATTGAGCACTATAGCTGCACGGGATACGAGGATGGTCGGCGTCGGAGTCGAGGTCGCCGGACTTGGCGCTCGCCGGAGAAGAGCAGGGCGTCGCCGGAATCGTCGGGGATCGCCGGAGTCGTGGAAGGAGGCGGCGAAGGAAGTGGTCGGCGGCCTCGGGCGGTGCGGGCGGAGGCGGGCCGAGGCGCGGGGCGTCGCCGGCGACGAGGTGGCACAGGGCGGCGCCGACGGACTTGGGCGGCATGGTGAGGGAAGAAGATGGCGGCGCGGGGGCTGCGGGGCGCGCCCGGATCGGCGGCGGGGAGGGCCGCGGTTGGGCTTCCCGGGCCGACGGCGGGGAAGATGCGGCCGGGCCAACCGTGTCGTGACACGTGGCAGCGGCGGGGCAAGCCGGACGTGTCCGTCCGGACGGAATTTTGTCCGGCAGCGTGTGGAGAGGGAGGGGTCTAGGGTTTCGTTCGGATTTGGAATGGGGGGTCCTTATATAGGGGGTAGAGGGAGCTAGGAGGCTCCAAATTGAGCACGGTTTGCGGCCACGCGATCGTGATCGAACGGCCTGGGTGATGGAGGAGGCTTAGGTGGGTTTTTGGCCACTTTGGAAGGGTGTTGGGCTGCAACACACATGAGGCCTTTTCAGTCCCTCGGTTAACCGTTGGAGTATCAAACGATGTCCAAATGGCACGAAACTTGACAGTTGGTCTACCGGTAGTAAACCAAGGCCGCATGACAAGTCTCGGTCCAATCCGAAAACGTTTAACACCCGCACACGAAAATAGGTAGAAAGGGACACCGGAGGACATAGGAGCGCCGGAATGCAAAACGAACAACGGGGAAAATGCTCGGATGCATGAAACGAACACGAATGCAAATGCGGTGCACATGAAGACATGATATGAGATGCATGACAAAGACAAAAGCACACGGAGACAAAAACCCAACAACGAGGAAATATCATAACTTAGTGCCGGAAATGGCAAGAGTTGGAATACAATTGTGGAAGGTTACATACGGGGTGTTACACTCCCCCTGGATGTATGCAGGATCAATTGATATACAATAGAATTCCTTGCAATTCATTTGAGAGTGTGGAGAATTTTCAATCATACGAGGTAATGATTCAGACTGATGACGGATAATCCAATGAGAGTAACATGCAACCATTCATAACTTCTGTTAACAATTTTACCTGCAAAACAAAGAGCTTCGAGAGAGAACAGTGCAGCAGGTGGGTTTATGAAAATTATAGCCCATAACAAAAGTTTTACATTAGAGCACATGAAATGGTGCAATTGTCTAAAAAGATAGAGCGAGAAAACATAAACACTAAATCCAAATAGAGCAAATCTATCAAACTCTCGATGTTATTCTCCCCCCTTTTGTCAACCAGTGTCAAAAAGGTGATGAAAAAACTCGAGTGAGAAACTGTGAATATGATTCACTCTGAGGCATCACCTGAGGAACTATCTGACGAAGTTTCTGATTCGGAAGTGTGAGGAACATCTTCATCTTCAACGGCAGCGGCATCAGCTGATCCTTCATGACTGACTTGGGTCTTGGACGAGGATGGAACATAGGTATCAACCTCATAGCATTTGTGATACATCAGATTTTCTTCTGAGGGCTTGACAGTTGGCGAAGTGGCTTCTGATTCATCGAGCAATTTGTGCAGCTGTATTCGATGTAAATTCATTGTAGGTCACGAGCTGGCAAAGGCAGAGTGGAGCGATCATGAAAATATTCATCAGTAAACCCTTGGTCAATGTACTAATTGAGTTCTTGAAGGTGAGAATTGTTGATTTGTTTCTTGGAGAAAAAATTCCGAAGTAATTTCCATAAGCGCTTCTCGTTTTGTGATGTAATCATATGCACAACTTTTGTTCGGTTGTGAATATCATTAAGTTCGGTAGCCAAATATTCTTTGTCCTGGCAGTTTTCGGCTATATGCTTCAGGAGCAACTGCTGAGTGCGCATGCTCACTTCAAGATGTGAAGGAGGTTGAGTATTCGGTAGACGATCACACTTGGGCAGCTTTGGTCCATTGAAAGTATTATGATAATCAGAAGTTCTTGACACTGGTGCTTTTCTTGAAGAAATATCTTCCATAACTTCCAGTGTATCACGCACAGGAGGAATGGAGCTCTTGTGACTAACTTTAGCAGGATATTCGGTCTTCATTGCATAGCCAACCACTTTCGGAATCCATGGCACGAATACTTTGATTGTTTTAGGACACTGAGCTGAATCCATTAGGATGCGCAAGAACATATCTTCGACATCGAAGATATAACCGCGAGAGATGGCATGGATGGCGTTCCGAAGAACATCACACATTGCATTATCGGTATTTATCCTAGCTAGCGGACATATGGTATATGTGAGAATGTGATATAACGTCTAATTGTCAAAGGTTAAATGTTCAGGCGGAGGAGATCCATGGTAGTCATGAATTTTATCTTCATCCATTGTGCATCGGAAATCTTCATAAGTGATTGCATCAATGTTATGAACACGAATGTGAGTTTAGCCAAGTTCAAATTGAGGAAAATGAAAATGAGAGACAAAATCCATAGTAGAGCATTTGATTCATTTTCCTTCTATCATCCATTCAATTATCCATTACGTGTTATTTGTATCATCGCTGAAGATATATAAAGTTGCATAAAACTGAAGAATGATCTCCATGTTCTATGGATGCTGATAGCATAAGACATGAGTGAGACCATAGTCTTTGATGTCTTGCAGAATTTGATTGAAGCTTGATACGTCTCCAACGTATCTATAATTTTTGATTGTTCCATGCTATTATATTATCTGTTTTGGATGTTAATGGGCTTTATTTTACACATTTTTTTATTTTTGGGACTAACCTATTAACCAGAGGCCCAACCCAAATTGCTGTTTTTTTTGCCTATTTCAGTGTTTCACAGAAAAGGAATATCAAACGGAGTCCAAACGGAATGAAACCTTCGAGAACATGATTTTTGGCACATACATGATCCAGGAGACTTGGAGTGGACGTCAAGAATCAATCGAGGAGGCCACGAGGCAGGGGGCGCGCCCACCCCCCTGGGCGCGCCCTCCACCCTCGTGGGCCCCTCGTTGCTCCACCGACCTACTTCTTCCTCCTATATATATCCATATACCTCGCAAACATCCAGGAGCACCACGAAACCCTATTTCCACCGCTGCAACCTTCTGTACCCAAGAGATCCCATCTTGGGGCCTTTTCTGGAGCTCCACCGAAGGGGGCATTGATCACGGAGGGCCTCTACATCAACTCCATGGCCCCTCCGATGATGTGTAAGTACTTTTACCTCAGACCTTCGGGTCCATAGCTAGTAGCTAGATGGCTTCTTCTCTCTCTTTGGATCTCAATACAAAGTTCTCCTCGATTCTCTTGGAGATCTATTCGATGTAATCTTCTTTTGCGGTGTGTTTGTCGAGATTCGATGAATTGTGGGTTTATGATCAAGTTTATCTATGAACAATATTTGAATCTTCTCTTAATTCTTTTATGTACGATTGGTTTATCTTTGCAAGTATCTTCGAATTATCAGTTTGGTTTGGCCTACTAGATTGATCTTTTTTGCAATGGGAGAAGTGCTTAGCTTTGGGTTCAATCTTGCGATGCTCGATCCCAGTGACAGAAAGGGAAACGACACGTATTGTATTGTTGCCATCAAGGATAAAAAGATGGGGTTTACATCATATTGCATGAGCTTATCCTTCTTCATCATGTCATCTTCCTTAAGGCGTTACTCTGTTCTTTTGAACTTAATACTCTAGATGCATGCTGGATAGCGGTCGATGTGTGGAGTAATAGTAGTAGATACAGAATCGTTTCAGTCTACTTATCTCAGACGTGATGCCTATATACATGATCATACCTAGATATTCTCATAATTATTCGCTTTTCTATCAATTGCTTGTCAGGACCCCGATTTTAAGTCACACCGATCTAGCCTGTAACACCTCATATCACTTTGCGGCCTCACGCACGGTATTCCCATGGGTGTTGCCTTACCATGGCCCGGGACTGTTTGCGCCTTTTGGCTCACGTATATGATAGTGTCGCTAGCATCCATATGACAGAGAACCCGGGTCGACATGACAAGTCGTGAACCCAAAGTGGCACTAACTTACGGGGACAGACATACATGAATCAACATCGAGCATGTCAGTCAGCAGCGTGCGAATCCGGGCTGTAGCACTAGGCTAACAGGACTCCGGGAACCCGGGCTGTAGCAGGCTAGGCAGGACTCCGGATGTCACCACGTGACATTTCCCCGAAGGGACACACACAAAAACGAAGTGAATCACATGCCGGCCAGTCAAGTGTTCCGGAGCAGCAGTGTTGGGCTAGCAGGATTCTAGGAAACCGGGCTGTAGCGGACTACCAAGGCTCAGTGGCTGCACCAGACTGCATTTCCCAATAAGAGAGGCTACCAAGGATAAACAACTAGATTGTCGGATCCCACACATACCAAGCATTTCAATAACATACACACAATATGCTCGATATGAGCAAATACAACATGGCATCACAACAAAACTCTATGACTCAAAATATTTATTCATTAGGCTCCGAGGAGCGACATACTACAAACATGGGTCTCATGACCCAACATTCAGAGCATACAAGTCAAAGCACATGCGAAAGCTTAACATGTCTGAGTACACACATCTACAAATGAAAAAGGCTGAGAAGCCTGACTATCAACCTGATCTTGCCGAGGGCACAAGATTGTAGCCGAGGTATCAAGCTAAACATCGAAGTCCACACGGAACTACTAGCGAGTCTGAAGTCTCTCTACAAAACATAAATTAAGCAAACGTGAGTACAAATGTACCCAGCAAGACTTACATCAGAACTAACTACATATGCATCATTATCAGCAAAGGGGTGGTGGAGTTTAACTGTAGCAAGCCAGCTTTGACTCGGTGGCTATCCTAAACTATGACTGCAAGTAACTCTTTTGAGGTGGCGCACACGAGTCCACATATTCACCAATCAATACACCACTATGGATCCACTCTCGTCTCCCTACGAGAACGCCATCCATAGCACTCACGCTTATCTTGCGCATTTTAGAGTATCCACTTTCACTTATCTATGAACTGTTACAGGAAACCCAGGACTCCTTTACCGCGGACACGGCTATTCGAATAGATCATTTATAACCCTGCAGGGGTGTACTTCTTCACACACACTCCCGCCACTTACCACCATGTACACGTCGTGTATCTCGGAAACCTTCAAGCGGAAGCCTGGCGAGGGAGTCGGCCACGACCTAACTAACCACACAATTCTCTAGTCCAGGTTTATCGCCTATTCAGATTCCATATGTAATGGCGTGTGAACACGGTGATAGCATTGGTCAGACCAAAAGATGTAATGGTGTATGCTCGAGGGATCAACCAGGAGTAAGACAACATTACAAACACCGTTGGTTCTGATTTGACTTGATGATGTCCCATACTCAAGTCTAAAGTTTTGACAAGGCAATAGATCCAACAACTGATCACGAGGACCAATCGATGGGGATATCATCTTTATTCAACACACACACAAGGGTATCCCTTAATGATGAACTAAGTCGGACAAGCTTTCGTCTTCCAACTCTCCAAGTTGTTGTTTAGCTTAACCAACTAGCTCAGCGGTATCCAACAGAGATTCTTGGAGAATGGGTGGTTTGGAGGAAAACCAACATGATCACGAACTCAACATAGTGGTGAGGTGACAACCTGGTAATACTCCTGAGAAGATATTCGAAACATCACGAACCACCGAAATGTTATTAAGCTCGGGAGCAATCTTGCTTTCAAGGCAAGATGATATGATCAAAAGAGTGAGGGATTGACACAATCCTAACTCATTGATCGAAGAGTGCACCGGAAATAAGGACTAGGTAGCACAATCAATCTTAGGATGATGATTCAATAACCAACACGCTAAGAATGAGAATATTGTCCATTAACTACCAAGCAACAGAGTTGCTAGGAGTATAGATTTCACACATCACGATTCACTTGTCGGCATTCCGGTTACAATAACACGGAACCGAGGACGGAATAATGATGGTGAGAAGTATCACTGTATCCAGAGTTCATAAGAGGTGGTGCAATTCTCATGACGATCCTGACATAAGGAGGCAACACTCCAAGGTAGAACAGAACAAAAGCTGGATTGGCATTTTGATCTGCGGAATACAACTGCTTTGACCCAATCCTAGAGATGGATGAGGTACTGGAGTTTGTTTCTCCTAGTCATTTCGGAATAGAATGGCTTGACGGACCACAAGAATAATAGGCATCGATGAGCACAAATGCACGACATACTCTTGACTATCAACTGATACACGAGGATCGGAATCCAACCGAAGAGGGACAACTCAAAGGAACGTAGCACTTTCTGAGTTATGGATGCATAGATTAGTATGTTGAACAAAGCTCAACATATTTCTTCCAGATAATCCATGCAGAAAGGTAGGACTGGCCGATTCACAATGCAGAATGGAGAACTCCTCAAGAGCACTCTTGTTGTGATCTTTTGGTTCAAAGAACTTCTGCCATAAGCAATTCATGGTATTTGGAAGAAGGAAATACCACGGACCTCGAGGACTATCACAAGGATACTAATAACCTAAAGGAACGAGCAAACACTATCAACATGAAATAAGTAGGGTGAATCTTGGGTTCAAAACCCAGGAATAGAATGCCTACTAACTAAATGGCATCACGGGATGCTTTCGAGAATGACGTCCGGAATCATCACACATGGAACACAAAGTATGGCTAGTTTAGTAGGTGACAACCTAAAACACTTAGGGTCATAAAAATAGCCCCACCATATATACCGAGGCAATAGAGTACCTCAACGTACCGGATAGTGTGCTTATTCTGACCAAAAAGGACATCAGGAACGAAAAGAAAGGATTTGCAAATGCATTAGACTATTTAGTAACCTAGGATGACTCGGACAGCATAACGGATGTAAATGCTCAAAAAGAATTGAGACATCCTGCAAAATGATGGCATAACCACTCAACAACATCATATCAAAGTTCTGAGGCCAGCTATAAACACACGGAAGTAGTAGAAACTGAACTGGGGCTTAATCCATCAATCCTATTAGTCTCTATCATAGTAACTCGTCATCCTGATAGATAGATGAGAAGGCCTAGTTCTTAATCCCCGTAGATGAGAAGAGGATGACTCAGATCAGAAGGGCATAAGGTAAAGGAGTAAAAAGATCCTTACTTTCCCTTCCACAATCAATTCTCTTACATAACTAGAGCATTTCTAGACACAACTTCGACCGGTTTGGCTTGGTAATCCTACAGGCAGTCAGACTCTGATACCAAAGCTTTCAGGACCCTGATTCTAAGTCACACCGATCTAGCCTGTAACACCTCATATCACTTTGCGGCCTCACACACGGTATTCCCACGGGTGTCGCCTTACCATAGCTCGGGACCGTTTGCGCCTTTTGGATCACGTATATGATAGTCTCGCTAGCATCCATATGACAGAGAACCTGGGCCGACATGACTAGTCGTGGACCGAAAGTGGAACTAACTTACGGGGACAGGCATACAAAAATCAACATCGAGCATGTCGGTCAGTAGTGTGCGAATCGGGGCTGTAGCACTGGGCTAGCAGGACTCCGGGAACCCGGGCTATAGCAGGCTAGGCAGGACTCCGGATGTCACTGCGTGACATTTCACCGAAGGGACTGACACAGGAACGAAGTGAATCACATGACGGCCAGTCAAGTGTTCTGGAGTAGGAGTGCTGGGCTAGCAGGCCTCCGGTAAACCGGGCTGTAGCGGACCACCAAGGCTCAGTGGAAACACCAGACTACATTTCCCCATAAGAGAGGCTACCAAGGATAAATAACTAGATTGTCAGATCCCACACATACCAAGCATTTCAATAACATACACACAATATGCTTGATATGTGCAAATACAACATGGCATCACAACAAAACTCTATGACTCAAAATATTTATTCATTAGGCTCCGAGGAGCGAGATACTATAAACATGGGTCTCCCGACCCAACATTCAGAGCATACAAGTCAAAGCACATGCGGAAGCTTAACATGTCTGAGTACAGACATCTACAAATGAAAAAGGCTGAGAAGCCTGACTATCAACCGGATCCTGCCGAGGGCACCAGATTGTAGCTGAGGTATCAAGCTAAACGTCGAAGTCCACACGGAACTACTAGCGAGTCTGAAGTATCTCTGCAAAAGATAAATTAAGCAAACGTGAGTACAAATGTACCCAGCAAGACTTACATCAGAACTAACTACGTGCATCATTATCAACAAAGGGGTGGTGGAGTTTAACTACAGCAAGCCAGCTTTGACTCGGTGGCTATCCTAAACTATGACTGCAAGTAACTCTTTTGAGGTGGCGCACACGAGTCCACATATTCACCAATCAATACACCACTATGGATCCGCTCCCGTCTCCCTACGAGAATGCCATCCATAGCACTCACGCTTATCTTGTGCATTTTGGAGTATCCACTCTCATTTGTCTATGAACAATTATAGGCAACCCGGAAGTCCTTTACCATGGACACGGCTATTCTAATAGATCATTTATAACCCTGCAGGGGTGTACTTCTTCACACACGCTCCCGCCACTTACCACCATGTACACATCGTGTATCTCGGCAACCTTCAAGCGGAAGCCTGACAAGGGAGTCGGCCACGACTTGACTAACCACACAAGTCTCTAGTCCAGGTTTATCACCTATTCAGGTTCCATCCGCGAGGAGATCTGGTCGGAGTTTCGCTCACAACCCCAAACGATGTCTGCATGGTTCCCGAGACACCAAACGGGCGCCCGGTACACCATGCCATGGTGTATCTACTGCATCATAACCCACCTCTAGGGTCAGCGCTACACACGGCTGCCAACACATATCCTATAAACACCAGAAACTAGTTGCAACTCCTGGACAGAGGACTAGGGCAGTTAATAAGTCAAGAGGGTCAAGTAAGGATCCCAATGAGTGGTAGTATCTGTTCATGGATCACAAACACAGGACTCAGTTCCTGAGAATGGTTTCAATGAGACAACCCACCATGTACTCCTACATGGCCTCTCACCGCTACCTTTACCAAATCGTGTTCACACACTTAGCTCACACATAGTAGGACATGTTCATCACCATTCCAATTCATTCCCGATGAATCAGACCTGACTCAACTCTAAGTAGTAGCAGACATGAAAAACAAGCATGAATGAGTAGGCACATCAGGGCTCAAACAACTCCTACTCATGCTAGTGGGTTTCATCTATTTACTGTGGCAATGATAGGTCATGCAGAGGAAAAGGGGTTCAACTACCGCAGCATGTAATAGTTGAATCATTGTTGTCCTAATGCAGTAAAAGAGAGCAGGAGCGAGAGAGTGGGATTGTATCGGAATGAACAAGGGGGTTTTGCTTGCCTGGCACTTCTGAAGATAGCATTGAGTCTTCATTAGTGTCAACGATCACAACGTCGGGACAAGGTCTACCGAGGGGGAACAAAACGTGCAACAGAGAGGAAACACATTCAATGCAATGCAGCAATATGATGCATGATCATGACATGGCAACATGAGTGTGTTGGGCTAATGCAACTACAACCAGAAGGTTTTGAGCTTGTTTGAACCAAAGATTCAAATACAAACTCAAGTTATGGGTTCATATAAGTGCATTAACATGTTTGACCTAAAAATCAAGGTTAAGTTGCTCTAACATGCATGAAACCAGTACAGATGGATATATTCCATTTTTTTGATCATTTATCATATATAACTTATTTCCAGTGGAGTTATAGATTATTTTCTATGATTTTTAGAAGTTAGCTCTATTTTCTGGAATTTCCTGAATAAGAATAAATCCAAAAATAATTAACCGCATCAGCACTGCATCACTGTGACGTCAGCAGTCAATGGGGCTGGTCCAGGTCAAACTGACTAGTGGGTCCCGTCTGTCAGTAGTTAGTTAAACTAACTAATTTAGTTAGCGTTAAACTAATACTAACCTAGTTTAGTTAGTGGCCTGAAGCCCACACGTCAGTGACCCAGGGGGTCAAACTAGGTCCACCCGGGGTTAACGGTCAGCGGGGTCAAACTCGCCGGCGAGGCCCGAGACGGCGGCGCGGCTCGGAAATCGCCCACGGGTGTCCAAATGGGCGGCGGAGAGGCTCTAAGGGTGCAGCGCGACGAGGCGCGTCTAACGGGGCAAGTGGGAGCAGCTGGGGTGGACCGAGCTCGTCGGAAGGAAGCTCGCGACGGTGGCCAGAGTTCGGCCAACGGCGGGTTAGGCGATGCAGGGCACTAGGGGAGGCGCTGGTGTGCTATGTGCTCCTGGTGAAGTGTGGAGCACGGTGGTGTGCCCGGCTTAGAGCCATTGTGGCTCTGGTCATGACGGCGATGAGGCACGGCGGCGGTGAGCTTCGGCCGTGGTGGAAGATGGAGCTAGGGGACGGGAACGGAGGGGGCGAGCAAGGGGAAAGAATCAGGAGCTCGCAGGGAGTCATGCGGCGGCCTCAGCAGGCTCGGGGACGGGCTGGAGACGAGGTGCGGTCGCGGGCGATCTCGGATGCCCGAGGAAGAAGACGACCACGGTGACGGCGTTCGGAGGCGTCTGGTGCTGCGTGGCTTGGCGGAGAGGTCTAGGGCGACGAGGCGGAGCTCTTGAGCCAGTCAGGGAAGGGAGGGGGAGGCGGTGGCCGCGGTGGTGCACGTCGGCGGCGGCGGGCGCGTTCGGGTGGTGTGAGGGAGAGAGCCAGAGGAGGGGAGGAGCACGGGAGATAGTGAGAGAGGTCCAGGGGTGGCGTGGCGCTGCGAGAGATGTCCAGGGGGGAGGAGGTAGCCAGGTAGGGAGGAGGTGGCCAGCGTGTGGCTGCGTGCGCCGGGCACGCGCCCCTGCCTACTGGCGCGAGGAGGAAGGCGACAGAGGGGCTGCGGTGGTGGGCTGGGCCGGCATTGGTGGGCTGCACAGGTAGGTGGCCAGGTAAGTGGCCCAGGTAGGCGTTCTCTCTCTCTTTTCTAAATTGTTTATGTTTTCTATTTTTTTGCAATTGTTTTGGCTTAATTAAAATGCTAAGGCATTTCCAAAAATCATAAAACTAATCATGGCTGCTATTCAGAATATATCCAACAGTAAACATTTTAGTTTATGATTATTTGAGCATTTAAAATATTTTATAGCATTTAAATGCCCAAATGCAAATACAGTATGATTTAATTCAGAGCCCAAATATGACATGGAAAAATTTGCATCACCTATGGTTACTGTTTACAACATTTTCCATAAATGGTGAACATTTTTGAAAGCCATTTGGATTTACTGAAAATATTTTAGGTGAACCTAGTGAATTCCTTTGATTCTAGGGGTTTAGGCAATCCCCATTTCAAGTTTCTTTCAAGATTAAACATGATGCACACATGAGGCTAGCCTAGTGCATTACCAGAAGCTAGGGATGTGACAACTCACCCCTATTAAACAAGAATCTCGTCCCGAGATTCAAGCGTAGGGTAAGGTGAAGGGGGAACACAAGCTAACATAATCTTCACGATCTAGGTTGCACCTCATAAGGTTGTTGATTCGTTGCATACGTTGACCTTGACATCCTCGCTTTTGAGATCTTCATCCACGCGATGACGACGGAAAGAAACTCTACTAGGATTGATCTTCTCAAAGATCGAGCTATACAATATCAACTCGCGGAATGAGATGTTGAAACATCTCGAGTTGAGACACAAAACACATCGAGAGGGATGGAAGAACAAACGACAGGGTTTGATTTGGTGGGCAACAATTACACGCTTAGAAAGATGGTGGATGGTGTCAAGGTGGCGAGGAAATAATTGCCATGATCCTGTAACGGGGCATCTTGGGAAAGGTGACTCGTTGGACGGTTCCCTCAAGTGGCAAAAAGAATTACTTTTGATCCATAGATCATTGAAACTCTTCATACCAGCTTAAGGCAATTTACAATTGATCGATTGAAAGAGCTCGAAGAAATGGCATACTCGGACTAGGATGGATGATGTGGACTACCTTGTTGAAGACGACGCAATGGATGACTTTGCTCATCATCGAAAATGGATGGGACCCATGGTAAGTCCACTTTGGAAGATGATCTTGGACAGCAACTGTTGAGAAGGGCAGCCCATGGGGAATTGGCACAATGGCGGTGCAAGCTGGGAACAAACTACAACAGTTGGGAATGTTCCAACCATCATATCTGCCTGAGATTCAGATCCGATTGGTGATAGGATACTTCAGACTCAGCATGTCTGAAAAGAAAGTTTGCAACACAAATCGACGAGATGACGTTGCAAGATTCTCGGGAGATGGACTATGGTAGTAAGCTCCAAAACATGAGCGGGTTTCGCTACAAACATGTGAACACGCTGTCCCAGACAAGCATGAGCACATGGTAGTCTGATAATGAAACACTACCGAGTTCTGGTTGGGAACCATCAACGAGGATATTGAAGTCCTTGCATAAGGCATGCTCTTAAGAGGAACTTCTTCTCCTTGAACAAATCAATCAATGGCTTGGTGTTCAATGGAGGTAATTAATCTACCAAACCATAGAATACCTCGCACGAATGCATGACTGACTTGGGCTGATTCCAAAGGAAGCAGAACAAACCTTTCTCAAATTCATGGTGGCAACTTGCATCAAATGCACAAGAATTCGAAGAAGTCACTTCTTCCATCCAAGCATAAGCTTCATGAACGGAACACGAAGGCACTGCTTACAAAGTTTCCTACACTAGGTTGATGTTCAACATGAATCATGGGGGAGACAAAATGCTGCTGATGGGCTCAACAGCGACTCATCAGAATTTCAGTATCACTGAACTTCCACCATCATGTGAACACGGTGATAGCATTGGTCAGACCAAAAGATGTAATGGCGTATGCTCGAGGGATCAACCACGAGTAAGACAACATTACAAACATCGCTGGTTCTGATTTGACTTGACGATGGCCCATACTCAAGTCAAAGTTTTGACAAGGCAATAGATCCAACAACTGATCACAAGGACCAATCGATGGAGATATCATCTTTATTCAACACACACACACAAGGGTATCCCTTAGTGATGAACTAAGTCAAACAAGCTCTCATCTTCCAACTCTCCAAGTTGTTGTTTAGCTTAACCAACTAGCTCAGGGGTATCCAACAGAGATTCTTGGAGAATGAGTGGTTTGGAGTAAAACCAACATGATCACGAACTCAGCATAGTGGTCAGGTGACAACCTGGTAATACTCCCGAGAAGATATTCGAAACATCATGAACCACCGAAATGTTATTAAGCTCGGGAGCAATCTTGATTCCAAGGCAAGATGATATGATCAAAAGAGTGAGGGATTGACACAATCCTAACTCATTGATCGAAGATTGCACCGGAAATAAGGACTAGGTAGCACGATCAATCTTAGGATGATGATTCAATAAGCAACACGCTAAGAATGAGAATATTGTCCATTAACTGCCAAGCAACAGAGTTGCTAGGAGTATAGATTTCACGCATCACGATTCACTTGTCGGCGATTCGGTTACAATAACATGGAACCGAGGAATGAATAATGATGGTGAGAAGTATCACTATATCCAGAGTTCATAAGAGTTGGTGCAATTCTCATGACGATCCTGACATAAGGAGGCAACACTCCAAGGTAGAATAGAACAAAAGCTGGGTTGGCATTTTGATCTGCGGAATACAACTGCTTTGACCCAATCCCAGAGATGGATGAGGTACTGGAGTTTGTTTCTCCTAGTCATTCCGGAATAGAATGGCTTGACAGACCACAAGAATAATAGGCATCGATGAGCACAAATGTACAACATACTCTTGACTATCAACTAATACACGAGGGTCGGAATCCAACTGAAGAGGGACAACTCAAAGGAACATAGCACTTTTCTGAGTTGTGGATGCATAGATTAGTATGTTGAACAAAGCTAAACATATTTCTTCCAGATAATCCATGTAGAAAGGTAGGACTAGCAGATTCACAATGCAAAATGGAGAACTCCTCAAGAGCACTCTTGTTGTGATCTTTTGGTTCAAAGAACTTCTTCCATAAGTAGTTCATGGTATTTGGAAGAAGGAAATACCACAAACCTCGAGGACTATCACAAAGTTACTAATAACCTAAAGGAACGAGCAAACACTATCAACATGAAATAAGTAGGGTGAATCTCGGGTTCAAAATCCAGGAATAGAATGCCTACTAACTAAATGGCATCACGGGATGCTTTCGAGAATGACGGCCAGAATCATCACACCGGGAGCACAAAACATGGATAGTTTACTAGGTGACTCCCTAAAACACCTAGGGTCATAAAAATAGCCCCAACATATATACCGAGGCAATAGAGTACCTTAACGTACCGGATAGTGTGCTTATTCTGACCAAAAAGGACATCGGGAACGGAAAGAAAGGATTTGCAAATGCATCACACTATTTAGTAACCTAGGATGACTCGGACAACATAACAGCTATAAATTCTCAAAAAGAATTGAGACATCCTGCAAAATGATGGCATAACCACTCAACCACATCATAACAAGGTTCTGAGGCCATCTATAAACACACGGAAGTAGTAGAAACTGAACTGGGGCTTAATCCATCAATCCTATAAGTCTCTATCATAGTAACTCGTCATACTGATAGATAGATGAGAAGGCCTACTGCTTAATCCCCGTAGAAGAGAAGAGGATGACTCAGATCAGAAGGGCATAAGGTAAAGGAGTAAAAAGAGCTTTACGTTCCCTTCCACAATCAATTCCCTTACATAACTAAAGCATTTCTAGACACAACTTCGACCGGCTTGGCTTGGCAATCCTACAGGCAGTCAGGCTCTGATACCAAAGGTGTCAGGACCCCAATTCTAAGTCACACCGATCTAGCCTGTAACACCTCATATCACTTTGCGGCCTCACGCACGGTATTCCCATGGGTGTCGCCTTACCATGGCCCGGGACCGTTTGCGCCTTTTGGCTCACATATATGATAGTGTCGCTAGCATCCGTATGACAGAGAACCCGGGCCGTCATGACTAGTCGTGAACCCAAAGTGGCACTAACTTACGGGGACAGGCATACATGAGTCAACATCGAGCAGGTCGGTCAGCAGCATGCGAATCCGGGCTGTAGCACTGGGCTAACAGGACTCTGGGAACCCGAGCTGTAGCAGGCTAGGCAAGACTCCGGATATCACCACGTGACATTTCCCCGAAGGGACAAACACATGAACGAAGTGAATCACATGCCGGCCAGTCAAGTGTTCCGGAGCAGCAGTGCTGGGCTAGCAGGACTCCGGTAAACCGGGCTGTAGCGGACTACCAAGGCTTAGTGGAAGCACCAGACTACATTTCCCCATAAGAGAGGCTACCAAGGATAAACAACTAGATTGTCGGATCCCACACATACCAAGCATTTCAATAACATACACACAATATGCTCGATATGTGCAAATACAACATGGCATCACAACAAAACTCTACGACTCAAAATATTTATTCATTAGGCTCAGAGGAGCGAGATACTACAAACATGGGTCTCATGACCCAACATTCAGATCATACAAGTCAAAGCACATGCGGAAGCTTAACATGTCTGAGTATAGACATCTTAAAATGAAAAAGGCTGAGAAGCCTGACTATCAACCGGATCCTGCCGAGGGCACAAGATCATAGCTGAGGTATCAAGCTAAACGTTGAAGTCCACACGGAACTACTAGCGAGACTGAAGTCTCTCTACAAAACATAAATCAAGCAAACGTGAGTACAAATTTACCCACCAAGACTTACATCAAAACTAACTACATATGCATCATTATCAACAAAGGGGTGGTGGAGTTTAACTGCAGCAAGCCAGCTTTGACTCGGTGGCTATCCTAAACTATGACTGCAAGTAACTCTTTTGAGGTGGCGCACACGAGTCCACATATTCACCAAACAATACACCACTATGGATCCGCTCCCGTCTCCCTACGAGAACGCCATCCATAGCACTCACACTTATCTTGCGCATTTTAGAGTATCCACTTTCACTTGTCTATGAACTATTATAGGCAACCCAGAAGTCCTTTACCGCTGACACGGCTATTCGAATAGATCATTTATAACCCCGCAGGGGTGTACTTCTTCACACACACTCCCGCCACTTACCACCATGTACACGTCGTGTATCTCGGCAACCTTCAAGCGGATGCATGGCGAGGGAGTCGGCCACGACCTGACTAACCACACAAGTCTCTAGTCCAGGTTTATCACCTATTCGGGTTCCATCCGCGAGGAGATCCGGTAGGAGTTTCGCTCACAACCCCAAACGATGTGTGCATGGTTCCCGAGACACCAAACGGGCGCCCGGTACACCGTGCCACGGTGTATCTACCGCATCATAACCCACCCCTAGGGTCAGCGCTACGCACGGCCGCGAACACATATCCTATAAACACCAGAAACTAGTTGCAACTCCTGGACAGAGGACTAGGGCAGTTAATAAGTCGAGAGGGTCAATTAAGGATCCCAATGTGTGGTAGTAGCTGTTCATGGATCACAAACACAGAACTCAGTTCTTGAGAACGGTTTCAATGAGACAACCCACCATGTACTCCTACATGGCCTCTCACCGCTACCTTTACCAAATCGTGTTCACACACTTAGCTCACACACAGTAGGACATGTTCATCACCATTCCAATTCATTCCCGATGAATCAGACCTAACTCAACTCTAAGCAGTAGCAGGCATGACAAACAAGCATGAATGAGTAGGCACATCAGGGCTCAAACAACTCCTACTCATGCTAGTGGGTTTCATCTATTTACTGTGGCAATGATAGGTCATGCAGAGGAAAAGGGGTTCAACTACCGCAGCATGTAACAGTTGAATCTTTGTTGTACTAATGTAGTAAAAGAGAGCAGGAGCGAGAGAGCTGGATTGTATCGGAATGAACCAGGGGGTTTTGCTTGCCTGACACTTATGAAGATATCATTGAGTCTTCATTAGTGTCAACGATCACTACGTCGGGACAAGGTCTACCGAGGGGGAACAACACTGGCAACAGAGAGGAAACACAATCAATGCAATGCAGCAATATGATGCATGATCATGACATGGCAACATGAGTGTGTTGGGCTAATGCAACTACAACTAGAAAGTTTTGAGCTTATATGAACCAAAGATTGACATACAAACTCAAGTTATGGCTTCATATAAGTGCATTAACATGTTTGACCTAAAAAGCAAGGTTAAGTTGCTCTAACATGCATGAAACCAGTACAGATGGATAAATTGGACTTTTCTGATCATTTATCATATATAACTTATTTCCATTGGAGTTATAGATTATTTTCTATGATTTTTGGAAGTTAGCTCTATTTTATGGAATTTCCTGAATAAGAATAAATCCAGAAATAATTAACTGCGTCAGCACTACGTCACTGTGACGTCAATAGTCAACGGGGTCGGTCCAGGTCAAACTGACCAGTGGGTCCCGTCTGTTAGTAGTTAGTTAAACTAACTAAGTTTATTTAGCGTTAAACTAATACTAACCTAGTTTAGTTAGTGGCCTGAGGCCCACACGTCAGTGACCCAGGGGTCAAACTGGGTCCACCCGGGGACAACGGTCAGCGGGATCAAAATCGCCGGCGACTCGACGCTGGCGAGGCCCGAGACGGCGGTGTGGCTCGGAAATCGCCCACGGGTGTCCAAATGGGCGGCGGAGAGGCTCTACGGGTGCAGCACGACAAGGCGCGTCTAACGGGGCAAGCGGGAGCAGCTGGGGTGGACCGAGCTCGTCGGAAGCGAGCCGCGGCGACGGCCGGAGTTCGGCCAACATCGGGTTAGGCGATGCAGGGCGCTAGGGGAGGCACTGGTGTGTGCTACGTTCTCCTGGTGAGGTGTGGAGCACGATGGTGTGCCCGGCTTCGAGCCACTATGGCTCTGGCCACGATGGCGACGAGGCGCAGCGGCGGCGAGCTTCGGCTGGGGTGGAAGACGGAGCTAGGGGACGAGAACATAGGGGGCGAGCAAGGGGAAAGAATCAGGAGCTCACAAGGAGTCGTACGGCGGTCTCAGCGGGCTCGGGGACGGGCTGGAGACAAGGTGCGGTCACCGGCGATCTCGGATGCCCGAGGTAGAAGACGACCACAGTGACGGTGTTCGGAGGCGTCTGGTGCCGTGTGGCTCGGCGGAGAGGTCTAGGGCGACGAGGCGGAGCTCATGAGCAGTCAGGGAAGCGAGGGGGAGGCGGTGGCCGCGGTGGTGCACGTCGGCTGCGGCGGGCGTGTTTGGGTGGTGCGAGGGAGAGAGCTAGACGAGGGGAGGAGCACGGGAGAGAGTGAGAGAGGTCTAGGGGGTGGTGTGGCGCTGCGAGAGACGTCCAGGGGAAGGAGGAGGCAGCCAAGCAGGGAGGAGGTGGCCGGTGTGTGGCTGCCCGCGCCGGGCACGCGCCCCTGCCTACTGGCGCGAGGAGGAAGGCGATAGAGGGGCTGCGGTGGAGGGCTGGGCCGGCATTGGTGGGCTGCACAGGAAGGTGGCCAGGTAAGTGGCCCAGGTAAGCGTTCTCTCTGTCTTTTCTAAATTGTTTATGTTTTCTATTTTTCTGCAATTGTTTTGGCTTAATTAAAATGCTAAGGCATTTCCAAAAATCATAAAACTAATCATGGCTACTGTTTAGAATATATCCAACAGTAAACATTTTAGTTTATGATTATTTGAGCATTTAAAATATTTTATAGCATTTAAATGCCCAAATGCAAATAGAGTATGATTTAATTCAGAGCCCAAATATGTCATGGAAAAATGTGCATCACCTCTGGTTACTGTTTACGGCATTTTCCTGAAATGATGAACATTTTTGAAAGCCATTTGGATTTACTGAAAATATTTTAGGTGAACCTAGTGAATTCCTTTGATGCTAGGGGTTTAGGCAATCCCGATTTCAAGTTTCTTTCAACATTAAACATGATGCACACATGAGGCTAGCCTAGTGCATTACCAGAAGCTAGGGATGTGACATTGCTCGACAGTAATTTGTTCACCTACCGTAATACTTATGCTATCTTGAGAGAAGCCACTAGTGAAACCTATGGCCCCCGGGTCTATTTTCCATCATACAAGTTTCCAATCTTTTTTATTTTGCAATCTTTACTTTCAATCTATATCATAAAAATACCAAAAATATTTATCTTATTATTATCATCTCTATCGGATCTCACTCTTGCAAGTGGCCGTGAAGGGATTGACAACCCCTTTATCGCATTGATTGCGAGGTTCTTATTTGTTTGTGCAGGTACGAGGTGACTCGTGCGTGGTCTCCTACTGGATTGATACATTGGTTCTCAAAAACTGAGGGAAATACTTACGCTGCTTTACTGCACCACCCTTTCCTCTTCAAAAGAAAACCAACACAGTGCTCAAGAGATAGCAAGAAGGATTTCTGGTGCCATTGCCGGGGAGATCTATGCCAAGTCAAGACATACCAAGTACCCATCACAACTCTTATCCTTCGCATTACATTATTTGCCATTTGCCTCTCGTTTTCCTCTCCCCCACTTCACCCTTGCCGTTTTATTCGCCCTCTCTTTTCCGTTCGCCTCTTTTTCCTTCCTGCCTTCTGTGTGCTCATTCTTTTTGCAATTTGTTGCCTTCATGTCTAAAACTGGGGAGGTTATCATTGGTAAAGATAACAATATGGAAAACTTGGATGCTATTGATGATCCTCTTGAAAATCCTATTATTTTGCACACTAAAAAGTTTCGTATTTGCAGCGGCAATATTATTGGGAAGGGAGTTATTCGTTACTTGTGTCGGTGCTCTGCCCACTATAAGTGGATCTATCCTTCATAAAACTAGTAGTCTCACAGATGCTATATCCTTGCTCATAGTTGAACTCGAGAGACAATTTTTACATATGCATCCTTCCATACAAAGGATTTTCCTAGAATTTTCTAATATTGAGCATTCTTCTGTTAAGCGAGCAGCGACCATCTTTTTAGCTCATGAGTTCAGATTTATAATAAAAGAGGCCAATGAAATTTTTGCACATTATAGGGTGGATGCCGGCCGTCCTCCCATAGAAGCAATTCTTTTCTATCAAGAAGATATTATGCGTTTACGATCTTTAGATCATGTTGCTTTTAATGAAAACCTTAGAAAAAAGGTTCCTACCGATGCTCTTGTTGATAGGATCTCTGAACTTGATGATAATTTTTCCATCCAAAACAATGGGCTAGGTTTTTCCCTTGAACAAAGGCTCATGACTTTTTGCCAAAAGAATGCTTATAATGATGAATTGATTGTGCAATATGAGGGGCCAAAGGAGGAACCAACACCTCCCGAGCTTGATCTTGGGGACTTTTGTCCCATTAAATTTAGCCCTTTTGATTATTTTTGCTTGCCACAAAGAGAGCTTGCTGCTGAACGTAAGGTGTATGAGATGAGCTTTCGCGATTTATCTTATCATTATCATGGCGATATCTACACCTATCCTTGCTTTTATGCATAGCTAGGGGCGTTAAACGATAGCGCTTGTTGGGAGGCAACACAATTTTATTTTAATTCCTTGCTTTTTTCTCCTGTTTAGTAATAAATAATTTATCTGGCCTCTGTTTTGTTTGTGTTTTTTGTGTTTAATTAGTGTTTGTGCCAAGTAGAACCGTTGGGAAGACTTGGGCAAAGTCTTTTTGATCCTTCTGTAAAAAACAGAAACTTTATCACTCACGAGAATTGCTGCAATGTTTTATTGAAGAGTGATATTTAGTTAATTCTTTTTGAAGATGATTAATAGATAAATTCCTCACGTCCAGAAATTTATTTTAGAATTTTTGGGATTCCAGAAGTGGTCGAAACCTACAGATTACTATAGACTGATCTGTTTTTGACAAATTCTGTTTTTCGTGTGTTGTTTGCTTATTTTGATGAATCTATGGCTAGTAAAAGAGTTTATAAACCATAGAGAAGTTGGAATACAGTAGGTTTAACACCAATATAAATCAAGAATGAGTTCATTACAGTTCCTTGATGTGGTGGTTTGTTTTCTTTTACTAACAGAGCTCACGAATATTTTCTTTTAAGTTTTGTGTTGTGAAGTTTCCAAGTTTTGGGTAAAGATTTGTTGCATTATGGAACAAGGAGTGGCAAGAGCCTAAGATTGGGGATGCCCATGGCACACCAAGGTAAAATCCAAGGACACCAAAAAGCCTAAGCTTGGGGATGCCCCAGAAGGCATCCCCTCTTTCGTCTTCGTCTATCGGTGACATTACTTGGAGCTATATTTTTATTCGCCACATGATATGTGTTTTGCTTCGAGCGTCTTGTATGATTTGAGTCTTTCCTTTTTAGTTTACCACAATCATCCTTGCTGTACACACCTTTTGGGAGAGACACACATGAATTAGAATTTATTAGAATACTCTATGTGCTTCACTTATATCTTTTGAGCTATATAGTTTTTTGCTCCAGTGCTTCGCTTATATATTTTAGAGCATGGAGATGGTTTTATTTTATAGAAATAATTGATCTCTCATGCTTCACTTATATCATTTTGAGAGTCCTTTAGAACAGCATGGTAATTCACTTTGGTTATAAATTTTAAATGCTAAGAGAAGTTGGATGCTTGATAGATGGTTTTGAGATGTAAAGGTGGTAATATTAGAAGTGTGCTAGTTGACTAATTGTGAAATTGATGAATACTTGTGTTGAAGTTGGCAAGTCCCGTAGCATGCACGTATGGTGAATGTTATGTGACAAATTTGAAGCATGGGGTGTTCTTTGATTGCTTTCCTTATGAGTGGCGGTCGGGGACGAGCAATGGTATTTTCCTACCAATCTATCCCCCTAGGAGCATGCGCATAGTGCTTGGTTTTGATGACTTGTAGATTTTTGCAATAAGTATGTGAGTTCTTTATGACTAATGTTGAGTCCATGGATTATACGCATTTCACCCTTCCATCATTGCTAGCCTCTTCGGTACCGTACATTGCCCTTTCTCACCTCGAGAGTTGATGCAAACTTCGCCGGTGCATCCAAACTCCGTGATATGATACGCTCTATCGCACATAAGCCTCCTTATATCTTCCTCCAAACAGCCACCATACCTACCTATTATGGTATTTCCATAGCTATTCCAAGATATATTTCCATGCAACTTTCCACCGTTCCATTTATTATGACACGCATCATCATTGTCATATTGCTTTGCATGATCATGTAGTTGACATCGTATTTGTGGCAAAGCCACCGTTCATAATTTTTTCATGCATGTCACTCTTGATTCGTCGCAATCCCGGTACACCACCGGAGGCATTCACATAGAGTCATATTTTGTTCTAAGTATATAGTTGTAATTCTTGAGTTGTAAGAAAATAAAAGTGTGATGATCATCATTAGAGCATTGTCCCATGTGAGGAAAGGATGATGGAGAGTATGATTCCCCCACAAGTCGGTATGAGACTCCGGACGAATAAAATAAAAAAAAACAAAGAAAGAAAAGAGGCCAAAAGAAAAAAAAGAAGGCCCAAATAAAAATAAAATAATAAATAAATGAGAGGAAAAGAGAGAAGGGACAATGTTACTATCCTTTTTCCACACTTGTGCTTCAAAGTAGCACCATGATCTTCATGATAGAGAGTCTCTTATTTTGTCACTTTCATATACTAGTGGGAATTTTTCATTATGGAACTTGGCTTGTATATTCCAATGATGGGCTTCCTCAAATGCCCTAGGTCTTCATGAGCAAGCAAGTTGGATGCACAACCACTTAGTTTCATTGGTGACCTTTCATATATTTATAGCTCTAGTGCATCCGTTGCATGACAATCCCTACTTCTTGCATTGACATCAATCGGTGGGCATCTCCATAGCCCATTGATTATCCGCATGAATGTGATACTTTCTCCCTTTTTGTCTTCTCACACAACCTTAATCATCATATATTCTATTCCACACATAGTGCTATGTCCATGGCTCGCGCTCATATATTGCGTAAAAGTTGAAAGAGTTTGAAAAGGCTAAGTATGAAACAATTGCTTGGCTTGTCATTGGGGTTGTGCATGATGAGAGCATTTTGTGTGACAAAAATGAAGTATCGCCAAACTATATGACTTTGTAGGGATAAGTTTTCTTTGGCTATGGTATTTTGATAAGACATAATTTCTTGATTAACATACTTGGAGTATTACTATTGTTATATCAACAATAAACTTTTATCTTGAATTTGTCGGATCTGAACATTCATGCCACGATAAAGAAAAATACATTGAAGAATATTCCAGAAATCATCAAAAAATTTGTTTTTATCATTTACCTACTCGAGGATGAGCAGGAATTAAGCTCGGGGATGCTATTATATTATCTGTTTTGGATGTTAATGGGCTTTATTTTACACTTTTATATTATTTTTGGGACTAACCTATTAACTGGAGGCCTAGCCCAAATTGTTGTTTTTTTGCCCATTTCAGTGTTTCGTAGAAAAGGAATATCAAACGGAGTCCAAACGGAATGAAACCTTCAGGAACGTGATTTTTGGAAAAACCGTGATCCAGGAGACTTGGAGTGGACGTCAAGAATCAATCGAGGAGGCCACGAGGTAGGGGGCGCGCCCACCCCCCTGGGCGCGCCCTCCACCCTCGTGGGCCCCTCATTGCTCCATCGACCTACTTCTTCCTCCTATATATATCCATATACCCCGCAAACATCCAGGAGCACCATGAAACCCTATTTCCACCGCCGCAACCTTCTGTACCCAAGAGATCCCATCTTGGGGCCGTTTTTGGAGCTCCGCCGGAGGGGGCATTGATCACGGAGGGCCTCTACATCAACTCCATGGCCCCTCCGATGATGTGTGAGTAGTTTACCTCAGGCCTTCGGGTCCATAGCTAGTAGCTAGATGGCTTCTTCACTCTCTTTGTATCTCAATACAAAGTTCTCCTCGATTCTCTTCGAGATCTATTCGATGTAATCTTCATTTGCAGTGTATTTGTCGAGATCCGATGATTTGTTGGTTTATGATCAAGTTTATCTATGAAAAGTATTTGAATCTTCTCTGAATTCCTTTATGTATGATTGGTTTATCTTTGCAAGTCTCTTCGAATTATCAGTTTGGTTTGGCCTACTTGATTGATCTTTCTTGCAATGGGAGAAGTGCTTAGCTTTGGGTTCAATCTTGCGGTGTTCGATCCCAATGACAGAAAGGGAAACGACACGTATTTTATTGTTTCCATCAAGGATAAAAAGATGGGGTTTACATCATATTGCATGAGTTTATCCCTCTAAATCATGTCATCCTGCTTAAGGTGTTACTCTGTTCTGATGAACTTAATACTCTAGATGCATGCTGGATAGCGGTCGATGTGTGGATTAATAGTAGTAGATGCAGAATCGTTTTGGTCTAATTGTCTCAGACGTGATGCCTATATACATGATCATACCTAGATATTCTCATAATTATTCGCTTTTTCTATCAATTGCTCGACAGTAATTTGTTCACCCACCGTAATACTTATGCTATCTTGAGAGAAGCCACTAGTGAAACCTATGGCCCCGGGGTCTATTTTCCATCATACAAGTTTCCAATCTATTTTATTTTGCAATCTTCACTTTCAATCTATATCATAAAAATACCAAAAATATTTATCTTATTATTATCATCTCTACCAGATCTCACTCTTGCAAGTGGCCATGAAGGGATTGACAACCCCTTTATCGCGTTGGTTGCGAGGTTCTTATTTGTCTGTGTAGGTACGAGGTGACTCACGCATGGTCTCCTACTGGATTGATACCTTGGTTCTCAAAAACTGAGGGAAATACTTACATTGCTTTACTGCACCACCCTTTCCTCTTCAAGGGAAAACCAACACAGTGCTCTAGAGGTAGCAAAGCATCTGTTGCTTTTCTTGGCTATAAAGTCGGGGAACTCATGAGGGAAAATCTTCAAGCTATCATACAAAATTTCAGAGTAGTATATCACCTGCTCCTGAGTCCAAAACTAAGAAGAATAAGATGTCCTGGGTTTGCTGTAAGGACTCTCTCGAAAGAGAAATGGGTGAGTATTTCTATTGAACAAAGGGCCTTTGATGCCAACACCGGTGGAAAACAAAGGCAGTCTCTCGCGAGGATAGGGGTACTTGAGTTCTTCTACAACAGAAACTACTTCATCGCCATAGATGATGGAATTCGAATGATGAGCTGATGGTGAGTTTGTTGCATAAGGATTACCATCTGAGGATCTTCGAGTTGCGATGAGTGAGACCCTCAAGGGAGAGGCAATTCTCACTTGTGCAGGGGCAGAGTCAGGCACCGAAGCTTTATCATTCATTTTGGGTTGTTGAGGAATTGCTTCTGAAGTTGGAGGAGCAGAGGGAGGAACCGATTCTTTAGGTTCATTGAGGACAGGAGAGTCTCTTTGTTCTGACCGAGGAAGTTCTCATTCTTCGGATACTTGATGTCGAGATAGATTTACTTTGTGAGCGGGAGAAACCACATGCACTGCTTCATTTGGCCTTGGTGAGGATGGCTCATGTACAACTAGTTCTTGAGGAGCCAAAGAACTAGCTTGCATAGGAGAATTTTCTTTCTAAGTGTCAGCTTTTGGAGGAGGAGGAGCATTCTTCTTTGCAGTTTTCTTCTTCTTTTTCTTTGAAGGATCAATGTGTCCATTGACTAGATCATTTTAACTAGTCACATTTTCTCGATGATCAAGGCAAATTTTGCGAACAATTTGGTCAGGATCCGAATGAATTCCTAGCCTTCGGTGATGAAGAACTTTGAACTCCTTATTGATACCATCATAGGATTCTTCAAGCTGCCTGATGACAAACTTGGACGTAGTTGCTTTCATGCGGTTGTCAAGCTCCTTGAGTTGACCAATGAGTTCATTTATCTCAACTAAATCATTTCTCATATCTTTGAGCATAATATAAGCTTGAGAGATAACTTCATAAGGGATTGGCAAAGATGCCACTTCTCCATCAAGTAGATTTTCAACAAACCGATCTAGTTGCTCCATGATAAAATGATGATCAGAAGAGTGTGGTGCAACAGTCTCTTTTTCAATCTGTGCATTCGACAGAGCAAAGGGAGCAGTTTGTGCCACATTTTCCTCGGTTGGAGGCATAGAAGCTAGAGGTTGAGTCAATTTTGAGGCAAATTGTGAAGCTTTTTCTTTCACAACATCAGACTGGGGAACTTGCTGCTTGGCATCTGGCCCTTTGATTTTCTTTGCGATGCGAACAGGTGCATTGACCACCAAATATTGCAAGTTAATTGCATCGGGATGAGGTTTGGTGTTCACCTTGTCAACCATGGTGACAGTAGTTGGTGGGGCCTTTCTCTTCAAGGAGGTTATCTTCTGGGTGCGATTGGAACTACGTCCACATGAAGACCTGGTAGAATAGTGGATGTGGTGACATTCACTTGTTCGGAGAGAATTACATCAATTTCCTCTCGGGTGAGTGGTGGATAATCTTGATCAGAGGAATCACTTTTAGGTTCAACTGGCTTCGCATGCCTTTTCCTCGGGGCGCTCTTTTTCTTCAAAGCAGTAGATTTTGTATCATGCTTATTCCTCATTCTGCGCTCGTCTTTTCATTCATCCTTTCTCTTCTCGACGTCTGAGTTGATGAGGTGACGATTTTCTTGTTCCTTTGCTTGATCTTTGGCGTCCTTCTTGACACGCTTCTCAGCATTCTTGAGGTGCTTGGCCTTTTCTTCGGGACAAGAATTCGGAGTCTTGATGGAAGATTCATGAGCATCATGAGGTGGTGGAGGTCTTTGCTGAAGTCCACCTACTCGAATGAGCCTAATCTCGCGACAGTCACCCCATGGGGGATGGAAAGCAAAGTTCTTGGCATAACAAGGGTGAACCATCTTGTAGTTAAACCACTTCTTAACTCAGTGGCACCGAATCTTTTGCACACGTCCTTTTCTCTAAGAGGAATCTTCTCCAGGTACAGTGTTATATTCATCATGAGAAACAAGCTCACCTATGTTTTTTGAGGGGTTGCTGCCACCTCTCCTCTTCTTCGATGCATCTGCTTCTTAATCATTTGCATTTTGTTTGGCTCGTTTTCTTTTGCTCGTTGATGGGCCTACCGTTGGGCCCTTTGGAGCTTTTGACTCATCAATTGTTCCCATGAAAGCCTCTTCATCATCAGCCATGCTCTGAATCTTAGCAGAATCTTCCACTGACTGCATTGACCTGTGAAAGAAAATAGATAGGAGGGAAAATGGGGACAGAGTCACAAATGCTCATAGCGAAAGATTTTCTCGAACTAAACATTTTGTGGAAGAATCAGACACACATTTTGAGAGATGTTTCGATAGAATGAAACTTATAGATTGAGCTAGTAAGTCTGAAGAAAAATACTAGACAATGATCTAGTTATTTCATTCGAGCAAAGCATAATCACAAACCCTAGATCTAACAGATTCAGATGGGAGGAAAAACGAGAAACCACATCCACACTAGAGAAGTAAAAACCTAGATCTAAGATAAGTGGTAAAATCAGTGAAAATTAACCGTGGAGGAACTCGAATCGGAAGGAAGGACGTTCGAGCACGAACTACACGTACCCTAGATTGGTGACGTCCAACGACTACAGCGGTCCGAGGAAGAAGTTATCCCACAACGGTGTGGAATGACTCCGGTGACCTCTTTTCGACAGCTAAGCGGCGAAGGGGTCGTCGGTGCCGAGCTCAAGGCTGAGCACTGCAGCGAGGGTGTCGGTGGAGAGACGGAGCGAGAAGAAAGAAGGTAAAGACGACGAAAGGGGTTGTGTAGTTTATATATAGGCGAGGAAAATAACCGCACGCTGAGCTTTTGATCGAATGGTATCCAAATGGGGACGATTGCGATGCAACGTATAGGATGGACTGGCAGTTGATGTACTCCACATGGCAACCATCACAGAATGTTGTTCTGACTTGGGCAGGAAAGCCCAAACTTTGGACGGCTTTCGCCAAAACAGATTAAAGTTTGGTTTGAAACAAAATCATGGTCAAGGACACCAGATAAGTTTTGTTCTAGATAGAATTGAGCATTTGTAACGGAACACATAGAATGGAAGAGATAGATTATATGGAAAAACAGGGTCCTAGACATTTCACTTAGCAGAGAACACAAGAGACCGAGCAAATAGCTATGAGAGAAATGCATTCGGACAAAAATCAAATCCATCAAATCAAATAGAGACCCATCGAAGAAAAATTGTGGTGGCGTAACCCACCGTATAAGAACTGTATGACCTCGAGCATCGTGCAATTATCATGGCACCCAGTTAGTCTAGTTCTTCGTTAATGTATTCACTCTCAGAAAGAAACTTTCACTTTGTCGAAAGTTTCAAATTCTTCAAGTGTTATGCACCCATTACTTTCAAATATATGGAAGTGTTAGCATAGGTGTCGAATCCAGCTTACAACACATTTGCGAGGTCTAGTATATTTAGCTCACCATAACACACAAAATCTTTTCTCGTCGAGAGGCTTGGCGAAGATATCGGCAAGATTGTCTTTGCTCTTGACGTGATTGACAACAATATCCTCTCGAGCCACATGATTGCGAATAAAGTGATGTCTGATTGCAATGTGCTTCGTGTGAGAATGTTGCACATGATTGTGTACAATTTTGATGGCACTCTCATTATCACAATAAAGAGGTATATGCTTGACCTAAATGCCATAATCCTTTAGTGTCTGCTTCACCCACAATAACTGAGTGCAACAAGAGCCAACATCAATATATTTGGCCTCAGCCGTAGACAGAGAAACACAATTCTGCTTCCTTGAAGACCAACAAACCAAAGACCTACCGAGGAAATTACATGTCCCCGAAGTAGATTTCCTATCAACCAAGTTACCAGCCCAATCTAAGTCTGAATAACCAACAGGATCAAACTGTGCTCCCTTAGGGTACCAGAAACCGAAGGTGGGGGTGTGGGCCAAATATCTTAGAATGCGCTTGACTGCTTGGCGAGGTGATTCTTTGGTGTAGCTTGATAGCGGGCACACATGCAAACACTCAACATAATGTCAGGTCTAGATGCACATAGGTAAAGAAGAGTTCCAATCATCGAAAGATAGGAATTCTGATCATAATCCTAACCGTACACATCTGCATCTAGCTTACAATTCTTGGGCATTGGAGTTTTGTAGCCCTTCATTTTGGAATCGTGCATTTTGAACTTCTTCATATACTCCTTCAGATATTTTTCCATAGAAATGAAGATACCATTCCTTTGTTAACATATTTGCAGTCCGAGAAAGAATTTGAATTCACCCATCATGGACATTTGATATTTATTGGACATCATTTTCCCAAATTCTAAGCTGGAAGCATTATTAGTACAGCTGAAGATAATATCATCCACATAGATTTGACAAACGAACAGATCATTGTCAACGGCATGAGTGAAAAGAGTGGGATCAGTGGATCCTAGTTTGAACCCCTTGTCGAGCAAAAACTTCTTCAGGGTGTCATACCAAGCTCTAGGGGTTTGTTTTAGCCCATATAAAGCTTTCTTCAACCTGATAACTTTGTTAGAAAACTCAGGGTGTTCAAAGCTAGGTGGCTGTCTAACATAAACTTCCTCCTCAATTTCAACATTCAGGAAAGCACTTTTCACATCCATTTGGTACAGAAGAATATCATTGTAATTATCATAAGCAATAAGAATGTGAATTGCCTCAAGGCGTGAAACAGGAGGATAAGTTTCATAAAAATCTATGCCATCTACCTATGTGTACCCTTGAGCAACGAGTCGTGCTTTGTTTCTTACCACAATACCATTCTTATCTTGCTTGTTGCGAAAGATCCATTTGGTGCCGATGATATTGTGCTTCTTGGGATTCGGTTTGTCAACCAGTTCCCATCCATCATTTAATTCGAATTGCACCAACTCCTCTTGCATGGCATTCATCCAATCAGGATCATTCATGACATCTTCATATTTGGTAGGTTCCTCTAATGAAACAAAGGATAAACTGCCACAGTAGTTAGCCAAATGAGTACACGAATGAGTTGTGGGTCGATAACCTGGATTCTTAAGTTCATCGAGATTTGGTGAGGGATCAACTCAATTTGCCACATGAGGATGAGCATTTTCTTCATGATGGTCATTATCATTAGCATCTGCATTTGTATCATCATTCCCTTCAGGATTGCCATTTTGATCGGCATTTGTATTTTGATTGCCATTTCCATTCGGAGGAGCATTTGCTTCAGTAGTGGATTGACGAGTTCTGCTTCGAGTCAAGGGAGCATCATCATCAGATGAATGAGGTGCATTTCCTTCAACAGGCTTGACACTCCGAATGCCCATTTGCTGAATAGCGTCCGATATTAGCGGTTCATCTATAACATCTGGCAAGTGCTCCTTTTGAGAGCCATTATATTCATCAAACCGCACATTTACTGTTTTCATAACTTCCATGTGGTGAGAGTTATAGACTCAGTCGGTGCAACAAACCTCGGTGTATGTTGCCTGGATTGTACAGAGGCTCAAGAGCAAGAATGCAACATCCAAGACAAGGACAAGTAGAAGAGGTAGTTCTTTGATGAATCAAATGGCAGATCAAGAAGACCAAAACCAGCCAAATAAGCAAGATATCACTAAGGAAAAACCTCCCTTGCCGGGCAGGCGAGCCTAGCAGGGTCGAGGTCACCCAGAAGACAAGTCTCAAGACAATCCTGGCAAGCTTGTCGGGGATGCCAAGGGCGGGTCGTCCCAGCCAAGGCTCCATCGCACAATGACTCAAGTCACTTATCAGTGCAGTATTGAGCCCCCAAGTGACTAGGTGGCTACCTCATGGCACGTGGTAGCCACTCGAGGAGAAGATCCACTCTGCATGACACCCGTCCAAAGGCATGTCAGGCGCATAGGGCGAGAGGCAGCGAAAGTGGCACCACAAGGCTTGCGGGGCTACCCCGTGACATGACACTAAGTGGCACATTTAATGCGCCCTGACCTGTCTGCAGAGTTAGGTATGATAGCATTGTTTGTTGTCTAATTAGTGCGTAATGACTGATTTCCGTTGTGGTAACCCCTTGATCTATAAAAGGAGGGCAGTGGCTATCATAGATTGGATTCAAACCTTTGTACTCTCATACACGCGTAGCTTCTCTTGTTCCGAGGCAACCTTGTCGGGCTAGAGCGTCGCAGATCCACCACAGTCCCCTCATCAATCCAACAAAGCAGGAGTAGGGTTTTATGCCTCGTGGCAGCCTGAACCTGGGTAAAAACTACCCGTGTCATTGCCGTCGTGCTGCTCTATGCTCTCCGCTCTTTGTGCAACGTGCTCTTCCCCCTTGCCGAACCACAAAGAGGCCAATGGTCCCATAGGTGGCCATATTAAACCATGACATCTCTGGCGCTCCAGGTAGGGGGGTGCTTGCGCGAACCTGAGGTGTAAGCAACACATCATCTTCATCATCATTTTCTTCATCAACGGCTTCATCATCCATGGCGCCCAAGAAAAAGTCCAGTGTTGCAGCTCACTCATCCACCTCGAAGGCCCCTTCGCATATGGCCACCAATACCATGGGGCTACAGGGACACACGGGGACGTGGACTCTACGGGGAATGTGGCTGGCGCAAGCGGCGGAGTTGTCGTTCCCCCTGCGGCCGAAACAGGAGCTGGAGGCACCGGAGAAGGACATCACCAACAGCATCCCGGGGGCCATGCTACGCACGGTGCGGGTGGAGAGGTTATTCCTTCTCTGTCTCTCCACCCCACCGAAGGACGTAGCCGCAGCGATGGCGCTCGCTCCGGAGAAAACCGCAACCCTCTAGGCACCCCCGCTGCGGATGCGGCTACAGGTGACGCACCATTCCTAGGACAAGCTAACCAAGGAGATGCGCCGAATGGGGTCACCAACCCCCAAGCACATGCACCTTGCCGCCATACCGCCTTGGCGACTGAATCACGGTGACGAGAGCACGACGCCATCACTACTGGCACCATCGAAAGCTAGGTGACAGCACGATCTACGTCGTCATCTATGCCAAGCACCGCGTCGGAGGCCATGGCGCGGTCCCAACACCTCTTGAGGTTTCTACCGATGGCCGATCAGATGGTTGAGTGGAGAGCCACCATCCAGAGCTTGATTGGTTTCTCCGAGGTGGGAGGATCACAGTGAGCAGGTCCGCCACGGCCTCCATAGGCGGTGACAATGGCCTGAGTGGCAGCCCGTGCATGGACCGCAGTTAGAGCCACACGACCAAGAACCCGATGACGTATCTATGGCTTCCTCTAATCCTCGGGCACGTCGAGTAGAGCGACGAGTCCTTGAAGGCAAGCAGAGGGAATACGTGCGTGTCACCATCGAACGACGCCGCGACACCCGTCGCCAGTCCTACAGGCGTGATGGCCCCGACATCGACGATCCCATGCGCGGTGGAGATGGGTACCTGCCCTTTGAAGTTGGGTGCCCCGCCTTCACTCGTGAGCTGCAGCAAGTCTGTTGGCCATCTGCCCATACGTTCAAGCCTGAGATACCAGAAAAATATGATGGAAGACTAAACTCGGCAGAGTTCTTGAGCATCT